>NC_091691.1:80471931-80785454 GCF_041296265.1 Equus caballus
TGACCAGCGCTCTATTGTGATATGACCATGAGGGTAATTACAAGGGATTGAAAGATAACAACCGAACTCTGGGTGGGTAAATTTGAGGCTGCAGTGTCGAGCAAAGTTATGATTCAGTTATGGCCACTCCTTACCAGAAGTGTAGAGATAAGGTACGGGGGTGGTTGGTGCACAAAGTCATGGGGAAAGACAAGGAATTGGGAAACTCTCACTACTTAGCTAAGTGAAATGAGAAAACTCATAGACTAAAAATATTTGAAAAGCAATAGCATACAAAACACATAAATATCTACCATGTTGGAAAGAATTAAGATTAGGAAAGGAAATAACGTGATCATTAGATTGCAATAAAAAAAAGTTTGTGACTGCAAAATCATATGCCAAAAGGAGTAATAGGATTTCAAAACTACACACTGAAATGTTAAGGGGCAAAGGGCATGATATATGGAAACTACTCCCAAATAGTTCAGAAAAAAAAATAATAATGTGTGTCTACATGTGTGGCAAAATGTTAAAAATTGATGAATCTGAGTAAAGGATATATGAGAATTTTTCCACTATAATATGAGAGTACATTCTACTACTATTTTTACAACTTTTCCGTAGGTCTAAAACTATTTCAAAATTAAAAGTTAACAAAAAAGGACTGATAGGAGCAGTTACTCAGCAATTAAACAATGTGGCGGGACTCAGAGGGGAGAAAGACTTCATATTATATTTCATAAACAGGTTAATAGACCTGAATTATAGTCTACATTTGTCCTCCAAGTGACTATGCCATCTTGGACTACTCTTTGAAAAACTGTGGTTTTGGACTAAATCAAGTGATTTTAAAACTGTTGTGTGGATTCTGGAAAAGTACTCTAAGACCAAAAGAGCAAGGCAGGAGGCACCCCAGACCTGCCTTCCATTCCTGTCCCCATTCAACCAGAGCAGCTCCCCTTTTTTGGGATGTACTGTATAGTCGTATTTGAAGAAAGGGTCCCACTGCTTCAAAACAATTTTTTTCCCAAAGCTACCAAACTAGGTGACCTCTAAGAATGATTTCAATTATGAATTTATGGGCTTCAATTGTTTGGAGGGAACTATGTTATTGCAGAGATGGGCAAAGCAGGACCCACAGACCAAATCTAGCCTGTAGATGGTTTTGGGAGGACCCTCTACCTAAGAATGGTTTTTATAATTTTAAATGGTTGACAAGAAAGAGAGAGATTTTATGCCTCATGAAAATTATATGAAATTCAAATGTCATTGTCCATAAATAAAGTTTGATTGGAACACAGCCACACCCATTTGTGTATATACTGTCCATGGCTGCTTTCACTTACAACGGCAGAGATGAATGGTTGTGACAGACACCAGAGACCTTATGCCAACAGAGCCTAGGTATTTATTATCTGGCCCTTATAGAAAAAGTTTGCTAACTCCTCTGTCTTATAAAAACCAGTATCAATTGTATATTTCAGGGAATCCAGTGACTTCTGTGCAGATACTCAGTTAAAAAGGAAAACGTGTTCTTAGGAAAGCTTGGATTAACTAGGGTAAGCCCTTGAATCCAACTGTGAGGTGACAATGAGCTGTGTTTACTCATTCCTGCATTACAGGCGTCATTACAGGTGTGATTGGTAGTTAATCTTTGCCCCTACCCACAAAATGTGCCTCTTATGCAGTCGACCAAGGAAGCTTCTATTATCAACTCTATAATTTCCCTCAAGGATGTTTGCACTGTAGGAAGAGCTCTACAGGAACCCTTGTCCAGAGGTGGGAAGTTCAGGCATTATGGCGGGACTGTGGAGACTTGGAATGGCATGACGTCCTTGGGCAGTGCCCCTCAGATCTCACCTTTTCCACAAAAGGTCAGCCTTAGCTCTACCTCTCCCTTCATTCGCCAGACAGTCAATTTCTGCACAAACCAGAATAGATACTTTCTGCTTTCTGTTGCTATCTGACACAATTATTACTGACTAGGGAATAAAACCTCACCCAATCCCGTAAGAGTTTGGGTGATCAGCAGAGGTTATAGATGGAAAGTATTAGCAATGTTTCTCTCCTACTATTTGGCTCCATTCTTAAGGGTGACATGCTAAGCTCCTGTCTGGCTCAAGGTTTCTATGAAGATCAAGAGAGTTAATGAATGAGAAAGTACTTCATAATGACAATGAAATAATACAAGGGAAAGCATTCCTGAGTTGTGGCACTATGACTATGATGTATACATAGTTGTTATTAAGTTAAAAGTAATGCAAGGTTAGAACTGAAAAAAATCACCAAATTGGTAGTCTTGTTTTTTAGACTATAAGCACATAACAGACAGTTTAGCTGCCCTAATCCTGATAGATACAGTATCCACTGCTGTTTTCTGTTCTCAGTGACTCATGATGTGTATTAGTTTACTAGGTCTGTAATAACAAAGTATCATAAACTGGGGGGCTTCCAACAGCAATTTATTGTCTTAACAGTTCTGGAGGCTACAAGTCCGAAATCAAAGTGTCAGCAGGGTTAGTTCCTTCTGTGAAGGAAAGATCTGTTCCAGATCTCTCTCTCCTTGCCTCGTAGATGGCCGTCTTCTTCCTGTGTCTCTTCATATCGCCTTCCCTCTATGAGCGTCTGTGTCCAAATTCCTTCTTCTTACAAGGATACAGTCATATTGGATTAAGACCCACCATGGTGACCTCTTTTTAACTTGATTACTTCTGTAAAGATCCTATCTTCAAATAAGGTCACATTCTGAAGTACTGGGGGTTAGGATACAACATATGAATCTTGGGGTGACACAATTCAACCCATAACATGAAAGATAGCTTATTTTGTGAATTTGAGGACAAAGTCCTTTTCCTGAAGACCTCATTCTTTGATGACCCATTGATTTTAGTGAAAGATGCTTCTTTCTTCCTTACTTTCTCAACTTCAAGCAAAGCATGTCTCATTTCAACTGCTAAATCTATCTTGTGGAAATGGTGAAGAATCATAAGCTTGCCGTCTACAATACGGCAAAGAATGGTCAGTAAATTCAAAGATCTACCATGTAGAATTCCAGGCATACCCAACTTGGTGTTCCAGTCTTTCAATACACAGATCTTTCCCTAAGAACATAGGAACAATAGGTGAGAGCACACTTACCAATTTCTGCAAGAGCATAGTAAATGGCAGAGGTGTGGTTGTGGTTGAAGTCAGCCTGCTGGCTTGGCTACAGAATACAGTGTAATTAGAAGCGTCTGAGAATGGGTGTTCACCTGTTTAAAGGGAAATTCAAAAAGAATATTTTTAGAGGAACATATCAGTGATAGAACACTTACAAATACCAGATTTCAATAAGTTCTGTCGGGGAGAACACTTTTTTAAGAGACACAAGGCATTGAAGAAGTCTTTCTTTTTGTGGCTGGAATATCTATAAACCTGAAAATTAGCCTATTTATTTATTTTTATTTTTAAACATTCAACTAAATTTATCTGCTATTTTAATAAAGTCATTCCACCTAAAATATTAAGGGCAGCAGCTGGCCTTTCCACTGTTCCCTGAGTGCACCCCCAAAGTCTAAAATACAGTCTTCATTTTCATTTGTCATGTACTAACATGTACTGCACATCTTAATTCAGGCAGTTACTGAAAATGTCTTTGAGGCAGTAAGACTGGTTCTACCTAATTCTCATCTTCTGACTGTACAGGGTTCAATGATAAACTCTGGAAATGAGAAATAAAAAAAAAAGGAAACCTCAAAAGCTTTTAGAAACTTCCTCCAAATTTTTATTCAAGCAGTGACCAGTTTAGTTATTAGCCGTAGGCCTCCCCTGCTACTAATAACTGCTAAAGAGTAGCAAAAGCTGTGTAGGAAACTGTCAGTTTGTGTCAGTGAGGTACATATAAGAAGCTCCAAAGTAATCCTTAGAAAAGACTGAAAAGTGTGTTGTTGGCTTCATGCCTGAGGTGGTCTGCGGGAACAAAGGCCTGAAGGGGAGGTCCTGAGTAACCTTTTGCAGTAGACTGATTTCCAGCCCATGCATTTCTTTATTCATGAATGCCTTTCCACCGTGCAAGAGCTGAAAGTGTACCGGATGGCCTTAAACCAATAGTAAAAAAATGGTGGTAGGGTTGGCCTAGTGGCATAGTGGTTAAGTTCATGCACTCCGCTTCGGCGACCTTGGGACCATGGGTTCAGATCCTGGGTATAGACCCACACATCAAGCCATGCTGTGGCAGCATCTCACATGCAAAATAGAGGAAGATTGGCACAGATGCTAGCTTAGGGACAATCTTCCCCACTAAAAAAAAAGAAAAGGTAGTGACAATCACTGAGCCCAGCTGAACTGAATTGTTGATGCAACAAATACAATGAGAAGGAAAGAATCTTGCATTTCCTGAACACTTACTCAGTGACTAGGTCAGCACTTCACCAACTTTAATGTGCAAAATGAATCATCCAGAGCATCTTCTTAACAAGCATATTCAGATTCAGCAGGTCTGGGGCAGGGCCTGAGATCCTGCCTTTTTAGCCAGTTCTCAGTGACTGCCTGCTGCTGGTCCTTAGACCACACTTTGTGTAGTAAGAGTCTAGATCCTTCATATTTAATATCTCCAATAAATTTGAGAGACAGATATTATTATTATCTTTTAAAACAGACAGTGAAGGAGAGGTTAAAAAATACATAAATGAGGAAAGCTAAAATTTGACTAATAGCAAAGCTCTTATTCTTTCCAATAATCTCATAACACCCCAGAGGAGTAACAGATGTTTTATTTTATTTTATTTTTTAAAATTTGTATCCCACATATGCCTGATCACTTGTGACATTCCTATAAAATTCAGATCCTCAGGCCCCACCCCAATCTATTAAATTAGAATTTTCAGATGACGTGCCTAGGACAAGGTAATTTAAACTGGTACCTGGATGATTCTTGTGATCAGGGACGTTTAGGAAACAGTGATCATTTAGGTCAAAACACTGCAGTTTTGAAACTTAAGTAAGGAGCTCTGGTATTCTATATTTATAAGAGAGCTTCAAAGAACATCGTCTGCTCAGGCAAAAAAGATCTCGGAATCCCTTTAACGCCTTTCAGCTTCACTGAGAAGGACTAGCAGGGTACATGGAAGGAAACTTGCTGGTTTCACGATGTAAGGGATAGGTTTAAACCTGTATCTTATAACAGGGTGCTAAAGTATAGTATCTAATTATGTCGCTTTTCATTGTAAGGTGAAAGCAACAACAGCCACAAAGTTTTCTTTCCCTCTGTTCCACGTTAAGGATCTTTGTCTACCAATCCAGTTATGGAGCATCTGTACTCTAGAACAGAAGCTCATCAGAATAATATTTCCCATACCCAAAGTCTGTAATTAAATTTTTCAGTAGGAACTCTCAATGGGATGAGAGTCAGGTTGGTTCTTTATCTCTACTTTGAAAGGGTAACTGTGCACCAAGGAGATTACCCATAAATTTTTCACTATAGTTCTGAATGGTAAACAAAGAGCCAAAGAAGAAGACTATTTCAAGTAGACATTGAGTTACTTCTTTTATATCACTGATATTTTTTCTGGCTTTAAAAAAACACATTTAGTGTATTGTAATACTATACATTATTAAAAGGCACTCTAGGATCTTGACATAGTTAAGTTAATGTATTTGTGAGATTATATACTTTATTAACTTAATACATTTTGTTATTAAAAGAACCTAATAACTTAATAACTAGAAGACCTTGGATTTTCTTATATATTTCTATATTTTGAAGGAAATATAATTATATACAACCATTTTCAAACAAAATATCACATTTCCTCTTAAAGTTAACAGGATATTTCAAATACGTCGAAAGACTTGTGTGCTGAACTCTCACTACGACACAATTCACACTAAGGCTAGAATCTGTTGCAGCGTAGGTAAAGCAGTATAAACAGACATTTAGAGACAGCCTATTCTGAGTCTGAAGTCTAAATCAGACCTGTTACTTAACTTTTCTGCGTTTCTATTCTCTCATCTGTAAAACAGATACATTCTCTTGCTGAGTTATGTTTTAGACTAGAGATAGATAAATGGGCAAGTATATGGTAGGCGCTTACTGAATTGTAATTATGAAACAGGGTATAATCGCTGAACTGTCAAAAGGACCTCCTTTTAATGATTATGATTTATAAAGGAATCTCAAAGAACGAATTCCGCCATCGCTCATTTAGCAAAGATCCTGCGTTATTTACTTCCTCCATTGGATTACAGTGAAGTCACATGATATCTACTTTTTACTTATTCAAACTCAACTATATGCCCTTGACAAGAAAGGAAAAAAATGGAAAGAAGAAAGAAATTCCCCAGTTTTAAATTAGGCAATTTAGCCCAATATTCCACTCAATGAGCAAATGCTCTGGCATAAATATAAGATGAGAAATGGGAATATTTCTCTCCACTGGTCTCACTTCCAATGGGGCTCTCAAAGTATGAACATTTTGCTGTACAAAGCATAATTCTAACATCTTCAAATATTTATTTCTGTACAAAATATTCCTAAAGCACAAGCCAACAACTCCACTTTATCTGTTGCTCAACTGAAGAAACAATGCTCTGTTTCAAAGCTGGAGGGAAAACGGGCTCTATTAGAAAAATTGAGAAATATCATGTCTCTCTCTGAGGTAACAACTTCCTGAGGAATTTTCCAATGCAATTTTTAAAAATATTTTTATTTTGAAATAATTTTAGACTTACAGAAGTTGCAAAAAAGTTGCAAAAATAGTTCAGAAAGTAATTGTCTATCTTTTACCCAGTTGGTCTAATGTTAACAACGTACATACCCACAATCTAATGATCAAAAGCAGGAGATAAACATTGGTACAAAACTATTAACTAAATTACAAAGCTTATTCAGATTTTGCCAGTTTTTCCCCAATGTCCTTTTTCTGTCCCAGGACGTGATCTAAGATTCCACTTTTCATTTATTTGTTGCATTTTCTTAGTGCCCTGCAGGCTCTGACAGTTCCTTTGTCTTTCATGACTTTGATCTGCGTCTTCATGAAAGTAAAGAAAACTAAATCAAGTCAACATTTAACAAAATGTCTTAAGTAGGTATTGACTTCTTAGGTAATTCTATGTAATACAAAACCAGGATATTTTCTACAGTGGATTATTTATTAATTTGTCATTACACAATTGAATGTAGCAGATGCCATTATCAGAACGAATATAACTACCCAAGTGATAACAAAAAGCACAAACTGCTCTTGCTCTTAGATAGTTACTATCTTACAGCAGGAGCCACTTCAGACACTGGTGGAAGAATCTGTTGGTAGCGTTCCATTTCTAACACCTCAGATGGATCGGAGATTCAGCAATTTTGACTTCAGGTACTCATTACTCCTGATTTCTTAATAATCTTTCTGGATTTTATTCAAAACAAAAATAAGCTAAAGTTTATAGACATGTAAGAATCCCTCATGTAGAAACTCTTTTTTAAGGAGTGATGATTTTAACAGCAGTAATTATCGGTTTGGTGCCAGTAGGTTTAAAAATATCCTTCAACTGTAAATATTAAATGGGCATTAACTGCAAAGATAATATCTTTTAAGGATTTTAAAGTAGGGAAAATAAGAGTTGAGACCTAGGAGGTTTAAAAATTCTGTAAACATAATTCAAAGAGTCATAGTTATCTATATATGTATATTAACTATCATAAAAAGGCAGAATTTTCATTGCACTTTTGACTATTGTAGCAACATATAAGTATTTCTCTAGAGGACTCTTTTTCCCCAGTTTTATTGGTATAATTGACAAATAAAAATTAAATATACTTCGGGTGTATGATGTGGTGATTCAAGATATGTAGACCTTGTGAAATGATTACCACAATTAAGTTAATTAACACATCCATCGTCTCATGTAGTTACCTTTTTGTGTATGTGTGGTGAGTCTAGAGGACTCACTATTTTCAGGTTTTTGTTCTTTTATTTGTAAAGATTTGAAAAAATATTGTGGTTATTTAGATTCTGTTTTGTGACTACCTACTTTTTTTAAATAAACTTTTTATTTTGGAATAAATGTATGTTTACAGAAAAGTTGCAAAGATAATAAAGAAAGTTCTCATACATTCCTCACCAGTTTCCCCTGTTGCTGACATCTTACATTACTGTGGCATTTTGGTTAAAACTAAAAAACCAGGGGGCTGGCCTGGTGGCTGAGTGCTTAAGTTTGCACGCTCTGCTTCGGTGGCCCAGGGTTTGCCAGTTGGGATCCTGGCCGTGGACCTAGCACTGCTCATCAAGCCATGCTGAGCATCCCATATACAAGAACTAGAAGGACCTACAACTATGTATAGGGGGGCTTTAGAGAGAAAAAAAAAGGAGGAAGATTGGCAACAGATGTTAGCTCAGGGCCAATCTTCCTCAAAAAAAGCCCCCAAAACCTAAGAAACCAACATTGATACATTTTTGTAAACTTGCAATTTTATTTGGTTTTCACCAGTTTTTCCATTAATATTCTCTTTCTGTTCTGGAATCCAATCCAGATTGCCACAGTGCATTTAGTTGTTACGTCTCTTTCACTCTGTGACAGTTCCTTTTACCCTGTCTTTCATGACCTTGACAGTTTTGTAAATACTGGCTAACTGTTTTGTAAAACACCTCTCAATTTGGGTTTGTCTGAGGCTTTCTTATGATTACATTGAGATTATGCCTTTTTGGCGAGAATTCCACAGAGGGATGCTGTGCCCTTCTGAACGCATCCTGTCAGGGTCGTATGATAGCTACTTGATAGTTTTGGTCAAGGTAGTGGCTGTCAAGTTTCTCCACTGTAAATTTACTATTCCTCTCTTCCCATCCTATGTTCTTTGGAAGCAAGTTATTGTCTAGTCCATTTGCAAGAGGGGCAGCTTATCTACATATATTATTTGGATTTCTTCTATAAGGGAGATTTGTCTATACTGGACTTTTAAAATCTGATACTATTAAATTATCCAATTGATGTTGAAATAATGCTATTCATTTATTGCACATATGTTTTTGGTAGATACCAATAAAGTACAAGGCATACTAGGTCCCTGCCCTAACACAATTTATATTCTAGTAGGGAGAGATTAAAAACAAGTAAACAGCAAATAAAAAATTACGTATTTGGATAAGTGTTATAAGTGATACTCAGTATGTCATGAGAGAATGTGGTGATTCTTGGGGAGCCCATCTGAAACAGTGTGGTTTCAAAAGGTCAGTTACAGGTGTTGATATTTGAATTGAGAACTGGAAGCAGAGAATAAGCCAGTTCTGTGAAAAACTTTTCAAAAAATAGAGTGGTCTGGAGGCAGGAAATTGTCCTATAATGGTTAATTTCATGCATCAACTTGACCTGGTCACAAGGGTACCCAGACATTTGGTTAAACACTACTCTGGGTGTGTCCATGAGGATGTTTCTGGATGAGATTAACGTTCAAATTGGTAAACTGAGTAAAGCAGATTGCCCTCCCCAACATGGATGGGCCTCATCCAATCTGTTGAAGGCCTGAATAGTACCAAAAGGCTGAAGGGAATTCACTCTCTCGGCCTGACTGTCTTAGAGCTGGGACACTGGTTTTCTGCTATCAGACTTGGACTCCAACTGGAATTTACACCATCGGCTTTGCTGGTTCTCAGGCCTTCTGGCTCAGACTGAAACTCTATCATCAGCTCTCCTGGGTCTCTAGCTTGTTGACTACAGACTAATACATGTCCCCAGAACAGAAAGGGGGCTGGTGTGGCCCAAGTGCCAGGAAAAATGATAAACCACTATGAGAAGTAGAGAAGAAAAGTGAAGGCTGCCCCAATGGGGCCTTGAGGACCACATGAGAAAGGGGTTTGAATTTTGCTCTAAAGGTTGTAGAAAGCCGTTGAAATGTTCTTGGCAGGAAAATTAATTATTTCATTATTAGAGATCATTCTAGGGCCCACAGATGGTAAAGGGCAGATGTAGGAAGTCACTGCTGTAGGCTAAGCCGGAGATGACTATGTGTGGTCTGGACGAGGAGTGTGCCAGCTCAGATGCAGAGAAGTGGAAGGATTTGAAAGAACATTTGCAAGGAGAACTGACAGGCTTCGTGTATCATGGCATACTTTCATACAGTGTTTCTTAATATAAAAAGATAAAGAAATTCTTATAGAATTTTAGGAGGTTAAATTTGTCCTAGGGAAGGGTGGGATCAAACTCCCGAAGAAGGATACAAAGATAGACACACAAGGATGTTCACTACTGCAAAAAATCAGAAATAAGTGTCCATCAATATGAAACTGGTAAAACAGAGCATCTACCAAAAAAAAGGCAGTAGATTTCTGTGCACAGAAAAGAAGTGATGATCAAGAGATATGAAGTGAAAAAACATGGTGAAGAAGTGTCTGTGTAGTATGATCCCACTCATGTAAATTAGAAATGATGATCACTATGTCTACCCCATATTAAGCATTATAAGAAAAAGTCTGATGAAGCCTATCAATAAATACTGTTAACAGTGCTTAACTCTGTTAACAGTGGCTATCTCAAGGTGCAGTGTGGATAATGGGGGGTTTTCACTTTATGCCTTATACCTTTTTGTTTTACTGGAGTATCTTAAACAATGGATGAGAAGAAAAAAATTTTTTATCAGAAGTATATGCAGTACTTTCAGGATTAACAGGTACTTTAATGAAGTCTTTGAACCAACTTTAAGAAATAAGTCCTATAGGGGCCGGCCTGGTGGCACAGCAGTTAAGTGCGCACATTCCGCTTTGGCAGCCTGGGGTTCACCAGTTCGGATCCCAAGTGTGGACACGGCACCACTTGGCAAGCCATGCTGGGGTAGGCGTCCCACATATAAAGTAGAGGAAGATGGGCATGGATGTGAGCTCAGGGCCAGTCTTCCTCAGCAAAAAGAGGAGGATTGGCAGCAGATGTTAGCTCAGGGCTAATCTTCCTAAAAAAAAAAAAAAACACACAACAAACAACAAACAACAAAAGAAAGAAGTCCTATAAATATTATTTTCCTTTATAGAGAGTTTATATCACACTCAAACCAGGAAAATAGAGATTACTGATTAAATTGAAATTATTAACATTTCCAAGAGGATGTTGCAACCACATTTATTCATTTCCTTCAAATTAACATCAAAAACAAGTAAGTTTATAAAGGTTTTTCTACGTCATTTATTCAGGCAATGACTCTCACAATGGTTTTTGTAGCTTGGTAAAGAAGTAGATACAGAAATTTATTTGTGAAATAAAACAAAACCTTCTTTTTAACTTCTGCTTTATGAAGGACTGTTAAAGCATGGTTATCCCTGAGCAACAAGATTATGGGTTATTTCCATTTTCTTCTTACCTCCTGTCTGTATTTTCCAAGTTCTCGATAATAATCACAAATTACTTTCGCAGTCAGAAAAAGAGGTTAGTTTTTTTAAAATTGTTACATTAAAGATAGGTGTCCATAAATTCAACACAGTATACCTGAACTATGTCAATCTGCTTGCACTTTCTATATGACATCAAGTAGTTCTCCTTTTCTCAATGACTGAACTTTGCAGACTTTATTTACAAACTGGGACCGAATCACTTGCATTGTGATCACATTAGTCCCCACCTCTCTCCATCCAAAATGACAAGGCAAAGTCCATTGAGCACACCCTGACAAGCAACATTTTAAAGGTCATTACTAAAATTACTATGCAGGCTTCAACAGAACCACAAAGAAAGGTCAAAGCAAAGAGACGCTGACTGTTAGAAAAACTCCAGCCTCTTACACCATTTCTTAGCCACAATCTCATGGCATGTAGCAAATATTTTTAGATTACACTGAGAAAGCTTGAAACTGCAGCTTTGGTGTGCAGCGTGATGTGCAAAAAAAGAGAGAGAAGAGGATTTCTTCACAATGTTTGAAGTTTTTATGCAAAGGGTTCAAGATCCTTGGATGAACGTTAGTAAGTAAATACTACATGACATGCACCTGGTACAACAGCATATCATAATTATAGTTTGCTTTCATCCATCTGAAGCCTTTTTGTATTTTCTGGTTTTAGCTTCTAAGCCTTGTAAATTATTTCTGACTCATTAGCCTTTCACCCTAGGGGCAACTCAGAAGCTCCATAAAAGTATGGATATTTTTCTTAAACTTCTTTTCTAGCAAATGCATTCATTTACTCTTTAGCCTCAGAATGTAAATTCCTACAGTGAAAAGCAACTAAATAATACTTGTCTCCCTTTCTTATATCCTCCTGGTTCTAAAAATGTCATATTTATAACTAAAAGCACATATCTGAAGACCAATTCTTTATTACAACTGAGGACCTTCAGCAGAGGAGGGAGTTGGGAGCAGGATGGTGTAAACACTACTAGGCCAGAATGCCCCAACCTTGGCCCAATTGGCTCCTTGGGCTGGATAATTCCTTGTTGTGAAGGGCTATCCTGTGCATTGTAGGATGTTCAGCAATATCCCTGGCCGCTACCCACTAGATGCCAGTAGCACAGAGCTCCAATCCCCCACATATGACCACCAAAAGTGCCTCCAGATATTGCCAAGTATCTCCTAGGGGACAAAATGGACCCCACTTGAGAAGACCAAACAACATACAAAACCAAGCCCTTTGTGCCACTGCCAATTCAAATTGTTCCTTCGACCCCACGATCAACTTCTACCTACCTACCTACCACCAACCTAAAATAGAGACACTCACAAACACCCTCACACTCTTCATGCTGAAGCCCTTGAACATTGTCAAGAGTCCTCCCTCTGAACCATATGTGGTCAACTCAGCCAGGAGGAGAGAAGCAGGCACTGCTGTTTCCCACCTCTCACTGACATGGGTGTTCATGCTTGTCACTTTTAACATATGTAAATTCATAATGTCTTGACTTCTGAAGCACTAAAATATTTCCAGTTTCTTTATCCACTAGCCACACTCTGCAGCCCCACGCTCCCTCATGAATATAGTTTCAACCATAATTTTATTTACTTAAATATGCTTATTCTACCTTGTGTTTTTCTCACTTGGCACTTAAATATAATACTATGATCTAGGCTCAAAATATTTACTTCCTGAAATTATCCTAGATTAGAGTCCCTTAATTAAAATGGGGGGAAAGGATTTATAGAATTAAAAAGAAAAAACAAAAAACAAAAACGCTTTCCCTAATTCATCCCACAACAAAGCAACACAAATTAGCTCATATAATTTTCTTTTGATGCCTCCTAATATATTCGAGGAATGTTTATTCTCCATACTCCAGGTCGTCTGGTGTTTGAAGCACCAAGGAAAATGGGCAGAGGGAGAGATTTCCTCTATGGAAGAAATATTATTAATGAATTCTTCTCTATGGAAAACTCTGAAAAATGAATCTACCATTACTAACTTTGTAATCTTGAATAAGCACCTTAGTCTCTGCTGGCTTGTTTCACCTTTGGTAAAATGAGAATAGTGATTCCTACCCTCTAGGGCACATTGAATGAGATAATCTGTTCTAAACTCTTAGCTCTGTGCCCAACATATAGGTGGTTTAATAAGTCATTTTCCGTGCCACCTCCCTTCTTTGTCCCCAGCACCAGCTAAATAATTTGTGAGGTCCAGTGCAAAATGTAAAGGACGGGTCCTTTATTCAAAATTATTAAGAATTTCAAGACAACAGCACATCATTAGACCACATGTGGGGCCCTTCTAGGTAGCTCTGTTATTGCATAGGTTGTATACACTCATAAAGCCAGCTTGGCTTGTTCCCCTAGGGTTTTCAAAGTTCCATTTGTCTATCCTTTTACTAAATTAAAAGCCACTTTTCAATTTGATAACTGACAGAGAAATAAACGCAACTAGAGAGGGCTCGATTATGTGTTTTGTTTTTCAGTGCTGGCTCACTTTTACTCAAGCTGCTGAGTGTTAATGAGCCCAGGACTCTTAGAAAGGAGCTGTTTTAATTTGCCATGGTATTTTAGAGGTGTGTATCATTCTCAACATGGAGGAATTAAAAAAATACCTTCGTTGTCTACAAGTAATTGAACCCTTGAAGAGAGCCCAAGAGGCACTTAGTGACCAAAGAGGTATTTAATTCAAAAGGTCGAAAGCTCTTTATCTAGACTTATCAAACAGCACTCACAAAGAAAGCAGTATAGTTCTAAATCAGTGTCTTAGATCCTAGACTGGAGACTTTTAAGGAACTGGTCCAGATGTCTAAGGGTAAAATATCCAAAGAGGAAGAACTGGGTCTCCAAACCAGAGCCCCGGCTCTGCTCGTTATTCCTTCTCCTTCATGGACGCATCAACATGTCCTTCAAAGGGTTTCTCAATGTTCTCACATCCTATTTACAAGAGCAGATCCTGTAAAAAACAAAATGTGTGTGAATACATGTATATATGTATACAAACACACCCCTCCCACACCTACACCCAGGCACACAGGCATCTTAACAGAAGGCAAAGAGAACTAACATTTATTAAGCACCTCCTCGGTGCCAGGTGCTTTATATACATTGGAATATTAAAGTACATGTTAGTTTTCATCCATTCATTCATTAAATCTCAAGACACCCAAGACAGCTTTTTTTCTTTTTTTTTTTACAGTGGCGATACTGAGGCTCGGAGCAGTTATGTAACCCGGCCCAGATCACAGTTAGCAAGTTGGACGGTCTGGATTGGGGATTTTATGACCTCAAAGCTCATATACCAAAATCCTATTCAGTTTAAATGATTAAAAATTCAGAGTTCCAATTTGTCACAGTATCTGTGAATCAAACAACAAACAAAATGCAACAAACCTCAACATATTTGCTAATTTTATTAGTTTACATGACCACCTTGCTCTTACCATAATTTCCACCCTTTCCCCGACTCCCATCATTATAAATCATTCAGTTTCTTAGGGCTGGCAATTTTGCTAACGCTGATTGGGAGGCCACGATGGCCTCTCAGAAAAGATTAAAAGGTAACATTTGTGGTGTGGAACTAACACCGAAGCCCTCAAGAAAAACACGAGCAGTTTGGGATGGCAATTCCTCACTTCCGGCCTCGACTCGGCAGGAGGAAACTTCCAAACGTGGGTCGGGACGATTCCCAGTCCGCGATTCCCTCCGGGCAGCTGGCGCGTCAGCCCGGACAGCGCAGGCGCCGGGGCGGTCGGCCCACGGTTTCCCTGGAGACCGGGCGGCCGCGGCCGGAAGCTGCGCGGCGGTTGGCCTCGGCTGGAGGGAGAAGCTGGGGGTGGAGCCGGAGGAGGAAGGCGGCCGCGACCAGGAAGAGGAGGCGGCTCGAGCCATGGAGCGGGCGGAGGCGTGGGCCGGAGACTCGCCGGGGACGCCGGAGCCTGAGGAGCTCGGCGGCCTTCCTTGGTGTAAATGAGAAGGGCGGGGCGGGCGGACACCAGGGCGGCGGCGGTGGCCGTTGGGGTGTGACGGTCCCCGCCCCGCTCGGTTCCTTTCCGTCTTCCTGGCTGCGCCGAGAACCGCCCTGCATGGGTGTTTTGTAGCTGAGAGCAGGAGAGGGATGGCTTCGTCCAGTAGGAATAGGGTGGGTGCGACAGGGTATTCGTCGAGGGTGCATTTGTCATCCTTCCACCCGCCCGCCAGAAGCCTGAGAGGCTCGGGGCGGTTCAAGGTGCAGAAGTGGAGAGCCTTGTCGCCCGCTTGGCACAGGTTGGGGCCTGGCCTCAACCCGGCCTGGAAGGAGAGGCTCGAAGCCGAGGCCGAGGCCCGTCTGCTGGGGCTGCCTCGCCGGTGCCCGCTTCCAGCCTCTGGGCTCTACCTTGTGCCGCCCATCCCCAGCGCGTGGGGCCAGGGCTCTCCTTGCTTGCCCATTTATTATTATTATTAAAGTTAAATTTTGAAATCATTTTACGTTTACAGAAGTTGCAGAGATAGCTTTTCCTAACGCTAATCTCTTACATCGCCGTGATACATTTGTCAAAACTAAGAAATTAACATTGGCATAATATTATTAATTGAAGTGCAAGCTTTATTCCGATTTTACCAGTTTTTTCCACTCAATTTTTTTTTTTTTTACTGTTCCAGGATCCAAACCAGAATGGCACATTGCATTTAGCCTACTTTGTTTTAACTGGTGTTAAGAGCTGTAGTCTCCTGTCTTATCCCTCCCACCCATGGCATGAACTGCTTTTTAAAGTGCAAGAAATATTTACTCATTGTTTCAGTTTAGCGAGTATTCGTTGGTGGTTTGTTAAATGTCAGGCACTGTTCTTGGTACTGGGAATTCAGCACTGAACCAGATAATCCTGCTTTCCTGTGGGCGCTAAATACAGACCACTGGGACCCATAGTTTCTGTCTTCTGCTGTTTTGTATTTCTGATTTTTGTCTTTTAGTTTAGGGACATGCCACTTGGAATAATTTTTGTTGGTTGAAATCAGCGTTTAAACTCGTGTGCCCCCTCTGATTTACTCTAAATTTTACTGTAAACTTCCTAGTGGTAGGATTATCTCTTACAACTTCCGTTATTGATCAATTCCTCAAATTTATTACTATCCTGAGAAAAATACAGCGCACAAAAAAATGCTAGTAACAGGACTGAATACTCTACTGTAGGTGGAGTTTCTCTCATGTTTGTAATTTTTAGATGCTTTGACGCAATACCTCCAGGAAAAATCTTTTAAAGTCACTCTACATTCTTCTTTCTCAGTTACCATGTTTTAAGGAATGTCAGTTGCTCAGGGATGATAAGCAGCCTAAATACGTTTTGTATTTTTTTGCGTATTGTGCATGCAGTTCATGATCAAGTGGTGCCGGCAGGAAGTTCTTCATTCAGAGTCATAGTACACGTGGATCTGGATTGCTTTTACGCACAAGTGGAGATGATCTCAAATCCGGAACTAAAGGGCAAACCTTTAGGTAATTCTGGGCATTGCTAATATTTTCATAGTATGAGAGGATTAGCTACTCATTTATTATGTTTATTATATTCTTATTTATTAACCGTATTAAGAAAGATTTGGAAGCACTTCTTAAAGGTGCTTTATAAACAGTGATCTATGTTTCACTACTAGGTGTGTACTTTATAAGCCTCATTTATTGAATGGTGAGTTTGAGGCAAGTAGTATGGTCAACTGAACAACTGAACAGAGACCGTAAGAAACTTCTAGTCTTTTTCCCAATGTTTGAAATTTTACAATCCTCTTATCTCAAAAACAACCTCTTTACTTTTATTACATTTTGATGGAAGCTTTCAGCTATCTTCCCCTTTTGAAATTAACTCTTAAATTGTGTGATGTCTGACAAAATAGTTGGATTTTGAACAGAACCCTAAATATTAAGGCATATGTGGCAAGCTTTCTGTAAAACACAAGTGTCTTTAAATAAAAGGCAAAGAGAAATTTTACATTGAGGATTTACTTATTAATATGTTGCCTTGTTTTAACATTTTTATTATTTCTTAAAATGGAAAAGTAATTTAAATTTTCAAAAATTTCTTTTACGCGTGTAGTAAGGACTTATCTTTTAGTATAAGCTTAAAGAGCAATTTTGGTTCACCTGCTGCTGCTCTCTTGTGCCTGGTTTGGTTGTGATAAATCCTAGTTCAACCCAGCCTAGTTGATTTACTAAAGAACAAAGAGATGACTAGCTTTTGGTACTCCAAGCTTGGGCTAGGATCTTTCAATTTTCCTAAGGGTGTCAAGAAGTTAGGATTAGGGGGCCTAAGTTTTTTCCTGAATGCATTTCTAATTGGTAGCATTGTCACGCAAGATGTTTTATAGAAAATGCTTGAGGGCCGGCTGCGTGGCCGAGTGGTTAAGTTCGCGCGCGCTCCGCTGTGATGGCACAGGGTTTGGATCCTGGGCGCGGACATGGCACTGCTCGTCAGGCCACGTTGAGGCAGCGTCCCACATCCCACAACTAGAAGGACCTGCAACTAAGATATACAACTATGTACAGGGGGGATTTGGGGAGATATAGCAGGACAAAAAAAAAAAAAGAAAGAAAGAAAATGCTTAATAAAAAGGTATTGTGTAATTAAGACAGGAATGAATGAGTATCCGGAAGTGAGGGATGTGATGATGAAAGTTTCTAGGAGAATGCATAAGTAGACTTTCAGCTATACTCAATAAACATATGACTAAACGTGGGCTGGTGACATATAGTGGTGGTCCATATAATTCAGCATTAAAAGACTGCTCTTTCAGTTGAGGATGTTACCAATCTGACTTTTTATATAGTTCACTGATAAATCTTAAATTACTACTTTTGACCCAATGTTCTGTTTTTGGGCATAATCTGAAATGTCAAAAATCTTTATGTGAAATAATGTTTCTTTGCCTTGTTTATGATATCAAAATTTTAGAAACAAATGTCTTACATTAGGGGAATGGGTGTAACCTTATTTTCCTTCTTCTTGTTTGTGTTTTACGTATTTTAAGTGAACGTTATTTTTATAATGGTAAAAAGTAGTCGACTTGTGTAAAGAGAAGAATAATTTTAGCAATGTTAAGCCACCAGTAAACTAGAATTTGATACATTCTGTAGATGACCATAATTTAATCATTTTTGATAATGAGGAGGGCTTAGAATGCCACCTCACCGTCTGATCTTTTCTGCAGATTACTATGAAGAACAGTCCAATAATTAGAACATTTATTGGGGGGAGATCCCTAATAATTATAATAGAACTTTGTTTCATAGTCATTGCAAAGTTACTCAGAAGGTGAGTTTTTCTAGCAGCAGCCAGTAATTAATTGTACCTAGTTATTTTCATCTGCTGTATGTTTTGGTAAAAAATGGCCTAGAGTTATATACAGAAAAAAATCCTGGAAGGGTTTTATTTATATCTTTTCGCTGAAGATTCCATACAATATATTGATATATGGTAATTTTTGTCAAATTCTACTCCGTAGAATTTTGATGAATGGAGTTGACATTTTTTAATTGAGATAGACCTTTTTATTCTTCTCAAAACAAATTGCATTACAACTTACAATTATAATATGGAATTAATAAATTATATTTTAAGATGTTTCTTCAGTCCTGCTCAATTTTCTCATAAAATGTTTATTTTTTTATAGGAGTTCAGCAAAAATCTTTGATGGTTACCTGCAACTATGAAGCTAGGAAACTTGGAGTTAAGAAATGTATGAATATCAGAGATGCAAAAGAAAAATGTCCACAGCTGGTGTTAGTTAATGGAGAAGACTTGACTCGTTACAGAGAGATGTCATATAAGGTTACAGGTACAGATTATGGACAATATACTTTCAGCATTAATTTTTATATAGGATGCCTAGTCACTACATGAATCTTTTAATAAGTGTAAAATGCCGTCAGTCACTTCCTTTTTGTGAATAACTTTTTATTTTGGGTCTTGCCTGCTTTAAAAAAATTTTTTATGTGAGAGATGACTTTATGTATTAAGAGTAATGTTGACAAAAAGAGTATAGTTGGAAGGAATTTGAATTCTATCATGACTAGTGTTTATATAAATATGAGAAAAAATATAAAACAAAATTTAAAAGTGAGAAAAAGGGAAGCTGTACCAAAGAAAGCCAAAGATTTTTAATTTTAAATGTCAAATTTAAATAAATTATGAAGAAATATGCTGTACTCTAATGCACTAATGGTAATTGGGAGAAGCTTCTGTAATGTTTGATTAACATACCTAAAAAGTGATCTAAGAACTATGAGCAAAAATAATGGGTAAATTAATTTTTTCTTAGATTTGTATATATATTACTAAATATTACAGTGTAGATAAACTCCTCATACTAAGGTTTGAGTTTGAATCTTAGTGTTTTAGTTCATTACAGGAAAAATGAAAATGTATGTACTGGCATATTGCAAATATATATAATTTAAAAATGTATAAGAGGGGCTGGCCTGGTGACATAGTGGTTAAGTTCACGCACTTTGCTTTGGGACCTGGTGTTTTCAGGTTTGGATCCTGGGCACGGACCTAGCACTGTTCTTCAAGCCACACTGTGGCAGCATCCCACATAAAATAGAGGAAGATTGACACAGATGTTAGCTCAGAGCCAATCTTCCTCATCAAAAAAAAAAAACAGTGTAAGAATCAGCCTTTTATTTTTTTGCCATTTTTTATTGTTCTTTTGTTATTTGTAGTAGTTTTCAGATGAAAGGGTTAAATACCATAATATCCAAAAGCTCTTACAAATTAGTAAGAAAAAGAAACTCCAGAAAAATGGACAAAGGATAGGAATAGGGAGTTGACAAAATGAGCAAACCCAATATCCAACAATTCAGTGGAAAAAGAATGCTCAAATTCATTAGTGGCTCAGAAAATTTGAATTAGTAAGATATTATTTTATATCCATCATACCTGCCAAAAAATAATGTGAGAAAAAATAGAAACATAAAATATTACAGGCATTCTAGAAACATTTTTTGAAATTAAAGATATATGTTATATTCTTTAACCCAGTGATATCACTGCTGGGAATTTATCTAATAGAAATAAAATCATAGGGGCTGGCCCGGTGGCACAGCGGTTAAGTGCTCACGTTCCGCTTCTTGGTGGCCCAGGGTTCTTGGGTTCGGATCCCGGGTGCGGACTTGGCACCGCTTGGCAAAAGCCATGCTGTGGCAGGCATCCCACATATAAAGTAGAGGAAGATGGGCATGGATGTTAGTTCAGGGCCAGCCTTCCTCAGCAAAAAGAGGAGGACTGGCAGTAGTTAGCTCAGGGCTAATCTTCCTCAAAAAAAAAAAAAAGTAAAAAAAAAAAAGAAAATCATAAAAACATACGTACAAAAATGTTTATTGTAGCATGGTTCATAATTGATAAAAATATGGAATGAAAACCTGTGCTCATCAGGATGAGAATGACTAAACACGCTAAGGCTTTTATGATGAAATATTATATAGCTATTAAAAAAAATGCATTGGTGCTGTATTGTTTGACCTATAGAAGATATGCCTTGTTGTTGAGTGAGTAAAAGGAAAGTTGCAAAAACTTGTATCACATTTTTCTATATGTGTAAAACAGTGGTCCAAACCCCTCCTCCCACATATATGTATGTGTCTATAGATGATCAAGAAGAGAGACTTGAGAGGATATGTACTAGGTTTCTAACATTGCTTAACTTCTGAAGGGGAAAAGGCAGTGCTGAAATGAGAGGAAGGGGCAAGAAGCGTTAGTCAAGCAAAAAAGAGAAGACTACAGTCCCAAAATATCACTTGTGTTTCTATGCCAAATTGTGTATGTGTCTGAATATTACGAAGTTAATTTTTAGTGTACACAGAAGCGGTTATATAACACATAAAGTTGTGCATTTGGCTTTATTCTTGGTGATCTTTCATATCATTCCTACAGCTCTTGCTCATTCGTTTTAATGCCTTTGCGGTATTCCACTGTATTTTGTTCCATACTTATTTAACCAGGTTTTTAGTGGTAGGAAGACAGTATGTACATTTTATGCCTATTGTCTCTACATAATTATTACTAGCACCTTCCGTCATTCAAAAAATGTCTTGTTTTGGATGATAAATTATATGGTTTCCCTGATAGTGATGGATTATTAGGCTGTTACCAGCTTTTTACTCTTACAAATACATGCTTCCATAGACGTTTTCATATAGAAATTTTGGCATACTTTTATGGGGATATCCATATGGTAAGTTCCTACCTGCTAGATCAAAGGTAATTTGCATTTAAAATTTTGAATACTGCTATATGTTGCACTTGAAGTTGTCCCAACATATTTCTAGTATGTATGAGTGTGTTAGATATTCTCAAATTGTAAAGATTTTGCTTGGTAGGTAAAAGAAACAGTAAAGTCATTGTTTTGACTTGCATTTCTCTATGAGTAAGTTTGAGCATTTTTTCATACATTTTTGGTCGGTTATATGTATTTTTTCTGTGAATGGCCTATTCACTTTGGCCTATTTTTCATTTGGATTGTTCATCTTTTTTCTAACTGGTTTGTGTCATTTTTTTGGAAGTTAAGGAAATTAGCCCTTTGATGGCCATATGTTATAAATATATTTCCAATTTGTATCTCATCGTTTTTATGTTATTTGTGGTATCAGACATACCAATCTTTCTTTTATGACTTCTGTGCCACTGCACCTTTTCACAGTGAAAATATCATACTGAAAATTTAGTGAGTAAATTTGACTTTCTACACTGATTTTATAAAGTATCTTGAAAGAATTAAAAATGCACTAATAGCAAGAAATATTCTAAGCATGATTTGTGCATTGATAAAGTTATTTTGTTAATTTTTCTCATAGTATTTTCTGAATTGATGTAGGCAGATAGCCTATAGTCCCATACTGAATTTATCTTTGATCTATTTATGGTGTATAACCTTATTGTTTATGCTATATTTTTATTCTACAGTATTATACTTTTTTGTCTAGATAGTTTTTTTTCTCTAATTATGAACTCCTCTCTTTGGCCTTGCAAAAGAATATGTAAAAATAAATGCATCTTGTTTATGAAGTTGACAGCGAAAAGGAGATTAACTTCAGGAATGGGATAAGTGATTTATCCCTGTGACCTAGTAATAGAACCGATATAATCAATTGATATTTAGTGGTCCACCAGGCTTGTGCACAATTCTATATTTGACTTGTTTTTCTGTTTAGTACTTAAAACCTTGTCCTTTATTTTTCTTATACAGTATTGTTTTGATATACTATTTTATTTTCTACCTGTTCCTCTTGGGTATCTGGTATATACTTTTGAAAAAAAATTGCAGAAGTTGATGAGGGAAATGCAAAATAATTCTTTTATATGATCAGACATATTGTCAGTCTCTCCTCAGGGTACACAACTCGTTTTTTCCAGGTAGGTCAGAAATGATTTTTGGTGGTCACCAGGTCACATTATTATCTTTGTTGTTTTCTCCTGATAGTATCAATATTGGCATTAATAAAACAGGTATTTTTCATATTTGTGTAAAAAACTGATTGTGGAATGACATAGTCCTTTTATTTCTGAGCTTTCAGATTATAGGACTTTAAGAACCTATGAATTTTTATATAATAAGAGGCTAATAATTTGTTTTCTGCTGTCCAGCTGGTATTAGTAGGTGATTCAGAGACAAGTAAATCTTCTTGATGATTTCAAAGTTTTTATTAGTCTTAATCCTAAAAAGTGAGAATTGACACCTCAAATCTTGGTTCAGTTCAATTTAGTAGACATTTGACTTAAGGATTAGGTATTGTGTTAGATGCCGGACATTCAAATACGTGTAAGTCCTGGTCCATCTCTGCCCTTAAGGAATAAGCTGGAGGATGACTAATCAAAATATTGCATCGTAGTGTATTTTGGAAATTAAGTGACTTTTCTTTTTGTCTCAATAATAATTGGAAATTTTAAATTTTGTTTTATTTTGTCTTTTTAAAACTCTTGTGGAAAGTATAGCTAGACTATGTTATTACTTGTTTTTAGTTTTCTAGGCAGACTATAATTTATTCTTTGATGCACTGGTTCAAGATCATAATTAACTATATTTAATATAGTATTTCATATACTACACCTATAGAAATTGTAGGTATAGGATATTGGACCAAGTATATTGCTATGAGTATCTGCCCAGGGAATGTCATTTTTAGACTTATTTTGTTGGAAAATATTGCTTTTATTCAAAATGTGCAGGAAAAAAAATCTCAGTTAACTGAAGACTTTGTTAAAGATATTGTGGAACTGTGAATATATGTAAAGCCTTTAACAAATATTTGATGTATTTTTTAAGCATAAAAGAGTTAAATTTGTTATAGTTATAATTTTATTTACATCTGTCCTCCAATATTATTTCAACTTAGAGTTGTTGGAAGAATTTAGTCCAGTTGTTGAGAGACTCGGATTTGATGAAAATTTTGTGGACCTAACAGAAATGGTTGAGAAGAGACTACAGCAGCTTCAAAATGATGAACTTTTAGCACTGACTGTGTCAGGTCATGTATACAATAATCAGTGTAAGTAGGTTCTTATTCATTCTATTTAATACCTAAAAGTACATACATTTCTTGATGTTCAGTGAGTTCGGTGAGTTGACTGTGTCTTTCTGAAAGTCTTATGGCTTTTGTTGGAGGGATAGCCATACTTCAGTAATCTGTCTAAGATGACTAAAATTAGGTATTGCTTGCTATTCCATATTAATCAGGCAGAAAATGAGATTTTGATGACATGTAGTTTAATGCACCATGCAGTTTTCAATTCTCTGACACAGTCTTTGTGTTACTGTTTTTAAGAGCTGTACCTCTTTAGGTTATCCTTAAATTATAGGAGTTGGCTTGATAATATGCTTTTTAGAATAATTTTTGATTCTCCTAAAACTATCTTTAAGCAAAACTTTGAGGTAGTCTAAATTTGCTTTTGTTACCTCTTTTGCTTGTTCCTTTCTATCCCCCCAAGGCACCAAGACCCTCATGTTGCCCTCTGACTTCTGGAGTTCCCCCTTGTCGAAGCTTATCCAGGCCTACCTACCATCTTTTGCAAGCTCCTATTTAATTAGGTCAAATAATCGTTGCTAACTCTTAGCAAGAAAGCAAAATGGTTCATCTCCTTCACATAGTAAAGTATAAATGACTGATGGTCTTTCCAGGGATATTTGTATTTGAAAATAAGCTGCAGTCAGCTCCAGTGAATATCCAATTACACTTTCAAACCTCTTGTGACTCTACTGGTGACTTCCACATCTTACCACTTAGAAGACAAGCTACTCTGCTGTTGTGTAAGGCTTGCCCTGACCCTCTTGTTCCTAGGTGTCAGCATGTGCTTCCTCTTATCCCCACTTTTGGAGAGCTGGTGATCAATCTCCAGTCTAGTTCTCTACCTCCTTGATGTTAAAGAAGAAAAGATGTAGAGCTACAGTTCTCTTCTAGAAGAAGACGTGATTCTTTTCATGTGTCTTTTGTATCTGTGCTTTTTTGTCACTTACAAGGGCTGAGTAGCAAGAAGGTTCCAAATGTATTTCTATATAATTTTTGAAGCAAACTTAGACTTTATGGTTAGAACATTTTACAGAGAGCTAGGTTTTATATCCTAAAAAGAAAATGTCTAATTCTTCATGAATTCTTTCTCCTCCCCACAAGATTTTGTTAAAAAATTTTTTCAAACCTACAGAAAAGTTGACAGAATAGTACAATGAGAACACTTATTATGTCCTTCCTTGTAGATACACCCGTTGTTATCATTTTGCCACATTTGCTTTATCTTGCTCTCTATTGATTGACCAGTGAGACATTTGAAAGTAAATTACAGACATCATGACACTTCATCAGTAAATACTCCTGAGGATAAGGACTGTCTCATATAACTCTAGTACCATTTTCATACCTAAGAAAATTTGTTTCTGTATAATTTACATACACTTTTTATAAAAGATCTCTTAAACTATGTACAGATCCAAAATTGTTTTCAGTAGCACATATAGCTAGCGCATAAAGTTTAGATTCAGGCCTTTAAAGCTGTAATGTTAGTTTTCTTATTAATGTAATAGTTTTATTTTTGTGCTTACTTATAGGTAAACATGAGTAAAAGTTTTACTAATGTCAGTAAGAATTTTTTATGAGATCAGTTTTCATGATTGTTAATCATTAAGCACTCCCACTATGCATTCACTGGCACAGGCCCTTAGAATTCACTTGTGGTAGTTGTTTACTTTTCAGAATTCCTATGAAGAACAAAAGAGATTAGTTAAATGGGTGGCATTATGGTGGTGTTGGCAGGGGAGGGGGGTGGGCAGTGGATCAGCCCTGTGTCCTTTTTAAACTCATTTGTAAAGAAGAAAATTAAAAATTTTCGTGGTGACTTTTAACAACCGTGACTGTTTTTGTAGTTGTAAACCTGCATGACGTCTTGCACATCAGACTACTTGTTGGATCTCAGATTGCAGCAGAGATGAGGGAAGCCGTATATAATCGCCTGGGTCTCACTGGCTGTGCTGGAGTGGCTTCTAATAAATTATTGGCAAAATTAGTTTCTGGTGTCTTTAAACCAAATCAACAAACAGTCTTATTACCTGAAAGTTCTCAAGATCTCATTCATAGTTTGAACCACATAAAGGAAATACCTGGTAAGACAAATATATTTAAAAAGTATATGTTGGTTTTATTGTATTGCTTTAATTTTAAAAATTATAGATACACGTAATTAATTCTTAGAGCCTGTGTATTTGGCTCTTGGGAGGAAACCAGAAAACCTAATGTTTTCTAGAGGGAATCTGTATTAGGAAATATATGAAAGTACTTTTCTGGTTTCACCTACTTTTGTATAGTTTGAATATGATCATGAAAGTTATAACCTGGAAACATATGGTCCTTTATTTCCAGTTCCTGGTTCATACTCTTATACTGTACATTGCATCTAGAGAGGGGAGTTCATCTTTTACTAACTCTATTTTGGGATTATATATAAAATATTAGGGCTACAAGGGACTTTCCAAAGCATCTAGGCCAAGTTTTTATTTTAAAGATGAGAAACTTGATTTTCTTGAGGGGTGCAGTGGTCTATTCATGTCGTGGAGTGAATTTGTATCTTTGTAGATCAAATGTGTTTTTATAGACCATCAATAATGGATATGTTAAACTTCATTTCTATAGCATTGTTGGGGAATAAGATGTTATAGTAGAATTCGGTGGAAGTGAATTTCTAAGACAACTGACACTTAACCTTTTGATGTCATAACTTCACCTTTTTAACTTATGTTTGTGTGATTCCAAAATGTGTCATACACTGCCTTGCCTTCCTTAATATAGCAGAATTGTAACTTGAGGTTTTGTGGGTGATTCAGAGTCTGCGTTTTGAAGAACAGTTACTATGCCAGGCTGTAATAAATTAAGAACTGTATGCTGATACATAACTTATTACTCAGCTTTACTTTTTTGAGTTCTTGTATTTGTTTTTCTTACAGGCTTTCTCTTTTCTTGCTTATTGCCAAATTGCCAGCTCTCTTATTTTTCAGCTGTGAAAATATCTGTCACTTCACTTTAATAATTCGCCCTACATACTCAATGCCTTTGATTTACTTCTTTTACTGTACAAGGAAACCAGATAAGTGTAGAATTAACTTATAAAAAATGAGAAGAGTAAAGGGGCACTAAAGTGAGCATTTCTCTGTGATAAAGTATGACTGAGTTTAGTGCAAGAACTTTGTCATAGGAGTTTTGCTAATGAGAAGATTGTTTTGTTTGTTTGCTTTCTGGTTTTTAGTTGTATTTTGGATGGTAAATATTGCCAGATATGACTTGTGGATAAATGTGGGTGTTGTATATAGGAATTGTTTAGGTTGGCTAATAAGCACATGCTAATGAATTTTAATTGCTTTACTGACAGTCTTTCTTTACATGAATAATAACTGTGATTCTTGGACACTTCCATAGTGTTACGTAACAGGTGGTAAAAATTTCATTTTATCAAGACAGCATTTATTGGTTGTCTCTGTATTCATTATATTATACTAAGGTTGTTAGGTTTTCAAAGTGGTTCATATATAGCCATGTACTGCATAATGATGTTTTGGTCAGTGATGGACTGCAAATACGATAGTGGTCCCATAAGATTATGATCGAGTTGAAAAATTCCTATGGCCTAGTGAAGTAGGTGTTGTAAAGTCATAGTGCAACGCTATACTCACATGTCTGTAGTGATGCTGGTGTAAACAAACCCACTGCACTGCCAATCATATAAAAGTATAGCACATACAATTATATACAGTACATAGTACTTGATACTGATAATGAGTGACTATGTTACTGGTTTATGTATTTACTATACTATCTTTTTTGTAGTTATTTTAGAGTGTACTCTTTCTACTTATAAAAAAGGAAAGTTTACTGTAAAACAGTATGCTGTGTTAGGCTAGCAGCAGCCTTGTACATCTTGCATTTACCTCATCTTTTGATTGCATCCTTTTCTCTTGTACTTAACTTAATCTTGTGTTGTTTTATTCATCATGGCCCCGAAGCATACAAAATCCACTGCTAATGTTCCCAGTAAGAATCTGTGTCGAGTACTTGACTTAGAAATGAAATTAGAAGTTATTAAGGACTACTAAGGTGGAAAACCAATGGTGGTTGTTATTGCTCGCTAGTCAGGCACATCCCATTCTGCCACAGCTACAATCTTGAAGAACAAGAAATAGTGATGGAAGCTGTTAAAGGATCCGCTTCATTGAAGGCAATGAGACTAAAAAAAATTTGAGAAGGGCCTATATCAGACATGGAGAGACTTATAATGACTTCGATTGAAGACAAAGCAGAAGCATATCCCTTTCAGCACCATCACGATCATGGCCAAAGAAAAAAGTTTGTTTGCAATGTTGGAAAGAAAAAGTTGGACTCAACTATGATGTTGACTTTACTGCTGGCTGTGGGTGATTTAAACGAGTAAAGAATCATTGTTCGTTACATAATGTGAAAGTGAATGGTGAGTCTGCAAGTGCTGCTGTGAAGGCAGCTGCAGAATTTTTGGAAACTACATGAACTGATTGTGGAGGATAATTGCTTGCTAGAGCAAATATTCAATATGGACGAGACCTCCCTGTTCTGGAAACAGATGCCTCAAAGGACTTTCATTCATAAAGAAGCTAAGTAAAGGCCAGGTTCCAAGGCTTTTAAGGACAGTATAACAGTCTTGCTTTGGAGACAATGTTATAGGCTACAAATTGAAACCCTTTGTGATCTGGCATAGTAAGAACCCCAGGGCCTTCAAGTATATCAGTAGGAACACACTGCCAGTGTACTACAGAAGTGATAAGAAGTCATGAATGACTTGGCTCCTCTTCCAAGATGCCTTCCTGAATTGCTATGCCAGCAAAATAGAGAAGTACTGTTTGGAAAGTAACATACCTTTCAAGATTTTACTTATTGTTGATAACGCTCCCATACGTCCTCCTCTTATTGGTGATCTTCATCCCAATATTAAAGTGGTTTTTCTCCCTCCAAACACCACCTCTTTGATCCAACCACTGGAACGAGGAGTTGCAGCAGCTTGTAAGGGCTTGCTACCTGAGGAGGACCTTTGCCCAGGCTGTGGCTACAACTGCAACTGAGAAGCAGAAGACACTGAGAAGATACTGGTACAATTCTGGAAGGATTATAATGTCTCTGACTGCATCAAGAACCATGCTTGGGCATGGGGTGATGTCATTAAGCAGTGTATGAATGGCGTCTGGAAGAAGATACTCAAGAGATTCATCTGCGATTCAGGATTTGCTAAGGATGAGGAGGTTGCAAAAATCAACAAGGCTATCATTGAGATGGCAAAACAACTTTAACCTGAGTGTGCATGAGGATTACATTGAGTTCCTAGAGGTGGTTCCTGAGGAATTTACTAATTACTTGTTGGAACTGTAACAGGAATGCATAAATGAAGAAGAGGCAAGAGAAAAGGAAACTGCAGGAGAAGTTGTTTGCCCCAAGAAGATTCAGTGAAGGTTTAATAGAAGCTTTTGCAGACCTCAGCAAGCTCCTTAAAAAGTTTGGAAACATGGAGGGGGCTGCCCCGGTTACACTGTGGTTAAGTTTGCACGTTCTGCTTTGGCGGCCTGGGATTCGCCGGTTCGGATTCCAGATGCAGACCTACCCACCGCTTATCAAGCCATGCTGTGGCAGGTGTCCCACGTATAAAGTAGAGGAAGATTGGCATGGATGTTAGCTCAGGGCCAGTCTTCCTCAGCAAAAAAAGAGGAGGATTGGTGGCAGATGTTAGCTCAGGGCTAATCTTCCTCAAAAAAAAAAAATTTGAAAACATGGATTGCCAACACTGAAAGATTTTATTAATAAAGAGGAATATTCACGGTATGTTGTCTGCTTATGAGCAAATCTATGATAAAAAAAGAAACAAACCAAGCAAACCACCATGAACATATTTCTTAAAAAAGTGACACCTCCTCAAGACCCACCTCAGGCAGATCCTTCAGGAGGTATTCCAGAAGAAGGCATTGTTATAGGAGATGACAGCTCCATGCGTGTTATTGTCCCTGAAGACCTTCCAGTGGGACAAGATGTGCAGGTGGAAGACAGTGATACTGATGATCCTGACCCTGTGTAGACCAAGAGAAATGTGTGTGTGTCTTAGTTTTTAACAAAAAGGTTTTAAAAGTAAAACAAATAAATAAATTTTAAAAATAGAAAAAAGCTTACAGTATATAAAGTAAGAAAATATTTTTGTACAGCTATACAATGTTTGTGTTTTAAGATAAGTGTTATTACAAAAGAGTCAAAAAGTAAAAATTAAAAAGTTTATAAAGTAAGAAAGTTACAGTAAGCTAAGGATAATTTATTATTGAAGGAAAAAATATTTTTTAATAAATTTAGTGTAGCTTAGTTGTACAGTGTTTATAAAGTGTACGGTAGTGTACAGGAATGTCCTAGGCCTTCACATTCACTCACCGCTTACTGACCACCCAGAGCATCTTCCAGTCCTGCCCCCTCCATTCATGGTAAGTGACCTATACAAGTGTACCATTTTTTATCTTTTATACTCTATTTTTACTGTACCTTTTCTGTGTTTAGTTATGTTTAGTTACAAAAATACTTATCATTGTGTTACAGTTGCCTGGAGTATTTAGTATAGTAACATGCTGTACAGCCTAGGAGCAATAGGCCATACCATATTGCCTAGGTGTGTAGTGGGCCATGCCATCTAGGTTTGTGGAAGTACACTCTGTGATGTCCACACAGTGACAAAATCGCCTAATGACACATTTTTCAGAACATATCTCCGTTGTTAAGCAACTCGTGACTGCAGCTCAGAGACTGTGAGCAGAACAACTACTACCTGATTTTCAATAAAGTTTGATCATAGCAAAATATTAATTATGGAATTTAAAGATTTGGTTGATATATTTATAATATTTTAATTAGTCTTATTTTAGGAGATAGCACTATGGTAACACGCTGTGCATTTCTTTTTGTTTAGGTATCGGCTATAAAACTGCCAAACGTCTTGAAGCACTGGGTATCAGTAGTGTGCGTGATCTTCAGACCTGCTCATCCAAAATATTAGAAAAGGAATTAGGAATTTCAGTTGCTCAGCGTATCCAGAAGCTCAGTTTTGGAGAGGATAACTCTCCTGTGATGTCTTCAGGACCACCTCAGGTACATAATAGTGATATTTTTATTGAGTACTGGTTGTCGCATGTGAAATAAAGAGTTCTAGTTTTAGTACTATGTTCTTACTGTTCTAGTTTGCTTATTAAGTTAGTACGATCCGTTTCCTATGAGAAGGCTAATTTATTATGTTAGATTGGTATTCCTAAATTGAATCTATTTGTTTCAAGTTAGCCACTTTGATTACATACTACTTAATTTTGGTAGCCTATATTGCATATATGAAGCAAAATATTTTAATTTTTAGAAAGTCTTGTTTTCAGAGTAGTCTTACGACTCAGGCAATGGAGAAAGATAGAGTCAGCCAGCTAACATTGATATTTTTCCTGTGTGACAGGCACTTTACTAAGTGCTTTATATACATTAGCCCATTTAGTTGTCACAACAAACCTTCGAGGTGTAGGTAGTACTATTGTTTGTTCGTACCTTTTTCCCTCCTTTTCTCCCTTTCCCATTCTTTTTTTAAGATGAGGATACTGTACTTTAGAAAGGTTAAATAATTGTGTAAGGTTAAACTGATTCAAGTCCTAGGAGATTGAGCCTTGCCATAAGCATACAATAAGCATACTTGGAGGTGATGCTAGAGCTTTATAATTTTCTTGACTTCCAGTCCACTTTCTAGTAGAGTACAGTACCTTGCAGATAAAAACAGTTAATATAGAAGTGAACTAAATGGCTCAAACTAAGCACAAGAGGTAAGTTAGTAAACAATGTGTTAAATATTTGAAATGTGCACTGATCATTGGATGTGCTTGTTTGAGTTTACAATAATCCTTATTTGTGCTTCTTTGGTAGTCCTTTAGTGAAGAAGATTCATTTAAAAAATGTTCATCAGAAGTTGAAGTTAAAAATAAGATTGAAGAACTACTTGCTAGTCTTTTGAACAGGTGATTTTCCATTTTGCCATATCATCCTATATATTTTGTATATGGTATATAGAAAGAATACTTGATGTTCTATCTTGGAACTTACAGATTAACTGGAGACTAAACGATGTAAGATAGATCATTTGTCACTGAATTTCTCTACATTATAAACTATTACAAAGATAATAACAGATGCTCTTTGTAGTAGTTAATCCATCTACTTCCATTGTTCTTAATTTTAATAAAATTGTGGTTATACCGTGGATCTTAGCTGCTGATAGTTACCTAGGGAGTTTTATGGATATCTCTGTAATCTTTATACCTATAAATTGGTGATGGTTGAGGATAGGAAATAATTAAGAGCAACAGTGATGGAGAAAGCAAAAGAACGCTTATGTCTTCTTTGTCTCAGCCTATGTGAAAGAAAATGGAGTCAGATGAAGTAGTAGTTAACTGGGCCTATGTACGAGCAGTGAGAGTGATTGTGAGTGTGTGCAGGGTTACTAGTCTGTAGGTACATGAGGAGTGTCAGCCGGGATTATGAGTATACAAATAGCGTAGCATAAACTGAATAAGACGTTTAGTTTGCTGATGTTCCTTTGACATCAGATATCTATTTCTCAATTCTCTATAGATGGGTATTGTCTCTTTTCCTTCCATTTCTTTGGCTTCTCAAAATGGGGTCTCAGGGTTCTAACAGTTTTGGGTAGGTGTGCTTTTGTAATGATGCTAGGATGGCTAACAGTGACTAGAGAAAATGGTTTTTGGATGACTCTAAGTCTCAGAAAACTGATAAAGTGAAACTTCATACAGCTCTGCTCTCATATGCAGTGGTTCGCATGTCTTGAGCGGAGACATGCAGCTCATGGTTTGCTGCATGCAGCTGGGTTGGCTATGTGACCCAGCTCCGGTGATATGACTCAGTCTGAGCCTGTGAGTATGCTAGTGAAACTGGGTCATCTGCTTTGCTTCAGCTAAATATAAGACTCCTGTGAAGTGCCTGGCCACTGGAAACAGTTCTGCACATTGAGAAACCACACATATAAGTTTCATAGGTTCTCTTATTTGAAGAATCAACCAGAAATGAGACTGGGTGCTGTCAACCTGTGAAATACCAACTATTAGCCATTTATCCTTATTTTTGCTTACCCTTCCCACCCTGCACCATGGCTTCTTATTTCAGTGACTGAGATATAATACCATCTGAGTGGCAAAAAAATAATTGTGTATGTGTGAATGTGTTTTCCTTCTGGAGTAAATGATGATTAATACTATAAGTATGTAAGGAGTATAAAATCATGTAATGTTTAATCCATCCTCTAGGCATTAGTTTAAGATTGCTTTAAATAAAACCTTTTTCTGGTAGTTATAGGAACCAAATCACACTCTTTGAATTGCATAATGGCTTGATGGAACAAGTTTAACTGGAAGGTATTTAAACTAGTAACATGTTTACAGGAACCATTTAAGATATTTTATTGTCTTATGAAAGCAGCAATCAAGAAATTTTGTGATGATAAAAGAAAAAAATTATTTACTATAAAAATCTAAATTTTCCAATTCAGAATCTTAAATTTGAGTATGTTTAACTGTGCAATATTTGTATTTTGTGTTGGTGATTTTTTTTTGAGGAAGATTAGCCCTGAGCTAACATCTGTGCCCATCTTCCTCTATTTTATATGAGGGACACCTGCCACAGCATGGCTTTAGAAGCGGTATGTAGGTCTGCACCTGGGATCTGAATTGGCAAACCCTGGGCTGCCAAAGTGGAGCACGTGAATTTAACCACTGCGCAAACTTAACCGTTGGGCCACCAGGCCAGCCTGTTTGTGATTTTTTTAATGCATTGCCATACATATAAAAAAGAAAATGTTCTTTAATGACATTTATTTTCTCAAATAATTAGATTTTTAAGTGAATTTTCTATATCATTAAAACTTTTGTTTTCAGTACCACAACCAAGACTATTTTGATGAAGCACTTTTTGAGATGCATGTACGGGTACTTGCCTTCCTAAATATATTATATAATTGATCTTTGAATTTATTGCTCTAATATGTCATGTGATGGTAATAATATTGGCTTCCTTGGATCTATTTGGAGAATGCTCTTTGACCAAAGTAATCTCATTTTTTTTTTTTAAAAGACTACCACCTGAGCTAACAACTGTTGCCAATCCTCTTTTTTTTCCCCTGCTTTTTCTCCCCAAATACCTCCAGTACATAGTTGTATATTTTCAGTTGTGGGTCCTTCTAGTTGTGGCATGAGGGATACCACCTCAACATAGCCTGATGAGCCATGCCATATCTGTGCCCAGGATCCGAACTGGTGAAACCCTGGGCCGCTGAAGCGGGCTGTGCGAACTCAACCACCCACCTGCCATGGGCCCGGCCCCAGTAATCTCATTTTTAAAACCTTTTTTCTTTTTGTAATTTTTAAAAAAAAATATAGGAAAAAATCTTCTGTCATTTTTCATATGTTTGCATCTGGCAGTGAATGATTCTCTGTTTCTTAAATTTCCTGCTGATTTTAATATGTTGCTTTTAGTTATGTTTTAGACTTGGATTATAAAATGGCTTGTTATAATTATATCTTATTTCTGTTCTTTTTCTCATAACACTCAATTCTGAGTGAAGCCTGAGAATCTTACATTAAAAATTTCAGAGGTTTACTGCATAGACTTTGTGAAATTTATTTGGGCTATTAAGGGACCTTTATTGCTTACTGCCTGGTTATCAACTGTATTTATAATTGTTACAGTTGCTAAATCTGGCACCTTTAGATAAATGAAGTGTAAGACCATTTAAAACAATAATTAGGCAATACTTTTTCTAATTCGTTGTTTTTGCTTTCTCTTTATTTTTAGAGTATGCCAAGATGGAAGGAAGCCACATACAATAAGGTTAACAATCCGTCGAAATTCATCTGAAAGTTACTATAGCCGCGAGAGTCGTCAGTGCCCTATTCCATCCCATGTAATTCAGAAGTTAGGGACAGGTATGGGCTAATTTTCTAAAAATTTAATTGGCAGCTATATAACTCTTAAAAAGACAAGTTTTGAATTAAAAATATGATCCAAAGTTGGAGGCTCTTCACAGGGAGTTAAAGAGCTATTAAATACCTTTATTCTATTAGGAATTTTCACTAGAAAACTTTGTTGTTGTTTTTTAGTAAGTAATAAAAGTAAAGACTCAGTTAAGAATGTTTCCCAAGTTCAGAGAAAACAAAACTGTGAAAAGTAATTATACAGCATGAGATAACTTCCTTATGGGCATTTAGATTGTTTCCATTTTTTGGCAATTATGAAAAATGGTGCTATGAACATTTATATGCAAGTCATTGGGCGGATGCATGCTTTCTTTTATCTTGGGTAGATTATGAGGAGTGGAATTGCTGGGTTGTCTGGTAAGTTGAACTCTAGGAAACTGCCAGACTTTTTTCTAAAGTGGGTGTAGCAATTTAGATTTTCACCTCATGTATGAGGGTTCTAGTTGAAGGTTCCAGTTTTCTCAGATCCTCACTGACTTTTACTATTGTCAGTTTCTTTTATTATAGTCATTCTTGTGGCTGTGTAGCAGTATTTCATTGTGTGTTCTTTTCTTTTATGGATAGTGGTTTTGGTGTCATATCTAAAAATTCTTTGCCTAGCCCAAAGATCGCAGATATTTCCTCCTATATTTTCTTTTAGAAGTATTATAGTTTTAAGGTTTACAGTTAGATCCACTTTGAGTTAATTTTTATGTGTGGTGTAAGGTAAGAGTCTTAGTTCATTCTTTTGCACGTGAGTATCCAATTGTTCCAGCAGAATTTCTTGAGAAGACTATTTTTGCCCTGTTGAATCGTCATGGCACATTTGTCAAAAACTGACCATAAAGATAAGGGTTTGTTTCTTGACTTTCTTATTGCATTCATCTATACGTTTGTCCTTATACCAGTTCCACCCTGTCTTGATACTTTGTTGTAAGTTTTTTTTTTTTTAAAGATTTTATTTTTCCCTTTTTCTCCCCAAAGCCCCCCGGTACATAGTTGTGTATTCTTCGTTGTGGGTTCTTCTAGTTGTGGCATGTGGGACGCTGCCTCAGCGTGGTCTGATGAGCAGTGCCATGTCCGCGCCCAGGATTCGAACCGACGAAACACTGGGCCGCCTGCAGCAGAGCGCGCGAACTTAACCACTCGGCCACGGGGCCAGCCCCACTTTGTTGTAAGTTTTGCAATTAGGTAGTAGAAGTTCTCCAGCTTTGTTCTTTTCTGAAATTGCTTTGGCCGTTCGTGGTCCTGGGCTTTTGTTTGTGAGAAGATTTTAAAATAGGCATTTGATTTATTTGTTGTAAGTTATTCAGATTTTCTATTTATTTTGAGTCAGTTTGGGTAATTTGTATCTTCTAGGAAATTGCATCTCATCCAGGTTGTTTAATTTGTTGGCATGAAGTTGTTAATGTTTCCTTATTAATCCTTCTGATTTTTTTAGGGTCTATAGTGATGTTCCCTCTTTCATTCCTGATTTTGGTAATTCGTGTATTGTCTTTTTTTCTTTGTTATTCTAACAAAGGCTTATCAGTTTTGTTGATCTTTTCTAAGATCCAACTTTTGGTGTCATTGATTTCTCTGATGTTTTTCTACTTTCTGTTTCATTTATTTCTGCTCTGATTTTTGATATTTCCTTCCTTTTGTTTGCTTTAGGTTTAATTTGTCTATTCCCTCCTGGTTTCTTAAGGTGGTAGCTTACATTATTTATTTTATACTCACCTTTTTTCTAATAATTCAAGTTTAAAGTTATACATTTCCTTTTAAGCAGTGTTTTAGCTGTATTCCATAAATTTTGTTGTGTTTCTTTTTCATTAAGGTCAAAATAGTTTCTAATATCCCTCGTGATTTCATCTTTGACCTTTATTTAGAAATTTGTTGTTTAATTTCCAAATATTTGATGATTTCCCAAATTTCTTTCTCTTACTGATTTATAATTTAATTTCATGTTGATCAAAGAACATACTTGGAGTAATTTCAGTCCTTTTAAATGTATTGAACCTACGTTTACTGCCTAGCATATGGTCTTTCCTGAAGAATGTTCCCTTTGTGTTTGAAAAGAAGAGTTGAGCAATATTATCAAACAATTCTACTTAACTAAAATTTATGGAATACTCCACCAAAATAGCATCTTTGAATGGCAGTTTGTCAGTATGTATAATTCTTGACTGTTTTTCTTTCCATTCTTTGAATATACCATTCCATTACCTTCTGGTTTCTATTATTTCTGATGAGTCAGCTGTTAATAGTTTTATCAGTCTCCTTCCAATCAGGAGAGAATAACCACATAGAAATTTGAACAGAGAAAGTTTCACAGAATTATTAAACTATGATAGGGGAGTGACTATAAAGGTATAAAGAGAACTCTAAGAGGTACCCAAGGGCTGAGGAAAAGTACCCAAGGAAGGACAAACTTAGAAAGGGTAGTCCCCCTACCCCTAAAGGAGAAGATATGGTACTTAACACTGGATGGTGGAGAAATTCTTTGAGTTACCTCGCCCGAGGCTTGTCCGTAGTTATTGGACAAAGAGAAAACCACCCTCTGATCTGTAAATGAGCTGAGGCTGACTGGTGGGCACACAGGAGGAGTTAGGATGTTGGGAGCTTGCTCATTGTCAGGGCAGTGCATGAGCTGGGGTATGCAGTGTCCACGTTGGGAGGGCTTACGTTAACAAACCTTGAGGATGCAGGCAAGCCAAGGCTAGTGGGTGGTTGTGCTGAAGGAATCTGCATTCTTCTGCTAGCACAAAGGTGGAGGGTATGGTGCCTGTATAGGAAGAACGGGAGGAAACAACCCTTTGGGGTGTAGGCAAGTCAAAGCTGTTTGGTGAGTGTGCAAGAGTCAGGGCACTGTTTACGGGACCAGCCTGGTGTGTGCAGTGTTTGAGTTGGTAGTGCCGTGGTAACATGGTCACTAGGCTTGGGCTGGGGGTGCAGGTTGCTGAGGGACTGAATGCTCCACACCTGTGTGGTGTGGCAGAGCACTACATAGATGTCCACACACACATGTACCACAAACAGACCATGTAACAGGAGCAAAAGAAAGTAAATGACAGTATGTTGGAACTAGGAAGAGACACTCCCTGTCTCTCTTTGTGGTCCTCCGCTGCTCTCTACTGACAAAGCTTAACATTGTGCTCAGTGTAAAAAAATTGTAGAGGGTCCAGCCAGTTATCATAGAGCAGGTAGTGAAGAGTGAATTTGGAGCTGAGAGGAAATAAATTAGTAGACATACTTGTATTGTTGTTCCCCTTTATGTGATGAGTCATTGGTTTCTTTGCGTTTTTCAGCAGTTTGACTATGATGTATGTCTAAGTGTGCAATTGCTTTGTGTTTATCCTTGTTAGGATTTATTAGGCTTCTTGATTCTGTAGAGTAGTTTTTTTTTTTTAGTGAAATTTTGGGAGTTTTTGGCTCTTATTTTTTCAGATATTTTTTTCTTTTTTTTCTCTCCTCTCCTTCTGGGACTCTCACTGCATATATGTTGGTATGCTTCATAATGTCCTACAGGTGTGTGCAGTTCTGTTTATTTTTCTTCAGTCTTTTTTCTCTTCTTTGCTTTTTAGACTGGATAATTTCTGTTGAGCTGTCTTCAAGTTCTCTGATTCATCTGTCATCTCAAAACTGCTATTGCTCATCTAGTGATTTTGTTTGGTTTGATTACTGTACTTTTTAACTCTATAATTTCCATTTATATTTTTGTTTTTATGTTTGATTCTATTTCTTTACTGAGATTCCTCTTTTTTTGATAGTCATTATTATATTTTACTTTAATTCTTTAAAATATTTTAAAAAATTCTTTGAACATGTCTATAATAGCAACTTTGGGTTTTTTTGGTGTTCTTGGTTTTTTTTTTTTGTGGAAGATTAGCCCTGAGCTAACATCTGCTGCCACTCCTCCTCTTTTTGCTGAGGAAGACTGGCCCTGAGCTAACATCCGTGCCCATCTTCCTCTACTTTATATGTGGCACGCCTACCACAGCATGGCTTGCCAAGCGGTGCCATGTCCGCACCCGGGATCCAAACCGCCGAACCCCAGGCCGCCAAAGTGGAACGTGTGAACTTAACTGCTGCGCCACCGAGCTGGCCTGCAACTTTGAAGTCTTTGCCAAATCCAACTCAGAGTCAGTTTCTATGGGCTGCTTTTTCCCCCTAAATACAAATCATGCCCTTCAGGGTTTTTTGCATGTATTGTAATACTTTGTTGAAAACTGGACATTTTAGATAATGTATTGTAGCAACTCTGGATTTCCATTTTTTTCTTGTGAGCTCCCCCCCGCCGCCTTTTGTGGTAACTTACCTGGATTTAAACTGCAGAATCTACCTCCTCTGTGATATGTTGCCCCAGATTTCTCTGCTCAGCTTTCTTTTTTTAATTTAGATGTTTTATTTTGGCTTCCTAGCAGGTTACCCCTGTCTGTATAGTTTAGTGGTTAGCCAGTGATTGGTCAAAGGTTTTGTTCAAATGCTAGAGCCTGGAAGGCTTCCACCTTCTGTCAACAGATAGGTGCATGAGTTGGGGAGTGCATTCAAAATTTAGGCCGTTTTCAAGTCCACCTTGGCTTTTATTTTCTGCTAGGCCGTTTTGCATCTCCCTGGCTGTGCTTTTGCTATTCCAGTCAAGGATGTATGGAGAGCTTGGGACCTCTCTGGCCTCCCCTCCATGTGCATGCAGCTTCCCAGTCAGCTGAGGGTTGAGAGGAGAGCTTATCTAGCCCCTTTATGGTTCTTTCGTTTCCAGATCTCCTGGTTAAAGTTATGGCTGGTCCACTGATCTTTCACTCACCCCACCACAGCTGCAACCCCAAGCTAGAGTGCTGTGGGATTTTCCTGTTTGTTTCCTACCAAGTGTGTTCATTTTACTGGCAACACTACTGGTCAGGTCTGTCCTTTCTGGCAGCAAGGCTGCTGGCTTTCACAGCCAGCCTCACACTGGTAGAACTACTGTACCAACTGAGCTTTGTAAGGGGAGAGGCAAACAGCTCCCACCAGTAAGGCTGCAGTCTCCCACTTTCTTTCTTAAGTTCTAGCAGCTTTTCATAATTCATGCTTTTCACTTTATGTGCCTTTGATTCATTTCGAGATCCTCAAAATGGTTGCTTTTGACAATTTCAGTTTTATTAGAGTTTTATGGGGAGAAGATTTTCTGTCCTCGTCACCCTCGCATAACCAGAAGCGTCCCATAGTTTCAAATCTTTTGAAAACTTTTAACTCATTTGGAGTTTAGTATAAATGTTGAGATGTCTCAGTTTAGTATATAATGTCAAGATGTCCCAATGATATCCATTTAGGATTTTAATTTCTTAATTTAAGCAATATAAATTAGATTAAGCTTTTAATATCAATTATGATATAATATGTTTGGATACTGTCTTCTTAAACATTTTATTTAGGAAATTATGATGTGATGACCCCAATGGTTGAGATACTTATGAAACTTTTTCGAAATATGGTGAATGTGAAGATGCCATTTCATCTTACCCTTTTAAGTGTGTGCTTCTGCAACCTTAAAGCACTAAATACTACTAAGAAAGGGACTATTGATTATTACTTAACACAATCATTATCAACAACTTCACGCTCTGGCAAGCGCGATTTTGTAAGTACACTGTTATTGGATTTGTGTGGTCAAATTACAAATCTAAGTTTGTGTTTGATATAATTCAGAGATTCTTTTGGGTAGTATTGTTTGAATGACTTATATATAGTACCTGTCGTATTACAGTTGCTAGCCTTAAGTACATTGTACTGTGTTCTAAGAAGAAAATATAAGCATCACTGGATAAAAGAGAAAACCATTATGGAGGCCCCCTGTTTTGGAAGTAGGTTAAAACATTTTATGATAGGATATAGGAATGTGATGACTAGCTCATCAATGTGAAAATATTTCCAGATACTGGAAATCAAATCTTTTTATCTGTTAACTTATGCATAAGCTACCAGCATCCCACCCATCTTTTTGTTAAAGTATTTAAATTTTCTTGGTTTTAAAATTATATTGAATTCTGATGGCAGTATTGGTAGAATATAACTGCAGGTATATGCCGCATAACGACATTTTAGTCAGCAGTGTGCCACATATATGACAGCGGTTCCATGAGATTAGTATGATACAGCCTGGGTGTGTAGTAGGCTATACCGTCTATGGTTGTGTATGTATGCTCTATCATGTTCACACAATAATGAAATTGCCTAACGAAGAGTTTCTTAGAACATATCCCCATCATTAAGTGATGTGTGACTGTACTCATTTTACAATTGTAGAAATTATAGTGTGGCATAGAGAGGCAGAGACCAGTCATATTTTCAGATGACTAAAACAAAACCGTATGTATACAGCCATTTGGCAGACTCCTATTTACTAAATGGGGGATGCTTTAAAAAATAATCATCTTTTACTAAATTGTCTGTGCCTACAATTAACTCTTAATTTAAACTGTTTTTATTTTATTTATTGTTGAGTCAGTCAGTATAATTTTAGTAATATTTTCATTTACATTTAAGTTTAAAATGAGAACAGAATGGTATTATGGAAATAATGAATTAGTGCCCTCTTGATTTACTTTTTTTCTGTTACTTTTTTAATCCCATTTATTAACTGAAATTTTAAAAGGTGTTTTACTGTTTAATCAATCTGTAGAATAAAAATTGAAGGTCTTTAATTCACAGTGGTATTAGAGAGGTAAACATTGTACATGTCTGGCACATAGTAGGTGCCCAATAAATACAGTGGCCCAAGTCTCTTCTCCTTTCACTTTTTTGAACTTACTTTTGTGTTCGTTTCCTGAATTATATTTGACTGTGTATATATTTTTATGGTGGTTAAAACTAGAGGGAAAGTTTAAGTGAGAAGCTTTACATAGAAAAATAATGCAAATTAGAATTGAAGTTGTTTTTAAATTTTTATTGTATGTAAATATGAGTGTTATATCTTAATAATGATGTTGGATTTTTACCAGAGAAGTATTTTTTTCTTTCTGTTAAATGTTATACTTCAGAATAGGGATTTTTAGAAAGCCAGCCCTTGATGCTTTGTGCATGTATATACTTTTTAGATAGCCTTAGGTGAGTCGTTTACTTTTCTAGGCCACCATTCTTTTATTCACAGAATTGGAAGTTTTAGTACATGATTGTTAAGATCCTTTCCGGTCTCCAAATACATACCTACCTTCTGGCTCAGTGCTGTCTAGGAAGGAAACCTCTTCCTGGAATAGTGAGCATAAAGATCCGCACAATAGTGTGACTAATTGTGGTAGATTAATCATCTTTAGTTGTTTGGAACTGGCCAAAAGGATTGAAGTTATGGAGTAGGATAGAAATATGTTGGTCAAGTGACAGCTACAGTCACACTTTAGCAGCATGAATATTTAAAAGATATCAGATATCTAAATTATTGTTATCCTTGTGTTCTAGAAAATGAAAGACACTCATATGGAGGATTTTTCTAAAGACAAAGAAACAAATTTGGATTTTCTACCAACTGAAAGAATTGAAAGTGCAAGAACTGGGGAGTCTCCACTGGATACTACAAATTTTTCTAAAGAAAAAGACAGTAATGAATTTCTACGCTGCTCACTTCCTGAGGGTATCGACCAAGAAGTCTTTAAGCAGCTTCCAGTAGATATTCAAGAGGAAATCCTTTCTGGAAAATCTAGAGAAAAAGTTCAAGGGAAAGGAAGTTTGAGTTGTCCATTACGTGCCTCTAGAGGAATATTGTCTTTCTTTTCTGCAAAACAAATGCAAGATAGTCCCTTAAATCCTAGAGATCGTTTATCCAATAGCAAACAGCTGTCCTCTGTATCTCCCTGTGAACCAGGAACTTCAGGCTTAAATAGCAGTAGTTCCTCTTGTGTGTCTAACCGAAAGGATTATTCACATTGTACAGACAGTAGATTAAAAGATGAACGAATGGGCCAAGGACCTAAAGAATCTCAAGGATTCCACTTTTCGAATACAAACCCCACTGCATCTATTTTTCATTCATTTCGAAATTTGCAGAGTGAGCAACTTTTCTCCAAAAACCGAACTACAGATAGCCATAAGCAATCAATAGCAGCAGTCTCTCAGCATGAAGGACTTATGAAAAATAGAGAGCAAGATTGTACTGATAAGAAAGTCACTTTTCCTTCTGACATTGATCCTGAAGTTTTCTATGAACTACCGGAAGAAGTACAAAAAGAATTGTTGGCTGACTGGAAGAGAACAGGATCAGATTTCCATATTGTACATAAATCAGCACGCTCAGAAAAAAGGCCTAAGAAAGCAAGGGAAAGACCACTGTTCTCAGATTAGCACTTTGTTAAGCTCTTCTAAATTAAACACTACATTCAATAATGTAGAAATCCAGTATAAAATGTTCTGGATAAAGCAAGAATAGTTATGGGAAGTAAATTCTGGCACAGCGCATAAAAATATTTATGACAGAAGAAATAATGTAAAATATTACCTTCTCTGATTTCTAAGGCTATTTTATATTGCTTTTCAATAAAAAGAATATCATGGTTAGCAATAGTGCATTTTCCATAAATTGGGGGGAGGATATATATGCTTACATATAAAAAATAGACTAGCCAAATCCCTGCTATGCTATAGCAAAGAAATTTTTTTTTCTATGAAATATGGAATGGCTCAAGAAATTCAGCCCATTAGGAAACAGCCAAATAAGAAATTCTGCTGCCAACTAATCTATTAAAAATGTAGATATCTTTGACTGCAGTACTATGCACCATATAATAAGTTGACTTTTAAAAAAATACCAAAGCAGTCTATATTCAATTAATGCTTCTTAATATACCTAGAACCTATCACAATGCCCGGCACACCAAGGGTACTCAGTAAATATGGAATGAATGAATAGTGTGGCAGGGACCATGTGGGGAGTTGGATGGGGAGTGTGTGTGTTGTAGAGAACTAGAAGAACTCTCCATACAGATAGACTAAGGGAAGGATGGAAACCAGAAATGTAAGGTAATAGGTCTTTAAGAATACTAGATAATGGAAGAAGTCCATTTCCTTCTGGCCATTCTGTAGAGTTTAAAAGCAATGGATTAGATGTTTTTGCATTTTCTCCACATTTTGGAGATAAGATTAAGGACGTCATACTTACAACAAAGTTAACTAAATTAGACAAAGTTACTAAATTGATGTACATTCTCTTTCTCCTGTTGTTACTTTCCCCTTTTGCCTGCCAGATTAAAAGTTGGATGTAAGATTGTGGACATCTTATAATTTACAAGACATAGAAGATGTTTTTAGAACACACTAAAGTATCCCTCAGCGCTGGTTTGGAGGAGTCTTGTTCTCAGGTTTATAAACTCTGCAGATATAATCTAAAGAAAAGATGATGGAAATAACGCAAACATAAATAAAGGATAGCTTAAAAATACTTTCTTCTAGGTAAGAAGTTTTAACTCAGTTTTAGATTTCTTGAAATTTGAAAATTCCCTAATTACCAAGGATTTTTAACAGGGAGTTTGGGGTTATCAAAAACAATATCTTGGAGCAAGAACATCAAAAGTTATTTGCCATGCAAATATTTAGTGCTCTGGATCAAGGACTGTAGAATTTTCTATTTGTAGTGTTCTGGTAGGGTACTTAAACTTGTAAAAGGAGTATATTACTTTTTTAGATAATACATTAAAAAAAATTTTTTTTAATGTGTAAAAAATTTATTTATAATTTTTATTTTTTTCGGATGTACATCATATTTCAAATTCTGTATACATTACATCATGTTCACCACCCGAGCACTAATTATAGTGCATCCCCTCACATGTGACCCTGATCACCCCTTTTGCCCTCCCCCCTCTCTCGTTCCCCAATGGTAACCACCAGTCCAATCTCCAATGCTATGTGATTTTTTTTTTGTCGTTTTTATCTTCTCCTTATGAGTGAGATCATATGGTATTTGACTTTCTCCCTCTGACTTATTTCACTCAGCATAATACCCTCAAGATCCATCCATGTTGTCACAGATGGCCGGATTTCATCATTTCTTATGGCTGAGTAGTAGTCCATCGTGTATAAATACCACATCTTCTTTATCCATTCGTCCCTTGATGGGCACCTAGGTTGCTTCCAAGTCTTGGCTATTGTGTATAATGCCGCAATGAACATAGGGGTGCAAGTATCTTTATGCCTTTGTGTTTTCAAGTTCTTTGGATAAATACCCAGCAGTGGAATAGCTGGATCAAGGGCTGTAGAATTTTCTATTTGTAGTGTTCTGGTAGGGTACTTAAACTTGTAAAAGGAGTATATTACTTTTTAGATAATACATTAAAAAAAATTTCTGATAGTCCTTGTAATTATTTCAGGCAGAAATCATTAGCTAGAAAGATTAAAAGAAATTTTGACAAGTAAACAGTTTTGGCTAGCTTAAAAATAGAACATAAAATAGTAGTTAAAAGTACACTTTCTGAAGTGAGAATGCAGGGGGTATATTATAGCTCCGCTACTTAGTCTGTGCCCTTAAATTAATCTTTAAGGATCTTTGTGCCTCAGCATCTGACTTTTTAGGTTATCTTTTATCTCAGTCTGCTTTTTCTTTCTTTCTTTCTGTTTTTGGAGGAAGATTTGCCGCAAGCTAACATCTGTGCCAATCTGCCTCTTTTTTTTTTTTTTGGCTTGAGGAAGATTCACCCTGAGCTAATATCTGTGCAAGCCCTCCTCTATTTTGTATATGGATCACTGCCACAGCACAGCTGCACCCAAGATCCAAACCCACCCCAAGATCCGAACCCACAAACGCAGGCTGCAGAAGTGGAACATGCTGACCTTAACCACTATGCCACGGGACTGGCCCCAACTGAGCTTTTTCTTATACTCTGTGTATTAAACTCAGTTTCTTAGTCCTGTTTTTATTTTAAACAATCATTTTAATTCTATATTCGGTAATACAAATGTTTGAATTCTTTGGTGGAGGACTAATTCTTTATTTGTTATTTTGCTGACAACTTATTCATGCTGGTCTTTTTCATCATGTGTTCTATGATTTTGGGTGTTGGCTCGCATTTGCTGAGCTTTATTTGTGGGACGCCTGTATGGTCTGGACATGGATATGTGCCTCCAGAAAATACTTGCACTTGCTTCTGCCAGCACCACTTTGGGGAAGCACAAGCTTAGACCATTTTCATTCCTCTTCCGGAAAATTAAACCCCGGATATGGGCAGACTGGGCATGGATTCTCAGGGGCTACTTCCACCCCCTCTCCCCACCCCGTTCGTTTGTCTTTTTATTTTGTGGTTGGCTTATTTTTTCTAGTTCACCATTTTACTGAGAGGACAGTCCTGTGAGGCTCCTGGGCGGTCTCATCCCAGTTACCTGCCCTGTATGGGTCCAAGGTTTGTCTTCTGTCTAGAAACTTAGATTTAATTATTCTGTTTTCTTATTACTACATTTCTCTCTTTGCATACTACTACCACTTGTAAGTAAATTATTGAGTTATGTGGAATTCACTCTAATCCTGTTACCTCACAGTATTTTCTGTACTATCTTTTTCTGGAAGAAGGAGATATGAGCTCTATATGTAACCTTGTTCTGATATAGAGTTGATTCGTGTTAACAATGATGTCTCACTTTTAGTCCACAAAGAGAGGTCTGTTTTTGATAAATAAAGGTGAGGCTCTCATAATTTGGTGATATTTGGGTATCCTGTCTTTCTTCCCTAGATTGTATTTATTATATATTAAATATATTAAAGTTTAAGATATTGAAAAATATTTTTAAAATATGCTAAATCCTTTGAGAAAACTATAAACTTCTTTAAAATGTTTGAAAGTTTCAAATGTTTGAACTTCTGTAAATATTTTAAGCAAGAAGAGATTTAATATAGTGAATTAAATACTTACAAAGTCATTGGGGAGCTGAAGGAGTGGATTCTAGGTTTGGCCTTCAGAAACAAATCTGAGAACTAGACAGAACCAATCCACCAGGTAAGCTGTCTCTTTTGAAGTCATTGGTGGCACTATGAATTTAAGGAGCTGGAATCAATAAGCTGTCACTACTGCCACTGCTTTTTGACATCTAGAAGGCTGGAGAACAGTTACCTACAATTATGACCTAGTGATCAGGAACCAGAATTCAGGAAGCTGCTCCTGCCTCTGTCATTGATGAACCCACTCCATGGCACACAAGAATCTGGCAGGTGTACACACTGAAACACAGAAGAAAAGCCTTGCTTGTCCTTGTCCTTGCTGGCCAGCAGAAAAAACAACAACAGAAGTAGGAAAAAGGGGCTGTGCCTCACTCGTAACTCTGACAAGACTTCATCCAATGGGTGCAACCAGAAGAATAGGTGCAGTCAACCCCTGGGATACATGTTTTTCCTTTTTAGCTTCCTTCCTCTCCAATTAGGAGCTAGGTAGAATGGAGGTGAGCAAGCCAATACACAGAATCTGTCAAATATGTGTGTGTGTGAATGTGTGTGCATGCAGACATATATATGTAAAGAAATTACTATTGAATTTTTTAGAAGTAGTTACTACAATATATTTGTGTCCTGGTGGCAATTTCTTTTTGTCTCATATTAAGAACTTATACTGTAATAAAGTTCAGCCTGCAGTTGATTTATCTCAACCCAACTTATGTGGATACACATATATTGAGATAGAAAAATTTCGGATGTTGATAGAATATTTCATCTTTTGACGTAGCCAGACTATAGTATTCTAGGACAGTGTCATCAACTTTTTTGATATGACATGCTAACAGTGAGAATTGGGAAGGATATACTCCCAATATCTGTGTATTTAATTAGGGATACACCAAAGTTTACCTTTAGCCTTGGTATTCAGTCAAATTCAGTTATTTGGCTTTTAGGTGGCTGAGTAATCAACTGCTTCAGCATCATTTGTGGCATCACTGAAACTGCACATGAAATTATCGCGTGATTATGTAGGTTACCATCATATCTAACTAATGTTAATGATCCCAGCCATAGAAATAAAGTATCACATTTAGAGTTATTATTAGCATCTGAGTATTCACTTTCAAGTATAGGTAAGTGTTCCAGATATAACCAAATAAAATCTCATGAGCTTCCTCTTGTAATTCTGTAAGCCAAAGTATAAATTTGTAATTATTACTGCAAAGTAAAAATGCAGCAATTGATGATTCTGAAAGCTATTAATTTTGTGGAGAAAATTATTAACAATTTTCAAATTATTGAGTAGGGAAAGAGACTGACGATTAATATGAATATTGGGAGAGTGCAAATGCTCAATAACTTTATGATGATAATACGAATATTGGGAGAGTGCAAGTGCTCAGTAACTTTATGATGAACATATATTCTTTTTTTTTTTTAAAAGATTGGCCCTGAGCTAATACCTGTTGACAGTCTTTTTTTTGTTGTTGTTTCTTCTTCTTTCCAAAGCTACCCCTGCACATACTTGTATATTCTAGTTGTAGGTCCTTCTAGTTCTGCTATGTGGGATGCCACCTCAGCATGGCTTGATGAGTTGTGCTAGGGCTGTGCCCAGGATCCAAACTGGTGAGACTCTGGGCTGCCAAAGCGAAGTGCGTGAACTTAACCAGTTAGCCCCAGGGTCAGCCCCTGAACATATATTCTTTTTGAGTCAACGGAAAAGTGTGTGGCTATGTGTTTTGTGACATTATTTTGGCCATAGATAACTGCTACAAAAGCTGGTAGCTAGCCCTTGTAGTCTAGTGGCTAAGATTCAGCACTCTCACCGCTGTGGCCCAGGTTTGTTTCCCAGTCAGGGAACCACGCCACCATCTGTCAGTTGTCACATTGTGTTGGCTGTGTGTTGTTGTGATGCTGAAAGCTATGCTACTGGTATTTCAAATACCAGTAAGGTCACTCATGGTGGACAGGTTTCAGCAGAGCTTCCAGACTAAGACAGATTGGGAAGAAAGATCTGGCCACCCACTTCCAAAAAAAAATTGACCATGAAAACGCCATGAACAGCAGTGGAGCATTTTCTGATAGGTGCCAGAAGATGAGGAGATGGCGCAAAAAGACTGGTCAGGGTTCTGTTCTGCTGTACACAGGGTCACTAGGAGTCAAAATAAATTCAACAGCACTAACAACAAACAAAAGTTCATACCTAGAGGTGGGGTGGGCAGTAGGGAGTTGAGAAAACTGTTAGCAGAGGCCGGGATAATGGTGAGAAAACTGCTTTATTAAGAAGTTGTTATGAAACATTTGATAAAACATCTGACTGTGGTACCTTGGAAGACAGAAAATATACCTAAGGAACCTGTTGGCTTTGGGTAGGGATGTCTCCAGGTAGAATGTAGAAAGCGCCACCTGGTGGCTTCTAGCTGCATAGGCTAAAGTACTGCAAGAAAAAGTTGAACTTCAAAAAAAAAAAAAAAAAGGAGCTAGTTAGGTTTCAAGCAGAAGTTAAAAGTGATATAGAGAGCCAGAGCTATTAAATTGGAAAATAAAACTGTTGTCTTATCTCCAGCTGCCCCAGTTAGCAAAGCCTCAAAGTAAGACATGAGCGCATGTCAAACATCAAATCAAGACTGTGACTATCAGATATTTAGATAAGACTTCTGAGAGTTAAGGTGGTGCTGAGTAGATCTCAAGTGGACAAAAGCTGAAGAGTGTGGTCCCACAGAAGCCTGATCCAAAAGTAGCTTTAAGAAATTCTAGAGAAGCATATGTTGATACCAATTGTAGGTGTGGCTTTTGGGTGTGTAGTGGACTGTAAGCAGACGCAGTAAGCTCAAAGGTTTTAGAGAGAGTGGTACCAGCAAAAATACCAACTGCCTGCGCTAAAAGATGAGTCAAGCCATAACAGTGCCCCTGGGCCTTTGATTTTCTTTGGGTAAGAAGCAGCCTGAGAAAGTTACTCAACTACTAACAAGGATCATTTCTTCAGAAAGAAGAAAGGAGGGTGATGAAAAAAGGGAGGGCATCTCCGATAGTGTAACCAAAAGCTGTGGAGAGCAATGAGTCAGGGAGGAACTCCCAGAGAGCAAGATCGGGCTCTAATCAGGGAATGTTTCCCCACTGCAGGAATGGTGGGCCCAGTGGGATATCAGAATTGTTATGAACCCGTGATTATATGCCTCCCGTTCTTCCCCCTTTTCAATGGGCCTATTTATTGTGGTTATCCTGTTCCTTTTTATTATTGTGTATTGGACATGTGTGTTGAGGCAGAGGGGCAAGTAACTTGTCTTTTTACTTCATAGATCTCTAGTTCAAAAGGAGCTGTCTCTGGACCTGACACATATCACAAAACCCTAGACTTGAAGGCTAATACCGTGATTGTATGAGATCTTTGGGGGTGTTGGGAATGAGTAAGTGTATTTTGCATGTGGAAGGAATGTGACTATGGTGAGACGGTGATCTGGCCATAATTTGCATTAATTCTTCGCCTCTGGTATGTATACATACTCCTTTACCATGTGACTTAACAGTTTCACTAAAAAGGCAGATTCTTTTTCTTTGCTTATCAATCGATTACTAGTTTAGCCATGTCACTTGCTTTGTCAGTGGGATGTTAGACTTGAAAAAGCACTTACAATATGTCCACTTCCTCCCTTGCTCCTTTGCCTCCATCATGAGAACATGCGCAGGCCAGGCTACTGGAGGATGAGACTCGTGAAGCAGAGCTAAGCCACTCCAATTGTTCCAGCCCTGGCCATCCTTTCTGAGATGACCCACAGCCAATGGCCAGGCATGTGCGTGAGCCCAGCTGATCCCAGCTTAAATTACTGATCCACACACTTAAAAGATAAAATTAATTGTTGTATGTCCCTGAGGTTTTGTGATTGTCTATTACACATCATTATTGTGGCAATTGATAGTCATATAATAATTTACATTCATATACATGGTAAATCATCTTATGAAAAAAAGATAAAGTATATGAAGAAAGTGTTAGTGAAAAAAGTGGTAGTGAAAAACAACTCATCTTGTTCTGACCAATTAAATTCCAAAACAACTTTTAAATGGAGGACTAAATTTAAAACAATTTATCAAAATGATTATTGTAGACTGCCATTTTTGACAGTTGAAGACAAAGGATTTTTGAGATTTGCTACAGCTATGAATCCTAAGTCAAAGTTCATTCTGAAACTCATGTAACTGAGAAAGCTTCTCCCAGACTTTATGTCCACAGGAGTTAGTGGTGTTACGTGTGCCGCTTGAACCAGCGTGCTTTATAGCATCAAAGATAGACAATATAGCGTCTGCAGGTATAGTTTAGTAGTGACAATGTGGGGAAATTATTTTTCCCTCTACTCTGTCAAACTTTAAAGTGTTGACTTCTAGGGCCAGCCCTGTGGCTGAGTGGTTAATCGGCAGCCCAGGCTTTTGCCAGTTTGGATCCTAGGCGTGGACCTAGCACCTCTCATGGAGCCATGCTGAAGAGGTGCCCCACATAGCAGAACTAGAAGGACCTACAACTAGAATATACAACTATGTACTGGGGGGATTTGGGGAGAAGAAGAAAACCAACAAAAGAAGATTGGCAGCAGATGTTAGCTCAGGGCCAATCTTTAAAAAAAAAATGATAAGAAATTCCTATAAAAACATTTAAAAAACTGTTGACTTCTAAAATTTTTTGAACAAAATTGTAATAAATATTTTTGGATAAAACTTCAGATTTATCCTTATATCCCCGCTCATTCTATGATAATGATAATAGGAGCTGGCCTTGATTTGGCCAAATACTGATTGTAATACTCACCTACTTGGCCAAAATGTGTATTCAATTCAGTGCACTTCTATTTTTACATACATTAAAGTTATAAATTTATACTACTGTCATTGGGTAACATCTCAAGATGTGAACGACATTTAGAGGGAAGTTCATTTTCATTGATAGAGGATGTAATTTCGTGTTTCAAATAGTCTTGATAATTTCTCTTTTTTTCCTAGCTTCTTGTGAGATCTAACTATATTGTCATTGTGGTTTACTTTGTGATGTTGCAAAAATCTCACATTAGGAGTAAAATGTTAGCTTTACTGTATTCTTGTTTTTGCTTTCATTATTAGTATTTTCAATCCTTAGTTTCTTTGTAGAAATCTTGACCCATTTCACCATTTTCTGAGGATTTATTTTTCATTAAAACTATATCCATTTAACTGTACTATAAAACCCAATTTGTCAAAATATACTGAAAGTCAACGACCATTTTCTAACCTTCCACATTGTGGAACTTATTCTTACTCCTTGGAATGTCTTTTATTATATACATGTCTCAGGACCTTTTCATAAACGTCTGGGTGTGGCACTGGAGTCAAGGTACGTATTATATATTAGTAAAGCTTAATTGATTTTTGAATCAATAAAATGTATTGAAAAAATAAATAGAAATAGAAGTTGTAATATTTTATTTCTGCACGCCAGTGGAACTTCTCATTTGCTTTCTCTAGTATAGATGCGGGAATATCTTTAGATGCTTTTGCAGCCAAGCACAGCCATGTGTTCCACTTTTGGCTAATGAGATGGGAACATCTTTAATGGGTTCTAGGAATTTCCAAGAAAGCAATATAACAGGGATGAACTCAGCTAAAATGTCTTTCACCTTTTACCCTTCTTCTTGCTTGGAATACTGGGACAGTGCCACCAGAAAGACAAAAGCCACAAGCTAAATATGGCAGAACTGAATGATGTAAAGAGCCTTGGTCCCCAATTGTTATTATTAGCCCTGCACTGCAGACTCCCAGACGTCTTGTGTGAGATCAATAAACCTCCTAACATTTATGTCCTCTGTCTGTTTTGGTTTTTTGCAGCCAAAAGTTTTCTTAACTGATACAGTCATGTTGCACTCCCCTTTATGGAAACCACTGTTCTGGTTCATTAATATGATAAATATGTCCAACATCATGGTTAGATAAGATCTAAGATATGAAGGGGCATAGGGAATAAGCATTTCATTCAATTAAGTATAAACATTTTGTTTGGGTAAGTTCAGTAGTGTCTGAATATCTGAATGATTAGAAGAGTTATATGATTAGAAAGATTGAAAGATTTATAGAAAAGTCTAAGGTCAGAATTGTTAAATTAGTTTTATTTTTCATATTTGGATGACAGTGTTACCTTCAAACATTTCTCTTATATGGAATTTTTGTTATTATAGATGGTACCTTCCACAATTCCTAGCTATTTAGAAGTAATTGAAATGGTAAAATACCAAAATATATAGAAAGAATGACAGGGCAAGGAGAAGGAATCAAAGATACAGTGCTTGGTATTACTTCTTTGATATTATTATTTACATTTTACCTTAAATAGGATACAGCTTAATTAAATTTATTATTTTCCTGTTTGTAGAATGGGGAAAATAGTAAGATTTTTGCTTCCTTATTTCAAAATCATTTGTCTTTCTTGGAATATATATTAAAATGTGTAATTTGTGTGTTTATGGAGTTGGTGTGTGGCTAAAAGGCTCGCATTTCTTCTAAGAATACAGTATAAATTGGAAAACAGTAAAAGTGGCATACTCACAAAATCAGGCACCTTCTAAACCATAGGATAATTGTATGTTTAATTATGTCTTTTGAAAATTTTATTAGAGAAGGAAAAATACTCAGAATCCAGGGAGTTTTAGGAAGAGAGATCAATATCCAGGGGGTTGAGGACAGAAGGCATCGACTCCCTTTAGTTAAGCTGCTCGTCACAATCACAGTGTTTTCTGCTCCTTCCCAGCATCTCACCCACTGTGTCCTCCGCCTGGTGCCGGGTTTCTGTGCCTCTTCTCTCACACAAAGGAGGCTAGAAGACTAACTTCTGAAGCTAGAAAGTGATTATTAGAGTTGTTAAAAGTGACTGCTTTGAAAGATCTAATCATTCTTCGTGAAGATGGTACTTCTGTATCTTCCTACACTTGAATTTTGACATTATTTTCTGTGAAACATCAGAAGCTGTTCAAGTCACAATTCCAAAAAGGTGTGTGCCTCTTTAGATTTGTGATTTGGTATATTATATTTATAAATAAAAGCAGACTTTTTTTTTTCCTGGGGCTAAATGTCTCCTTAACAATCATTTCAATCCACAGAGCCAGATTAGAAAATCTTGACTAGAGAAACTGCATATAAAGAGGAATGTTACACAAGTATTTATAATGTAAACACATCAACTCAGAATTTTTAAAACAAATGCTACTGATTATGAGATCGCTTTATAATTTTATGACTCATTCAATTTCTTTTTTGCTAGGATAGGTTTTAAAAATTTTTTCTTGGGGGCCAGCCCTGTGGCTGAGTGGTTAAGTCCACATGCTCCACTGTGGCGGCCCAGGGTTTCACTGGTTCGCATCCTGGGCTCAGACATGGCACCGCTCATTAGGCCATGCTGAGGCAGCATCCCACATGCCACAACTAGAAGGACCCACAACTAAAAATGCACAACTATGTACTGGCGGGCTTTGGGGAGAAAAAGGAAAAATCTTTAAAAAAGTTTTTTTTTTTTTAATTTTTTATCTTTATTGCAGTAACATTGGAGTATTACATTATATAACTTTCAGATTTACATTGTAATATATTTCAAATTCTGTGTTGATTATATCATGTTCACCACCCAAAGACTAATTATAATCCATCACCACACATGTGCCTAATCACCCTAAAAATTTTTTCTATTTAAAATTTTTTCTATTAAATTTTTTTAATTTTGAGAGAATTGTAAATTTACATACAGTTGTAAAAAATAACACAGAGAGATGCATATTCCCTTCACCCAGTTTCCCCAATGGCAATATCTTGCCTAACTACAGTACAATATTACAACCAGGAAATCTACATTGATACAATCCACTGATTTTATTCAGGTATCACCAGTTTTGCATGCACTCATTTATGTGTGTATGTTTAATTCTATGCAGTTTCATCACGTGTAGATTCATATGAACACCACCACTGTCAAGACACAGAACAAGTTTATCACAAGGATCCCTCCCGCTGCCTTTTTAAAGCTGCAAGTACCTCCCTTCTTACTCCCACTTCCTTAATCCCAGCAAACTACTAATTCTGTTTTCCATGTCTATCATTTTGTCAGTTCAAGATAAATGGAATAAAACACTCTTTAACCTTTTGAGATTGCTTGCTTTTTACTCAGCAATATTTCCTTGAGACCATGCAAGTTGTGTGAATCCATAGTTTGCTCCTTTGTGTTGCTTAGTAGTAGTCCATGTATGGATTACCACAGTCTAACTATCCCCCCATTTAAGGGTATATGGGTCGTTGCCAGTTCTTGGCTATTTATAATAAAGCTGCTGTGAATAGTTGTGTACAAGTTTTTGTGTGAACATTTTCATTTCTCTGGGATAAAGAATGCAATGCTGGCTCACATAGTAACCACAAGTTTCATTTTGTAAGACACTGCCATACCCTTTTTTAGAGTGACTGTACCATTTTACATGTCCACCTTTGATGTATGAGTTTTCTCCGCATCCTCACCAACACTTGATGTAATCACTAATTTTTTTTACATTTTAGCCATTCTGATAAGTATGTACTGATATCTCAATGTGGTTACACATTATTTGCATTTACCCAATGGCCAGTGACATTGCACATCTTTTCATGAACTTAGTTACTTATCCTCTTCAGTGGAATGTCCTTGTCTTTTGCCCACTTTCTAATTGGATTTTTAATACTGTTGAGTTTTGAAAGCTCTTTACATGTTCTAGATACAAGTCCTTTGTCAGAAATGTCTTACAAATATTTCCTCCCAGTCTCTACCTTGTCTTTTCATCTTCTTCACAGGATCTTTCCCAAAGCATCCATTTTTTATTTTGATGATCAATTTATCATTTTTTTCCTTATATGGATCATACTTTTGGTGTGTCCAGTATAAGAACTCTTTGCTTAGCCATAGGTTCTGAAGATTTTTCTCCTAAAAGTTTTATAGTTTTATGTTTTACATTAAAGTCCATGTTCCGTGGTGAGTTAATTTTTGTATAAAGTACAAGGTGAGGTCAAGTTCTTTGAATGTCAGTTGCTCCAACACCATTAAGTGAAAGCCTGTCCTTCCTCCATTGAATTGCTTTTATACCTTTGTCAACCATCAACTATACTCACAAGAATAGTATATATTACAATTTCACCTCTATTTTTACCCATTCTGATATTCTTCTTTCCATTCCGGACGACTCTGGATCCTACTTTATCTTCTATATTAGCAAGTAGTCCCCTAGTTGAGGTGTAGTGCAAGGGCTGGGTGAGTTGTCAGCTTCCCACGGGGCCCTGCTGTCACCACCCTGGCAAAAGGAGAGCACTGACCAACACTCCTTGCAGTTCAGCTCCCCTGCCTGGCAAAAGTGGGCACTGATTTGCATAGTCTTGTTGCCTCCAAGTGCAAAGGTAATCTCAGCTCCCCAATGGACCCCATGACCCCAGGGAAGGGGGTAGGGAAGCAGAGTGTTAACTAGCCCATGTCCCACCACCTTGTTTCACTTTGTTGATCCCAGATGGGAGTGGAGGCCCAGATTGCCACCGAGCCCTGCTAACACCGAAAAGGGTGTATTTGTTTCTTATGGCTACTGTAACAAATTACCACAAATTTGGTGGCTTAGGAAAACAGAAATTTATTATTTTATAGTTCTGGAGGCTGGAAGTCTGAAATCAAAGTGTCAGCAGAGCCACACTCCCTCTGAAGGCTGTGGAGGAGAATCCTTCTTTGCCTCTTCCAGGTTCTGGGGGCTCCAGGTGTTCTTTGCCTTGTCCTACAAAACTCCAATCTCTGCCTCTATCTTCACATGGCCTCCTCGTCTCCACATGTCTCTCTGTCCATCTCTTGTAAGGACACTCGTGATTAGATCTAGGGCCCACTCAAATAATCCAGGATAATCTCATCCTGAGGTCCTTAATTTAATTATGTCTGCAAAGATCCTTTTTCCAAACAAGGTCACATTCATGGTTCCAGGGATTTGATAAAGACATATCTTCTAGAAGCCAAATTCAACACACTACAAAGGGGAAACCATTGATGCTGAGTGGGGATGGAGGCTCAGCATCCTGCTGGGCCTTGGCGACACTGGTGATCAGGGGAGCACAGTGAAGCTGAATGGTGACTAGCCCTTCTTTGCACTAGTTGGTTAAGTCTTGTTGCTGCCAGATGGAAATGGAAGCTCACTTTGCCACTGGACCCCACTGACACTATTCCAGCAGGGATATCAGAGCACCACTACTAGCTTCTGTTGGGTGGAAGATGGAAAATCAGCTCCCTGCTTGTCAGCCTGTACCACCTGGGAGGGTAATCAGAGTGCTGTCTGCTTTTGCCAGGTAGAAGGTGGAAGATTAGCTCCCTGCTCAGCCTTGCCAACACCACAGGGTGGGGGTGTCAGAGCACAACCACCTGCTTCTGTGGGATGAGGTGAGTGAGGCGGAAGATCATCTCTCTGCCTTGTCCCATTGAAACCATAGGGTGAGGTGGATGCAGTTTTTAGGCTGATGTAGGGTGGATATTGTCAAAAAGATTTTTGTTTTTTTAGGCCACCTTTTTGTTCATAGCCACTCCTATGGCTAGGAGGCACAGGCTTTTTCTTGAAGCTTTTTGTTGTTGTTCTTCCCGCCTGTTGGTGTCTCCAGGCTGGAGGCTTCTGCAGCCCCCTGTCAGGAATATATGGGAGGAAATAAGGAAGCCCAGAGAATTCGCTGCTATGTCATTCCTAAAGTCCCAAGGTCTCTAGGCAGTTTGCCTTCTTCTTTCCACCTATGCGTGAGTCTTCCTGTGTTGTTTGTTGTGTTATAGGCAGGGCCGTTTGGTTGTCAGAGGAAGGACTTGGGAGGAATGGGCTACTACATCTTGGCCAGAACCACAAATTGATTCATGACTCATTCAATTTTAAGTTCCAGATATCATTGGCCATACGTTCTAGTGGAATTCTTTTCTATTTTTGTGTTCAGGTTTCCTACAGCTATCAATGTAAGCAGTAAGTGAAGGAAAAACAATTTAAAGTATATTTTAAGCTTTAATTAATGCTGACCTCTGACTGTATATGCTTTCTTAATGATTCTTTTGTAGAGCATTTTCCAGGGAAAAAAGCGAAAGATAAAAGTGCATTAAGAATATTTGTTATTCAACATCATTCTTATATGAGATTAAAAACTATATTTCACGCTGTTCTCTTTTACAAGTTCTTATTTTCACAAAGTACCTTCAGTAATTTGTCCAAGAATACTGTCTAGAATAGTTCAACAGTGTTTATGCATATTGACTTAGAAGTAAACTGCATATTGCCACACGTGACATTATATGGCCTCATTGTAATGGCCTCATTTCTTCCTTAGGAATGATGAATGCCCATTACGATGACATCCACGTCCTGATGGAGCTTTGTGTGTCTTTATTCCCTCTTTTGCATTGAGGATGAAGTTTACTAAGTTGGAAGGCATGGTTGCTTCAATTATTGATGGGGACAATTTTCCTCTCATTTCTGTTTGGACAAACATCACTAGTCGGGAATGTGCTGGGTTCCTGTAAACAGAGGAAAAGTTAAAAAATATAAAGACATTTTAGATTTATTTATTGAATTTACAAGCTTATAGAGAGTAGGATTCTTGTCTTATTCACCATTGATTCCCTTCATAGTGCCTATGATAGGATAAATAGTTACAGAAGGAAGGAAAGAAAATGAAGGTAGAGTGATTTTCACACTCATAAATAAACATTTACATAAAAACATTAAGCAAGTAGTCAGACTATAGTTTATTATTTATTTATTTATTTGGTGAGGATGATTGGCTCTGAGCTAACATCTGTTGCCAATCCTCTTTATTTGCTTGGGGAAGATTGTCCCTGAGTTAATATCTGTGCCAATCTTCCTCTATTTTGTATGTGGGATGCTGCCACAGCATGGCTTGATGAGCAGTGTGTAGATCTGTGCCTGGGATCTGAACCCGAGAATCCCAGGCCGCTGAAGCGGAGCATGCGAACTTAACCACAGACCATATTTTAAAGTCTTCAGTTTTAGTCAGCTTTTTCTTTCTGTTATTTTATGGATTTTTTAAATTACAAAAATAATGTATGCTTCTGAAAATTTAAACTACAGAATTTTCATAATTATTCCCCTTCTTCTGTTTCCCAGAAATAATCACTGTTTATAGTTTTGACTGTATCTTTTCAGACTATTGTCTATCAAAGATAGCACAGATATGTACATATGTATGTACCCCACATATACACACATATACATTTTTTTAACAAAAATTAGACATATTTTTATGCAACTAGTTTTATTCCAGTAGGATATCACGCACCTCCTTCTGTGTCAAAACATACAGCTCAGCTTAATTGTTTTACATGACTGCATACAGTATTTCATACTCTATTTAACCAGTCCTTTATTGACTATCATTTGGGTTGTCTCTCACTTTTTGCTACTGTAAATAAAGCTGCAATAAAACATCTTCGTAATGTATCCATTTGCACTTATATAAACACTTACACAGAATTTCTAGGTCAAAGGTTTTGTGTATTTAACGTTTGGAAATGTTATTTCCAAATGACTCTCCAAGAAGGCTGTGGTATTATATTCTAAACCAGGGTTCTTCAAACTGGAGTATGTGAAGACTTTCCAAGGGGTATGAGAGGATCAATAACATTTAAGGGAATAAATTTTCAAATCTCTAACTTCCATATGTACGTTTTCCTTCAACTGATCTGAGACTATGTCTCTGATGGAGCTGTGGGTTTTTCCTTTCCCACTGGCCTGTTCATATCACACTTCTGTTGCTTTACAGAACAAAGGTATACCTGTCATCCCCTCCGGATAGTACCGAATAGTACTATGGTGCTTTACCCTGGCATATAAAAATCCCTGAGAAGCCAAAGGGAAAATCTGATCTCCTAAAAGTGAGTTGAGAAAGTGAATGACTAATGATTGGGTAATAAGTCCTGACCAAGTCATATTGTCAATTCTTTGCTTTCAATAAAATTTAAGGATCTAATTGAGTTGTCAGCTGACAGGTCATTAAAAATAGTTTTTGATTATAAATAACTGTGATTTGTGGTATTAACTCAGAAGAATGTCAAGGGATTGAAGGACAGTGTTAGAATTATACTCTTTCCATTTTAACCCACTTATTTATGTAAACAAAGTTTCTCAGTGCTTATGTTTATAAAGATGCAAAGTAGGAGTAGTCTTGATATTAATTGTTGTCTCATTTTATTAGTAATATCATTCCACCGTTAAATGAGTGTAATTGTTAGAAGCATGGGTTCTGGAACCAGTCTGCATTGGTTAAGAGCTGAGTTGTGCTATTATGCATGTGTAACCTTGAGAAAGTTACTTAATCTCTTTGGGCTTCCATTTTCTTTTCTGCAAAAAAAGGACAGCAATACTACCTACTTCATGGGGCTATTGTGAGGACCAAATGAGTCAATACATGTAAATTGTTTATGACAGTGCCTGGCACATAGTAAGTGCTATCTAAAGTTTGCTAATAATAAAAGATGTGTTTCCAATAACAGTTTGCTTTTATATTTAATAATTATATAACATATTTGATAATATACTTTTTATTTTGATCAATATATAATAATTTAATCCAGCACACACATATTTTTTGACATTTAGATACTTATGATCATAAGAAATAAAACGAATTTTAAAAATTAAATACTTATTTTTGCCGAGAAATATGACAGAGTGATTAATAAAATAATTCGAGGCATAAAATATATTTTATAGGATAAAATTATGTGAGGGAAAAAGAGTAAAAATATTGGTTCAAGGAGAAAAGGAATTACTAAAATTTCTGACTGCTAAAGGTTGTATGTATTTTGACACTGATAATGTAATGGTCGGTTTCAAGTTATTATGGTATTTGGCTTCTATTGGATACATTTACAATGGTGATATAACAATTTTTTAAAACTGTCAATATTTAAAGTATGCTGGAAATTGTACCCTCTTAATTTAATCCTATGAAAAAGTTTAATATCAACTTAAAAATAGGCAAGGCAGAATATAGTTTTACAGAATTCTTTTAGGGGCTATGAAGACCACTGCTCCAACAAACTGTGTGAGTGTCCATTTTCTTATACCCTCTCTACGCAGAGCTTAGACTGCTCTTCCAGTGCCTCCGATGGCTGGATTGAGAATACTCACAGCAGTTCATATGGTCTTAAGTCTCTGGCTGAGTTTACTAGGGCTTTACACACTTAAGAAAGCCTTTCCTATATTTACTGGAGAGCACTTTTACTACCGATATTACGTTTTATAAGTTTACTACATGACTCGTTTACAAATGTTGGCTGTCCAAAATGTAGGGCTGCACAGAAAGAGAAGGTGCAAGAGACTCACTTTTAGGCAGTACCAGTCTCCAGACTGTGAGGAGACTGTATCTTTCCCAGCAGGGTGATAGGCAGAGCTCCCCCGCTCGATGGGATATCTAGATCAGCGGAAAGAGAAAGCTGACAAGGTGCAAGAAGGGGACTTGGCCTGTGAAGCACACTGTAGGGTGTGTAGCTTCCCAACTAGCGTCCCTGCCAGCAGTTGACTGACCTAGCTGATGTGGAGCAAGGATCCTTCCCTTGTTTCGTTCCCTCCTGCTGTGGAGAATAAAGCTTGGCCATAGATTCAAAACTGACAAATAGGTAGAAAGACCACACATCACCATCATCATCATCAGCAGCAGCAGCAGCAGCAGCATCATCTGCACCAATAATCCTATCTATTAATGTAAATAATTGTGAATTTCTTTTAGTTCTCCAGTTCATTAGAGAAAACATTAAGGAATACAGGTCTCAAATGTAATTTTATTTTGACTTCCTTCATAGAAATATTTTTTCTCACATTGAGAGGTTTATGTCTGACCAATATAAAATTGTACATGTTTTTATATGCCAATATCTTTTACGTAATATAAAATCATTTAGCGAAAATGAAAACTTAAGGAACTTGTGAAATGATATACATTGAATTAATGTACATGCATTTACAGAGCATGTGTTACCATTTTATCCCTGGGGTGGCCACCGGTAGGCAGTGACTCATCTCCGACTTCCCCAGGTCTTCCCTTATCCCAATTTACCTACGGAATGTCTCATTCTGCGGGTATCTGTTCTCAGCAGATTGTCCATTGGGAAGAATTCATTCAAGATAAAGCATTCATTGTTGATAATGTAAATGTATTATAATTCTAGGGGAATTTATTTTTAATTCACAAAAATTCCTTAACAATTCACAGAAGTGACTCTAATGGAGAAATATAAAACATCAGGTTAAGTTTAACTGGGGGGGAAATGTTTGTTTGTGTCACTAGCTCCAGAAACCTCAAATCATACTTTACAGGAAATTATCCATTCTGATTATACTTAAGGTGAAAATACTTATAAACATTATTTTAAAAATTGCATTTACACAACCAGGGGCACTCACAACTAGAATATACAACTATGTACTGGGGGGGCTTTGGAGAGAAGAAGAAGAAAAAAAAAAGGCGATTGACAACAGATGTTAGCTCAGGTGCCAATCCTTAGGAAAAAAAATTGCATTTAGGGGCAATTTTTTTCCGAATAGAATTATGCTGGCACATATTTCTACTGATGTGTTAAGAATCCTTTAGTTTATAAATCACAAATTGAACTAGAAGGTTAAAATAAAATAAATAAACGCAAGTAACACTTACTCTTGCAGAGGTGAACATACGTAGCCACAAGCATGGTTATAACCACGGATGTAATTTGAAGATGGAGGATATGCTGGAAAATCCACACTCCCAGCTGAGTGATTTAAAAACAAATTACAATGAAATCTATTCCACAAAGATGAAAAGTTCTATTTCGAGTAGCATATTTTAAAAAAGTGTGACATAGTATTTAATTTAACTTAGTTATTATCAGCATTGACACTGTTTTATACATGTGTATGTATGTCTGCACAATGAATGTGTACACAGGCCAAAACTGAGAAAATACCAGTATGAGCACCGTTGTCCTCTCAAACTTTTTTGTGCTAGTATTTCTAGGCATGCTGTTACATTTTACATACAAGAAAAACTTTAAAAAGTATCATTTAATTACTTTTGAAGATTTGAAGCAAAAGAAGAAATCACAAAGAAAAATACTATTCTATTAGGATAGTGGGTTTATAGATTTTTTTGTTAATCATTTTTTAAATAAAATATTTGATGTGATTATTTGGCCTATCAATAAAGATAGTTTAAATACCTTTTTCTGCCAATTCCCTGTAGCTAACTTCAAAGTATAATTAAAAATGAGTAGAGTTTGTTTTAGGAAATATGTAGCATAACTGGATTGTATGTGAATGTATGAGAGGTGATTTGATTATGACTAAGTTTAAGAAAATTATATATATTCCTTCTAAAAATATTTTTAAAAATATATTTATTTATTCAGTGCAATTGAATTCTGTCTTGTCAGAGAAGATGCATTTTCCTATATGATTTTAACATTAGCAATCAATTCTGTGAAAAATACAATATTAAACACCAGCTTAGGACTAGCTTAGGAGACAAATGTGGTTGAATGAATTTTCCATTTTCATGACCTGTTTCATCATCTTAACAGAGCCTATTATGTGGGTGTAATGGTACTGCCAGAAGCGATATTAACATAATTTTTCTCTGTTTAAAATATGGAAAGTATGCTTGTCTTTAATAAATAATAATGTATACCTGAAATTATACAATGTTATAAACCATTATGATCTCAATAAAATAATTGAAAAAGAATTGTTATATTCCATAAACAAGTATGGGTCATATAGTGTGGCAGTTAGCACAGATTTTGGAAAATCAGAAAGACTTAGTTTTAGTTCTGGTTCAGCTGCTTATTAGCTATATAACTTAATTTCTGTGGACTTTAGTTTCCTCATTAGTGAAATAATGCATGCAAAATATTCAGCTCAAAGCAAGGTGCATAGTAAGTTAAATAATAACAAAAGAAACATTAAGAAGAAAACTATCAGTATTCATCAAAAATTCATTCAAAGAAAATTGCCTAAAGCAAATTCAGTAGTGATCACCCAATGACTGATTACTACTATTTGTTGATTTTAACTTCCATTCTTCTTTTTCACCTTCCCTCTGACCACTAAAAATGAGATAGAAGTGGTCTGCTTTCAAAATACAGAAAATAACAGATCAGACAGACAGCATTTTGTGTTGCAGCAGTGAATAAGTTTTTACGTGCACTCATTTGAAAAGTGAGACAACTAAATGACAACAATATGAGACAACTATATGAAAGTGATGACCGTCAGTCCTAGTGAGGTGCTACAACAGAGCTAACTGTGTGTTAGTGAGTGCTATTAGCAGAGCTGACTCAGTCTGGACTCTGAAACTTAGAATACTACAGACATATCAGAGTAACTGAAACCTCATAGTCCCTAGCCCTCAGTAGTTTACAGTAGGGAAAGCTACTTAGAGAGTAATGGTGAGATTAAATTGAATTATGGAAAAAAACAGGGCTCTAGGCCACTGTCCTACCAAAGTCCCTTTACCATGAGTTAAAGAAATTTGCGATATGAACTGGTATGTTTTAAGTGAATAATGCAAGTTAGGAAATGGTTATACGTTGGCATTCTACAGAGTGGCACATTTTTTGGGGGGATAAGGATATATCAAAACCTCTAGTTTCTAAAAGAAATATAAACACATTTATGTAAAGACCCAACTGGTGAAAATTTCTTCAGGAGTTTTATCAGTTAACAATTACGCAATTCAAATATAAAACTATATATCCAAAGATTACTTTTGTGTCTTTTGAAAATGTGTGCTGTCCAGGTTTAGCGTACAAGTATCTACTTATACTCAGTGCTGCAGTGTACATGCAGCACAAAGGCCAGGAGATGCCATCATCATTGACTATGATGTAAACGGTACCTCCAGAGTTGGGTAAAACAGCAGGCTTGTCTACATTATACATGTATTTACTGGCTCACTAAGTAAATAAAAAAATAATTAATTGAACACAGAGTTTCTTCCAAACTGTGAGTTAAATAAAAAAAAATTAATGACTCATAGTAACTCCAAAATGTAGGCAAAATGTTTCAACTTACAAGTGATAATATCCATATTCCCTTCGCAGTGCTTGAAGGACACTAAGTCAACAAAGTCTCGGGGGGAAATTGAGCCCATAGCAAAACTCTGTGTAATGGTATGACATATGAATGTGTCCTGAAACAAATCAAACCATAAAGATTGCAACAATTATTTAATATCTATTCTTTGTACTGTGCCCCAAAGAATTTCATTGCCTAAGGTTGGCCTGTATTTGGAAAAAACAGGGCTTTGAAGTATTAAAAACTTATCACCAAATAAGCTTGCATTTTCAGTGTTGGAGGAACATTAGATCTCTAATTATAAATGTAAGGCAACAAAAGCAAAAATAAACAAGTGGGCTACATCAAACTAAAAAGCTTCTGCATAGCAGAGGAAATGATCAACAAAATAAAAAGGCAACCTACAGAATGGGAGAAAATATTTGCAAATCACATATCTGATAAGGGGGTAACATAATTTTCTTTCTGAAAGAAAATTCAGAAAGGAATCTTGATATCATCTGCTCGTTGAATTTGTAGATGGAGAAATTGAAGCCTAACAGATTAAATCACTTGCACAACTTGAGATGAGTACAGAACTAGAACCCAGGTTTCCCAATCCCCAGCACAGTACTATTTCTCCTACTCCACATTGGCTAGGTAATATATTCTGAAAAATATACTGATTTAGCACCCTGTAGTGTAAGGCCTAAAATTAAAGACCAATATTGTGTGCTGCAGTGACATCTGCTGAAGTCTGGAGGCTCCTGAATGGCCTAACTACAAGTTTCTCTCCCTACTCTGTTTCCACAGATAAGGACTCTTAGCCAAACACTGCTTGCTCCTTATCAACAGCCTCAGACACATTTCCCACTTATCCCTCAGTAGTAGGTTTCAGTTCCCTGCTAGCCTGCAGAATTATTCCAACAACCCATCACTTTCTCCCGCAGGAATCAGGGGCCGCCTCAACCCTTGATGCTACAAAGCCTGCCTTGCTGTTCCTGAGTGCAACTCCCCTGTCACACTGCATAGTGAGGTGTGTCCTTGAGAGTTTATTGAGCTAAGCCACTCCATGCTATTCTTGCCTCAGCATCCATCTTGTTTGGCCAAACAGCCTATGGGAGCCTTAAACGGACACTAGTCCCCTCATGCAAGCACATACCCTAGATGGCAGCCCACAGAGGCCAAGGCAAATATACGTTGCTGATATGACTTCCCCAACAGCCCTGGTGATCAACAGTCTCCCCTGAGTCCCAGGGCCTTCCTCTGTGAGCCCTTTAGATAAGCACCCCCGGGGAGCTTACCAAAATCCTGCTCTTTCTGGTCTGAAATGATCAATATGGGCTTAACCCAGAAACCCCAAAGCACTCCACCTACACACTCTAATAAAGGCACCTGCACCAGGTCCTGCCTCTCTCTCTGCCTGCACCCTGCCTTGACCTCCCCGAATGGCCCCTTGAGGCATGCCGTGTACCTCCTCCGGGACCTGCGAATAATGAACTTCTCTATTTCAATCTCTCTTATGGTCATTTGTGAACCATGGCTCACCGTCTGGCACCCTGTGCTCCACTCGACAAACGCTAACAAAGTCCTAACAGTCATCATCCCCTGGGCTGTCGTTAATGATTAATAAACTGCTGTTGCTCTCATTTGTCTAGTGTAGGGTGTCCTGTGCTTGACCACCCCCAGAGCAGAACCCCTCCCTCACCAGTGGGGTGGATGAGTCAATTAAAACACACCCCTGGAGACGAATACTATAAATATTCAGAGGAAGGTAAAATAATTTTCACATAGTGTAATGCCACTCAGAGATACTGTGGTGTACCGGAAAGGGCACGGAATTTGGAAGCAGGAGATGAGGCATATGTCCTGGTTCGACCCTGTATGGGCTGTGGTGACCTTGGGCAAGTCACATAATTTCTGTGAATCTGTTTTCAAGTTTTTTGATGCCAAGTCTAATGTTCTTTCCATTACTACAGCTGACCTGGAGCAAGAGCAGAAATATCTGAAGTGCTAACAGAAATGTATAATCAATATCACATGATCATGAGTGAAACAGTCCATTGTTTGGATTTTCATTTGTGATGGACCATGTTTCCCAAACCAAATCTTCAAATCCCAAGAGGGTCACGGACATATATGTGATTTTTGGGGCTAGGAACTTCAGGGCCTCTCTACAAGATGAAAGTGATTTACCTTCCTGAGCCTTTCTACAACCTCCCCACTCCCATACTTTAAAATCAGTTTAATAAAAGGAGGTGAAGTTAACCTACAGAGTTCTAAATAAATGATAAGGTGATGGCAGATATGTGGGGCATTTGTTTGTTTTGATGAATGGAATGTGGCTTGGAGACTCAAAGAACCAAAGACTCAGTGATCTGGAATTTTACAAATGCAATTGTTTGTGAAAATCATAAAACTTTGCTTTACTCCAACATTCACATTTACCACTTCATAAAGTTATTAACCAAAAACATAGGACTCAATTTTTAAAACCAGCTTGCTGCAGTATAATTTACACACCATAAAGTCTATCAGTCTTGCTAAGTAAGACACTCACAGTGTGCTGCACCAAAGTTCAGAGTCCCTTACCCCACTTCTGTCTTCTTCCTTGTTTCTACATCTTTTTACCACGTATCGTTCTTCCTCTCTCATTTCATCATTTTTCTCTCCTCCTGATCTTTTATTCTACCCTCACCTCATCCTGATCTTTCCTTCTCTCCTCTTCTAAGCCCTACTTGCTTCTTGCATTCCGTCTTCCTTTCTCTCACCTCTATGACTTTACCTTTCTACTCCAGTTACCTATATTTTTCTTTTCTCTTTGCTTTTGTTCTCTCTCTTCATCTCTATTTAACTGGCAATAGTATATCTGAAAGTGTTTCTAAAACGACAACCATCTATATAATGTCATTTCACAATTTATCCTTACTCTTACATGGTGTTTGTTCTTACATCCCTATGGTAGGTGTCTGCATTGTTCCTGTTATCTAATAAATTATGACTAAGATAAATCTACTGAATTCCCATCAACAAGGTATGCTTAATCTTTTTTTCCACTTAATGGAAGAGATGAATCCAGGAGTTCAGGCCCCTCATAACCCAAGGCACACATCTGCAAGAGAGCTGACCAGATTCAGAATGTGGTATGCATTTAAAACAGAATAAAGCTAATTGAAATTAAACTCTTGACTAAGAAAGAGGACAGTTTTAAGCCTTTTATAAAGATTTCAACTCAATTAGAATCTGTAAAATACAAAGTGTCTACACAACATAGGTTTAATAAACTCCAATCACTGACATAAAGCTAAAAATATATTAATACAGTAAAAGTCCAATGTTAAATAACAAATTACCGAGTCAATCTTGTGTACCATATTATACGCTTTCAATGATTTATCCCATGTAACTCTGTTTTCAGTTTTGTAGAGGAAATCAGATAGTTTAGATGCTGATTCTGGAAATATTCCTTCAACACGGTATCTATAGTTAACAAAATAAAGAAAATTCAAAATTTAACAAGTTTAGTCTAAGCTGAAAATAAAATGCTATCATAGTATAGACTAATTTAGCAAATAACAGTAAAGAAAACTTGAAGGTGATATCAGCAATTCAAAACACTAATGGTCAATTGGAAGTAGCCAGTTTATTTAAATATGCATTGAAATAATATAAGTTATTTCAAAATTCATTTTTCCACAAATTTTTTAATATTGTTTCTATAGTTGTCTTTTTAAAGGGACTACTTTCATTTAAGGTTTTTCTAAAATCTTTCTTGTAAAAGTTTACCTACTGTATTTATCACAAGCCAACAGTAATTGATGAGAAGTCTGTGTGGTTAAGCAGTTATCTTGTGGCCCCAATTCTTAGTTTAAGGATGTAATGTAAGGCAGAGGTTAGCAAACTTTTCAGTAGAGGTCCAGATGGTAAACAACTTAGGCTTTCAGGGTCTGGTGGTCTATGTCGCAACTATTCAACTTTGTTAGTGTAGCAGTAAAGCAGCCATAGACAATATATTATGATTGGGAATGTCTGTGTTACAATTAAACTTTATTTATAGACACTGACTTTGGAATTTCATTTATTTTTCACACATCAGGATTTCGGCAAATAACTAACCTTTCTGTTCATCCATCAATGAAACTGAGTTTGATTATCCATCAATGAAATTAAGACAATGTGAGGAAACTGGAATAAATGCCACTATTTAGCAGAAGGTTGTTAAAGGAAAATGAAGTCTGAGCAATACTGGCTATACTCTCTCTCCCTGTTAATCATTCTTTTCAAACTAAGGGGACAGGTTTAAGTAAAATCAAATTTTTAAACCTCTAAAAGGTTAAAATTTCTAGAGGAAGTGAGATAAAAACCAAATGCTATTATTACAGAAAATAGTTGTCATATTTATGAATTCTTCTTCCTCTGAATCTTTGTTTTTATGGAATAAGGAATTTATTAGACTATTTCTTTGGATGCTACTTTCTCTTTAAAAGCTCAGTTGGTCCCTAATTTTCTCTATGAGACATCTTTAAATTTCCTTAGTATGTAAGGTTTCTTTCCTTCAGATCTATAAAGTTTTCTTTTTTTTTTTTTTGGAGGAAGATTAGCCCTGAGCTAACTACTGCCAATCCTCCTCTTTTTGCTGAGGAAGACTGGCCCTGAGCTAACATCCGTGTCCATCTTCCTCTGCTTTATATGTGGGATGCCTACCACAGCATGGCGTGCCAAGTGGCACCATGTTTGCACCCAGCATCCGAACCGGCGAACCCTGGGCCGCCAAAGCAGAATGTGCGAACTTAACAGCTGAGCCACTGGTCTGGCCCCTATATATTTATTTTAAAGCTGTGTAGTATGGAAGTTCTCTATATTTTCTATTAAAATCCTTTATTAATTATACACTTTGCAAATATTATTTCTCAGGCTACGGCCTACATTTTCATTTCTTGTGGTACGGAAGTATTTAATTTTAGTGTAGTCAAATTGACCAATATTTTCCATTATGGTTTGTGCTTTTTATGTCTTCTCTAAAATATCCTTCTCTACCCAAAGATCATTAAGATATTCTCCCACATTTTATTCTAAAATTTTATAGTTTGTATTTCACAGTTAGGAGTTTACTTGGAATGAGTATTTGTGTGTAGTATGAGGTCAGGATCTAATTTCACTCTTTTCATATATGAATATTCAGTTATATCTGCAAAATTTATGAAATAGTTCATCCTTTCTCCATTGTTTTGTAAAGCCTTATCTGTCACAGATCAAGTTTCCACATGTGTGTGGGCCTGATCATACCCATATGTTATTGCAAAGCCTACTCAACATTTGAAAGAAGTTCCCCAGAAAAGATAGGAACTTATTAAAAACTCTCTTGACTGGAGTTGGCTTGTAAATAATTCTAATAATAATTTACATCTGTATCTGTATAGTTCTTCACACTGAGACACTTAATAAATATTTGATTTTGCTGATGTTTCATAGTTGCTAGTACTAATACACATAAGCAAAAATATGAAAATATTAAGGGAGTAGCATCCAGAGTCAGCCTGCCTGTTTTCAAATTCCAGCTCCAGCTCTTACCAGTTACGTAACCTGACATAGGTTACTTAGTCTAAGTCTTGTGTCTCCTCATATGTAAAGTGGAGACAATAATATTTACCTCAAAGGGTTGTCAAGAGGACTAAAAACGTTAGCATATTTACAGGATAGCACATGGCATGTATTAACTGTTCAATACATGTCAGCAATTATTACTTCACATACATTGATTCTTTTATGACAGTCATCCCTCTCTGCCTGGTATTATAGGTATTTACGTGTTTTTCTCCCTTACAAAGATTAAAACTCCTTGAGGAAGAAGTCTACTGAATAAAAGAATGAAAAATAAATTTTAAGAAAGTTTTTTTCTTGCGAACGTCACCAAGATTATGAACTTTACAAGTATATGCCTTGTGTTTTGATCACCACTATACTACTAGCACCTAGAAGAGTGCTCAACACATAGAAAGCACGCAATGAATAATCGAATGTAATGAATGAACAACAGTATGTAAAAGAAATCTATATACCTTGTCGAAAAGCCATGGCTGGAAACCATGCCTTTATAAATTAGGACTCTTGTGGAAAGTCCTGTTTTGTCTTCATGTTTTCCCTATTCCTTTTTTTCACCCCATGTAGGGAAAAGTCTTATAATACTGTGACTTTCTTTAAGATTGTCTAGTTATTAAATATTGTACTTCACATTTAAGCCTGTAATCATCTGGAATTTAGATTGGCATGGGTATGAGTTGGGGACCTAATTTCAAGTGTTTATAGCTTCCTGTTTATCAGTCATTAGATAAGCACTCATTGAACACGTACCATGTGTCAGGTATGAGGCTACAGGGGTGCCACAGAATGAAATATTTCCTACCCTGGACTTGCTCTGTGAGAACAATAATTAGAGCTGTATTTACTGAACACCTAATCTGTGCCAGACTGTGCTAAGAGCTCTGTGTACAGAGTTTCACCCAATCCTCAGAACAACCCTGCAAAATATATGCTATTATTATTCTCATTTTACAGATGAGAATACTGACTCAGATACATTAAGAAACATGTTTGAGTTCATTGTAATACATGACTGAAAGTCTGACTGACTCCATAGCCCATACTCTTTTCACTATATTATACTAATTCATGGTTGGGGGCAGTGTTTATATACCTGTTTTGAGACTTGTATGAAAATCATTATGGGAGGAAAAAAGGGTCTCTAATATGCATATGTTTATCAACATCTGAGAATTTGTGATTTTTCATATCCACTGTTTAGGATAGCAGTTGGCAAACTATGGGCCATAGGTCAAACGGAGCCTACTTCCTGTTTTTGTAAATAGTTTTATTGAAGCTCAGCTACATCTATTCATTCACATATTCTCTATGTCTATTTATATATTGTGCTTTTATGCTATAATAGCAGAGCAAGGTGGTTGCAACAGAGACCATAGGAGCTGCAAAGTCTAAAATATTTACTCTCTGCCCTCCATTGAAAAAAGTCTGCTGACCCCTGGTTTAGGCTGTCTACTCAGTGGCTAATTGTTTACTTTCTAGTCATTTGTAAAGGTGAGAAAAGTATGAGTTACAAGTATTATATGACTGCAAGGCATAAAGTATTTATTTTGCTTTCTGGAAGATTGTAAAATATAATTAAGCTGTGCCTTGGGCAGAGGGTAGGCTGCTAGTTAAAATACATCTTACCTTAATTGACTAATTAGACATGCATTGGAGATACTGGCTTTTAAAAAATATGTAAATATCATGCTTCTTTGAAAACACAAAACATCTATGTCTTGAGTACTTGAGTCTATCACTCAATGAGCAATTCAGTATCTGTGTTCAAGGCTCTTCAGAGATATCAATTTTGTCATATTTGAATCTAAGAACTATATTTTTATATCTATTGATCATTAAGATGAAGAGTTCTTTAGATATTTTTACGAAGATCTATAGTAAAGCTTTGTGCTCATTATGAGTGAAGTGACCTCAGGGCAATTAAAAATATTTTAACTATTCTCTCTTGTCTCTTAAAGTTTCCGACAAGCTTTAGCCTGTGTCTGGAATACAGTAGTCCCCCCCCCTTATCCACGGGAGATACGTCCCAAGACCTCTAGTGGATGCCTGAAACTGCAGATAGTATTGAAACCGATATACGCCGTGATTTTTCCTATACATACGTACCTATGATAAAGTTTAATTTATAAATTAGGCACAGTAAGAGATTAACAATAACTAATAATAAAACAGAACAATTATAGCAGTATATTGTAATAAAAGTTACCATAGATCTTAGCAACCTCAGCATATGATTTTTTTTTCTTATTAAGCTGAGAACGTCCACATTTTCACTTAAAGCAAGCACTTTATGGCTTCTTTTTGGCAGACTCAAATTGCCAGCATCACAACTCTGACACTTTGGGGCCATTATTAAATAAACTAAGGGTTACTTGAACACAAGCACTTTGATACTGTGACAGTTAACCTGATCAAGGAGAGGCATACTAAGTGACTAACGGCAACAGCATATACAGCATGGATACACTGGACAAAGGGATGAGTCATGTCTTGGGTGGGATGGAGCCAGATGGCCCAAGATTTTATCATGCTACTCAGAGCAGTGTGCAATTTAAAACTTCGGAATTATTTCTGAAATTTCCCATTTAATATTTTTGGACCGTGCAAAGTGAAACTTCAGATAAGGGGGGACTACTGTAACTGATAGATCAGAATTCATGAGATTATGCTTTCTACAGACCATGCAGTTCATGAGCCTTCAGACTGTAGAGAAAAGCTTTCAGTAAATGTGGATTTGTATCAGTATGCTAATTTGAACATGTCTGTAAAAAACTCTATATTCTTTTACGGTTTTTGTGAATGAGTACTGCCAGAATAGTAACAAGGAGGATGAGGGAGGAGGAAAATAGTGTAAAACGTCTATTTTTGCATACTAGAAATATAAACTTGGGGAAGCACCCATAAGATGATATGACACTCAAAGCTGATAGTGATCTTGTTTTTGGCATTTCCTATGTCTTATTAGACTTAGAGGTGGGACATCCAGAGTGGCTGTGTGAGGAGCTAAGTAATCCCTCCTCCACCGTGAAACGACCATTTAACTGGTGAAAATTTTTTAAAAAACTATTTAGATTCTCTAGAAATTGACCTAGGGGCACACAGGAAATGGAAATCAAGAAAATCTACCCAATCTAGGTAGGAAAAGTCAGTCTGTAGCGTTTGAGCCATGACCTGATTCTACCCACCCCTGTCACCTCTATGGAAGCTGTACTCCAGCTGAGTGCAGACAAGAAGACAGGGTCTCCCTCTCCCCACCGGCTCCCAGGCTAGGGCTATGGTTTCATCCTAGGAGGGGCAGAACACTGACATCTCTCATCCTTGCAACCCTCAGCTCATATTGTAGAAGCCCTATTCCCAGCAGGCACTGCTAACAAGACCAGGGCCTCCTTACCCACCCAGATCTCACTGGTAGGGTGAGGGCTCTGCCCAAGGCACAATAGTCTGTGAATACTGGGGCCTAAATTGCACCATGCCTCCCCTCAGAATAAGAGGAGCAAACTGCGAAGGTCATGGTACCATCCCTCCCCTACGCCACCCCCACATCCTGCACCTGTTCATGGAGTGGAGGTGTCACTTGGCTCCAGTGTAAGAGTGCACAGGTTCTGCTCAGGGGCAAAGGCAAGACATAAGGACTGGCAGCATCTCACTTCTGCCTCAGGAGACTAATTGCATTTAAAACATAACATGGAGAAATTTTCAAAAACAATAGAGATTTTGTCAGTGAACAATTAGAAGGGAAGCAGTCAGAAGCAATTGGAGTAAACATACTAGGTGGCCCCTACTCAGGAGCAATCGGAGTGGATGTACTAAGTAGCCCCTACTCAGAGTAAGAGGGGTGGATGTGCTACGCAGCTCCTACCCAGGAGTAATCAGAGTTAATGTATGAGGCTGCCCCTACTCAGAGCAATCACAGTTGATGTTCGAGGCTGCCCCTACTTAGGAGCAATGAGTCCAAGTTGTGGCTCGGCTGACCTACAAACATTCCCCAAGACAGACAGGGATTAATTAGCAAAGGGCTGAAGTCTTACTGGCTCAAGAAACTTGAGAATAACCTCTGACCCATCACTAACTGAAAAAATAAGCTATTCTGACCATTTTAAAATAAAATCATATTCATCGCTGGTGGTCTGGAAGAATGTGTGTATGCCCAAGGCTGCACCCTAGGAGGAATGACTGATGACACAACTTCTAAGCTCCTGGTCCCTGGCTAAATGTAGGGCAAAACCATAAAACTCCTTGAACTGGGAAAACAGTCCCAAAGCCACACACAGATTGGACAGTAAAGGGTAAAAATCTTACTAGCTTTGGGGACTAAGCACAACTTGTGATCAATAAATGGCTTATGTTGAGCCAGGGGTGACCTATAGGAAGCTGGACTAAAAGACAAAAACAAGGAAAAACATGAGAGCGGGTATATCAGAGGCTGCAGACTGGGGGTGGGGGGGAACCGACTTCACAGAATTCGTCCAGCCAAATCACTAACCAAATAAACAAAGGCTCAAACAACAATCATCCCTGGGTGGGTGGGTGGAATCTGCATCCAGAATTGCTACAATACATTACCTAAAATGTTCAGTTTTCAAGAAAAAACTGCAAGGCATGCATGCAAAGAAACATGGAAAGTGTGATCTATACACAGGAAACACAGCAGGCAATAGAAACTACTTGTGGGATACATAAAGAGTAAGCTAAAAAATGAAATAAAATTATTTAGCCTAGCGCCTGACATATACTACAGCAGCAGTTAACATTTAGGGAATAAACCATGTCCTGGTAGGTCTGTATTTCATCTCTTGAGGGTAGAAAGGAAAGAAATTCCAGCCAAATGACTGACCCTCTTCTCATGCATACAGGCAAGTGCTCAAAGCTAACCACAAAAGGAACTTTTTGGGTGGTAAATTATGAAGAAAAGGTGTAAGTGTTGAGAAAACATTTTCAGGTTATTTTTTTATACTGCAGTCATAAGGGGAATGTAAAGATGTTTAAATAATTTCTCTTTGGCAGCCAATATAATATAACCAAAATCCATAAATTCATTCAATAAATATTTATTGAGTGTTTATGTGACAGACACCGTTCCGGTGCTAGGGATACTGCGATGAATAAGACTGACTTAGTTCCAGTCTGGTTCCTGTTCAGGTTCCTATTCTCATCAAGTTGATAAGCTAATTAGAGAGACATATAATAAATAAGAAAAAAAGGAAGAAGCTCAATTTCCTATAGCGACAGATGCTAGGAAGAAGTCATATAGCAGAGTAGTATAGTAAACCGTGGCTGGGTATATTTTAGGATTTTGGCCAAATGGCCAGGAAGGTCACTCTGAAGAGAAGCAATGAAACTGAGATCTTGAGGGCAAAAATGACATTAGCCTTGGAAAGATCTGGGGGAAGAGCATGCCAGGGAAGAGAAGAGCAACTACGGATGCCCTGGGATGGGTTTAAGTTCAGTGCCTTCATGCAACAGTAGTCCGTTGTCCGTTGTGGCTGTAGCACAAGGGGAGCGAGGGTGAAGTGGCAGGAGAGGTCAGAGAGGTAGGCGGGGGCCAGACAGTGCCTTGCAGAGCAAAATAAAAGGTTTGGGCTTTTATTTTAGATGCAATAAGAAGACTTTAGAAGGTTTTTAGGCAAGAGAGTGACACAATCTGAATTATATTTCAAAAATCTACTTTGGCCATTGTCTGAAGAAGGGGATGTCGTTGAGTAAGAGTACATACAAAGAGTCCATGAGGAGCTTACTGCGATAATTCAGATGAGATGATGGCGGCTTGCACCACGATGATAGCTGGGAGATAGTGGAAAATAAATCACTTCTCTCTAACATGTCTAGTCAATTAGAGCTTCTATTAGAATCCAAATCTGAGATCAATGATCCATTATCTGGGCCAATGTTTTACAAGCATGTTCTTGGTTAAAAACAATTGGAAAAGTCTGACTTAAAGTTGAACAGGTTTCTTTAAGACTTCTCTGAACCTTAGAATGAATCTCCAAAAAGAAAATATAGTCTGGAGTGTTTTGAAAAACTTATTTGACAATGCAACCCATTTTTGCCTCCCAGGGCATTTTGAGGGATTACATTTCTCCCAGAACCGAGTTTGGCAAACTGCAATAGACCATGCTATAGATCCCCAAAGCGTGCAGTGTTTACACTCTGTTGCCCATTCTAAATTCAAATGCATATGTTTCTTGCTTTGATTATTTACAATTCTTTAAATAAAACTGTGAAACTTTGTGTGACATACTGGAAAAATTTTAAGCTTCCTCAGCTTTTTCCCCTGATTTGACTGTAATCTCCCTTTCTCACTCCAGGCTGGGGGAGGCAAACTTTTGACTGAGGCAGACCAACCTGACCAACATGTTCAGATTGATTTCCTTTGTAAGAAACTAAATATCTGCCACAGCTGATTTAGAATAATACAGAGATTTTAAAAAATATAAACTGCTCCAGTCATACTCTCCTTCTTTACATAAACATGGCAAATTTAGAACAATCAGTGGGTTGCACTTGAGAAAACAAGCATGCAAAATTGAGTTTCATGTATGTTTTATCAATCTTAATTTTGAAGCTATGTTTGATATTTACTAGACTATGGTCCAACTATAAAAAAGAATTAAAAGAGAGTTTGCCAAAACTAGTGTGTGACAGGTAGCCTCTAGAATGGCCCCCAGTGATCTCCAACTTCCTGGTAGTCACACACTTGTGTAACCCACTTCCCGAGTCAGGGCTAGAGCTAGTGATTAACTTCTAATAAAGTGAACACTGCAAAAATGATGGGAGGTTACTTCCAAGATCAGGTTGCAGAAAGACTTTGGCTCAGTCTGTTTTGTTTGCTCTTTCTTTCTCTTGCTCTCTTCTAGACCCCTCACTCTGAGGTAAGCAAACTGCCATGTTGTGAACAGCCGTACGGAGAGGCCCAGATGTCAAACAACTGAGGAAGCTTCCAGCCTAGAGCCAGCAAGGAACTGAGGCCTCCAGTCCAACAAGCCCATGGGGGACTGAATCCTGGCACAACCATGTAAGTGAACTTGGAAGAAGAGCTGCCTTCAGATGAGACCTAAGCGCCAGCTGACACCTTGTGAGAATCCTTGAGGCAGAGGCACCAAGCTAAGCTATACCTGGATTCCTGATCACAGACACGACGTGATAATAAATGTCTGTTAAGTCACTAAGATATGGGCAAGATATTATGGTGCATCAATAAATAACTAATATACAGTGCATACAAATTTCACTTAAAATGTGATTGCAAAAAGTTCCAATTTTTTTCTCTGTTTAGCTTTGCATGTAAGAATAAAATATCTCTGATAAGAAATCTCAATAAAGCTTTAAAACAGCCTAATTGAGGCTATTCTTTAAATGGCTCTAGACATTGATAAATACCCAGAAAGTATTTGTAGAATGAATAAATATCTTCCAAGGTTTCTTTGATGCATAGGTTGCTGTCTACACTGGTCTGATCTGTAAGGCACCAAAAAACTACAATATCCAAAGTTTATTCCTCTCTTGTGCCTGGGCTTGATCTTACCTACTCCCTCGTCAGCCTGTTTTTGAAAGTGCCACTATTAAAACCGTTAATTATTTAGATAAAAAAGATTATCCTCTTGATAATTACTAAAATGAACAGGAGAAAGCAAACGAGCTTTGGAAAAATTGGATTGAAACACAAGATGAGTAAATTTTAGTCAGATGAAAAAGAGCAAGAAGCACAAAATGAACCAGCTGAAAGGAGGAGTGGACTCAAAAAAAGAAAGAAGAAATTGAATAAAATTTGGTTTTCTCAATAACATATGATGATCTGATGGCATTAATGTGATATCACGAGCAATGAATGCACAACTCCTAAAAATAAGACTAAAAATGTCAGCACAATTTCTCTTAGTGTACTTGTATTTGAAATAAGAGGATCCTCAGAAATATTCTTAAAAGCAGTTTACAGAAAAAAATTACATATATCAGCAAAAAAAGCAATTGGGGAAATAAACATCATCTTTCAGTGGTTAATTCAATGGAAAGGTAAAGTGTTTAAAGGACCACAAAATACTTCTGTTAGCAAGAAAATACCAATCTGCTTTTACAGTAGTTATTTCTTGAAATGAAAATTTGCTATCTTAGTGAATTATTCAGTGGAAGAGATTTTTTTCTGATTGTCTTCAGGTTTGAAAATGCTTAGATGGTACATAGTTGGTCCATTTTATTAATATCCCATTTCAGCCTAGTGGCTTTATAATTAATTTCTATTTCCTGATCACTATCAAATAATGTGGCATAGCTGTAGAAGCAGCACTGAATTTTAGATACATCAATGCCATTGAACTCAAAACAACAACTGTAAATAGGAAATGGTACTCACAGATTTCCCTGGAATTTTTTAGAAGGCTTCTTGGAAACAGTTATCTTTTTCTCAAAGGGGAATAAAAATTCACAAATAAATTAGCTGTCAGACATAGAAAAAGTGAAAAACAAAAACCCCCAAAACACAAAGGTAAAAATATATTTTTTGTTTGTAAGAGAAAACATGAAAAAAAAAGTCCTTACAAGTTTCTCATTAAAAAACAAACTCAAAACATATTTGTTTTCTTACTGAAATTTTAACCACTTTCCAGCCCGATTTATCTTGATTGTAACCTAAAATTTCTTGAACAGTTTGTTGGGTAAGTGCCTTATAGTCCATCTACCTGCAAAGATTTAAAAACAAATGACTGGTAAGAATGTAATCATACAAAAAATTTTTTAAATGTTGTATTACATTTTAATCCTATTTCTACAGTGCCTGTCACATAGCAACAGATGATAATTTCTTGTTGAAGGCATGCATGCATGGATCCCTTCCTCTTTATTCCTAGTCTTTCAAATGAGAAAATGTGGTATAGTACAATGAGCAGGTTTTGGAGTCAGAGACTGACTGTTTCTGCCACCGACTGATTGTGAACCACTGTTATGTGCCTCGCACATAATAGTCATTCAACAAATCATGGTTATTTCTAGCAGTGTGAGCACGCTTTCTTTCTCTTGTAAAGCATTATAATCTGTTGATCATGTGTTCTTGGGAATTAATCTTTTTAAAGTGAGTGGCAATGGCACTAAATGATCTGACCTCTGGCTTCCACTCCTACCCGTTTTCCCTCTCACTTAGCTCCAGTCATATTGACCTCCTCAAATACAACCAAGCTTCTTCCTACCTCAGGCTCTTGGTACTTGCTGTTCCCTTTGTTTTTAACATTCTTCATAACATGTTCACATGACTAACTCCTCTTCATTGGTGTCTGCTTAAATGTTCCCTCTTCAGAGAGGATCAAGTTCACACCAATTCAATTTAAACACATTGACTGCACTCTTTACTAGGGGTTAGGGAATGTGGTAGGTATGGCAACAACAGTTGAGGAAGATACTCTTTCCGCTCTGAAGGAGTTCAGGAAGCTGGAATCTCATTGGGTCTTTGTTCCATTAGCCAATTTTCAGTTAGGAGAAGTTGGCTGGGATAGTGGAAAGAAGGTGATAACACAGAGCTGGATTCAAATCTTGACTTTGCCACCCACCACCGGCTATATTATTTTGGGTAAATTGCTTAACCTTTGAACTTAATTTTCACAGATAGATTGGGGATAGTAATACTTATCTCATGGAGTCATTATAAAGGATAGAGTTAATATATGGAAAAGTGATTGAAACAGTGTGGGACCTCTTCCCTGTGATCAGAAAGGTTAGTTTCTTTTCTTAAAATGGACACATTTAAATCCTCCTTTTAAAAAACTCTCCAAAGAGCTGCTTCAATAAACCTTAAAGCTTGTCAGAACATGTCTTCCTTAGCTCTCACCTAAAGCTTTTTAGGTTGGATCATAAGTCTACTTTCTCCTGTTTAGTTCTCCAGCAAGGCACAACACCTAGTTCCCAGCTAAATTTGAAAAGCTTTAGTAAACCACTGTAACTCGTCTTTCCTAGTAGACAGTTTGGTTTCTTTACCTTTCGTAATAGAGCTAGTCCAGAATTTTAATAGCTATTGGGACTCTTGTCCAAATCCTCATGGAGATTTCCATATCTCTTAACCTGTGAAGGAACAAAGTAGAAGTAGAATTATTTTGATCCATTAATTAGGTCAGTATGTTTGATAATTTCCTTTTTTATTTTCTCAATGCTCCTTATTTACGCTTTATTTCTTCATTAGGAAACATCTGCTATATTTGCCCCAAGACGGAAGAAAAAGGTAGTAAGAGAAACAGTAATGATACTATTTATGAAAAAAAAACCTTTAAGAAATCATTTTTAAAAAGGACAGCTTAAAGAGATATTTAGGTGGAAAGTGGATAAAAAAGCCTGTCTTTTTAAGCTCATGCCATTAACAGTCCTTGGCTGGCCCTTAAGCAGGGCTCCTCCCAGCATATATAACACAGTTCTTTATTTTCTATCAGCAACATACTTGATACTGACTGATCTAGAAATTGCACAGATTGGAACATTCCACTACAGTATAAACTCCTGCAAGGACTTTTTCTTATTCATTTTCAAATCACTAGCACTGCCACAATAAACATATGTTTAATTGAACCACTCAACTGAATTTTATAGCTTCTGGACTTTTTCATTTTCTAAGAAAAAAGGTAGGGTTAAGTTTAATGGGCTAGAGAGAGTGAAAAGAAGAAAGAGCAAACCGAAGGTTAAATTACCTGGTGATATAACATCGGACGAGCTGTAACACACTCAAGTGAAGTAATGGTCAAGGTATCTTCGCCCATAGGGCCAGTGGAAAATATAAACCTATATTGAGATGGCATCTTTTTTTGATACACCACTTGGTTGAAACGGGTTTCTTCGCACCTGATATCCTGTCCCAGCCTTGTAGACAGGTTCACACATGTTGTTAGTGGGTCTTTACATCTGTTTGCATAATCTCCCTCTTTCTGGGCTGCCTGACTGGGTCCCCAATCCGAGCTGGGTCACTGCCATTCTTCCCTGGGAATCAAGGTCCCCAAGGAGTTTGTTAAATCCCATCCCTGGCCAAAGTCCCTCCTCCAAATCCGCATCTGCTGTGAGTGTGAGCGGCCGGCTGGAAGCCCAGCGGGGCCGGGCTAAGGGATGGGATGGGGGAGGCACTGAGGAGGGAGGGAAGGAAGTGGTCCTGGGAGCTGCCCCCAATCCCCGCCCCTGCCGAGACGGTGTCTTATCCCGGCAGGGGTGCTCTGAAAGCGGGGAGGCCGAGCTCCCTAGGAAGGACTGTTGGGCTGGCTCTCGGCGACTGAAGGGCAGCCGCCAGCACCCCCAGGTCCCCTCACAAAGCCCCAGGAGCTGGCGGAAGGAAGCTCAGCTTGTCACCTACGCAGACTGGCGGCGAACAGCGGTGACCGAGGTGGGCTGCGACGTGGAAGGAGTCCAGGACCTCCCCACCCAGAAAGATGAGGAGAGAGAATCTACATCCCTCTTCCGGGAGCGCGACCTAACGACAGCCGGCCCCCGGCCCCGGCTCGCCCCCGCCCGGCTCGCCCCCGCCCGGCTCGCCCCCGCCCGGCTCGCCCCCGCCCGGCTCGCCCCCGCCCGGCTCGCCCCCGCCCGGCTCGCCCCCGCGCATGCGCACCGCAAGCCAGCGCCATGTTGGGGCTGTTTGAAAGCGAGCGCGGGCGTTGGGTTCCGCTGTGACGGCGGAGGAAGCTGCCAGCTAGCGGAGCCTGGGGCGGGGTCGGCCGGCTCGGGGGTGCTTTGTCGTGTCTCCCGTCCGACCGCACGCCTGGATTTTCGGGGCAGAGTTGCGGAAGGGTGCGTTTTTATGTCTTATTGGGCCTTCGTCGGTGAGTCCGGCCCGAAAACAGCGTGTATTTTCGAGGGGCGTCGCATCCATCCTTTGACAGCCCGAGGGAAAGGCTAAAGGAAGGTGGCGGGGAGGGAGCGGGGAGGCACGTCCTGAGGGAAGGCGGGGGTTGAGAGTCCCTGTGGAAAAAGGACAGCTTTGGGGCGAGGGCTCCCGGACCGGGGAGGCCCGCGGAACGGGACGGAGAGGATCTGACGCGGGCCTCGGGGGACAGGCGGCATCGATCAAAGGGGGCGGGGAGGGAGGGGGCTAGGGACCGTCACCTCCGAGAAGCTGCCTTCGCTCACGGTGGCACTCCCTGTCGCAGCCTAGTACATGGTTTCTGAGTTGCGTGTGGCTGTGACTGCCGGGAAGCTGGCACCCCGTGGGGAGGGCGTTTCTGGATGAGGGCGGACGCTTTGACCCCGGCGCGCGGCGTGGGGAGGATGCCCCGCTGGAGGCGCCGGCGAGCGGCGCGTTCCTGGTTCGCGAAACCTTGTCTTTTTGCTGTGGAATCAATAGATGTTCAGGGTCATAAGATGTATCACAGAGCTGTTATTTCTAAGAGTTCTTAATTTCCTATGGGCTATTCCTATTGGTTATTTAAGACTGAACATTCTGTTTTTGAATCAAAGGTAGTAGGAATTTCTGGCCTTTCGGTTAACATTCTGTTCTTCGGAATGATGGATTTCCCTTTGAAGATACGAGCGGAAGCGTTTAGGGAGAAAAGGGTAAGTTATATGGAATTTGGATCCAAATAATCCTGTGGCAGAGGTGTGGAGAAGTGGGTGGACAAAAAGTTTGGGTATGTTGGTAATTGTTTGAAGCAAGATAATGGGTGCATAGGGGTTTCTTAAATCATTCTTCCTACTTTTGTATCCTTGGAAACTTTCCACAATAAAAATTCGATTATGGATTTTTCTTTTGCCTCCTGTGAATTAGACTAAATCTTATTATTCACTAACTGAAAATTGTAATCCAAGAACTTTCTCTTTTAGTTTTTTTTTTAAGTTCTGTAAAATCGGTAACCTGTACTGTGTTGGAATAAGGGAGAAAACATTTGGTGAAGCTTATTATCCAAGCAATATTTACTTGAGAAAATTTAAACAACATTAGTGAGAGGGTAAAGAAAGGGCAAAACTGCCTTGGTCTAGCCATTAGACTAGAGGTAGACCATTATCATGGCATCCAGGGAAGTCACAGAGGTGCAACAACCATTATCTTAGGTCCTGCTGCTACTTCCACTGACTGCTGCCAGCTCCCTGGCAAAGGCAGTTGCATGCTGTAAGGCTGAGGCAGGATGGCGTTTTACTCTCTTTTCTTTAAGTAGAAGACTTTCAATATTTTAAAGTCAACTTTGACAGTTATTAAGATTACATGGGAAGTTCTTATAACTTAAAATATTCCCAAAATTATAGCCAAAAATTAAACATTAACTTTACATCATAGCATGTGTTAAGTCCTAGACATTAATCTTTCATTCTTAGTACAGAAAATCCATTGATTTAATTTTAAAAAGAATGTTATATCATGTACTGAAGTAGTGCCTGTTCATGCTGTTGTTTTTTAGGTTTTCAAATATAAATCCTATTTTTGCTCTGTTAAGGTAGACAGGAATTCTGTCAATTTTTATAATGGAAAAACGGTAAGAAAGTACATTGTCAATTTCCAAATTATTTAAGTCTCCTTTAAGAGAGAGGTGGGCTGAGTCTGTTTAACATAAGAATTGAAAATAGTGAGGGTAGTACTAAAAAGGAAGGTCAGAAAATGATTATTAACAATGTTATGTTAGGCAAAGAGTGTTTTGCTAGCTCTTTATGGTAAGACTTTTCCTTTAGCGAGAAATACTGTAAATTATTTTGTTCTCTCGAATCATTTTTGTGGGAAGGGCTTGGCTAAAATTGCATATTGGCATTTACAATATTGAAAGTAGATGGTCTTCTCTGTTATTTTTTCTTATTTCTAATACCTCATTGGGTGCCTTTAAAAAACTTATCAAGCACCTACAATCTACAGTGCATGATGGAAGGCTTATGAATTGAAAAATATTCTGTATAGGGGAATGTTAGGTATTATGATGTCATAGAATATATCACAGTAAGAAAAGACTGTACATCAGTAGTTTTTAGGACTTTAAAAAGAAGTGAGTACGCTTCGCTTGATTCTTTCCGTACATACTTTTAGGTAGTTTTTGTTTACATAATTCCAGGCACATAGTTGGTGCTCAATATAATTTTTCCAAATCAACGAAGAAGGAATTCACAATAACTAGAACAGAAAATCTGTGATGTGTACTGCTTCAAAAGGAGGAGTTATAGATAATGGATTTTATTCTTTAAAGAAGATTATAAAAAGTTTGCATATTTAGTAATTTCTCTGTATATGGCTGTTATTCCTTTTAATTGGAACCTTAACCTTTTGTTTTTGTATTACAGTTGTTTTTAAGAGAAATGAATAGAAATAACCTGTTTTGAGGAAGCCATGGCAAAATCAAATACAAAACACAGACTTTGTTCTCGGGAATCTTCAGTATCTTCTCTGTTAGCAAGCTGCAGCCTGAATGGTAGTAATTCTTATAACTCTGAAGGCTCTTTTCAGTATAAGGATAAACTGTACAGTTCTGCATCTCAGGCTCTGCAGGCCTATATTGATGATTTTGATCTAGGCCGGATGTATCCTAGTGCAAGCACTGGAAAGATTAACATCGATAAATGTTCTGCTAATATCCCAGAATTCTCCAACTATATTTATAAACCAAACAACGGTATGCTTTTTTTCTTTTTTTCCAGTGATTTAAAGCATTTGAGAGATGTATTGTAGCCTTGGAAAACTAGATGCTTCTTTTTGTTCTTTTGCGGGTAAAAACAACTTTTATTATGTTGAGGTCTGGATATTTTTCTTAAACGGTTCTGTAATTCTTTTGTTCTCTGAAGTTTTCAGCTACAATCCTTTTTTGAGCTTGTAGGGGAGGCTTATGACTGTAACTAATAATAGCAGGCGGCTCATCCTGAACCCTTAAGCCATTTTGTTATAACCTAGTGGAGAGAGTGTTGAGTTGGTGGTTCTGGCTTTCATTCACTAGCTTAATGACTTTAAACAAATTTCAGCCTTTCTGAGTTTATACATAATCAATCCAACTTGATGGGATAGGGCTATATATAGTCTTTCTGATCTGTATTCTATGGGACAATAATATTCACAAGATGTTCATAGTTTTTTCGTGATAAGTCTTCCATAAAGACAAGATTGGAAAATGCATCTGTTGATAACCCAGTTAACACTTTACTAAGCACTTATGGAATGGCCCTAGTATGGAAAAAGTTTGCATTCAACTCTTAGAAGGATGTGGGCAATATATTCCAGAAGAGGAGAATTAAAACAGCTGTTTTCTGTGTGTTAATGCTATTTCAGGGTTAGTAGGCAAGAAAGCAAATTATTTTTCCACCTAGTTCAATAGCATATTTTTATTCTAATTTTGCAAGCAGTATTGAGTGATCAGTATTAAGGTGAGTGCATCAGGTGTCTAGATGAAAAAAACCCTGAAGAAACAGTAAATTAAAGAACATGGGAAAATTCAGGAGGTTGGAGAGAGAAGTATAGAAATTTGTTAAAACAAATTGAAAATATGTGAGGAAAAGAACACATCTTATTTCATCAACCTAGACCTTTTATACTTTTAATCAAAGCTTTAGTGAAGATAAAGTGGCAAAAATGATTCTTAAATTCTTAACATTCATTTACTATTAAATATTATAAAGTATTTTTATGTGTTATAGGAAGATAAACAGAACTATGCTTTGTTTTTCAGCTTTTGAAAATCTTGATCACAAGAAAAGCTCCTTGTTCTTATCCTATAGAAGACAGACTATTAATGACATAGATTCTGTTAGCCTAACAACTGATGATCTATTAAAACTTCCAGCAGATGGATCATTTTCTTTCACCTGTGTTGGACCACGTCACCGAATTAGCAAGAAAAACAAGAAATGCATTCGGAGACTGAATTTGCAGGACACTGAAAAGAATCAAAATTTTCAAGAACCCTTCACTCCCGTGGGGAAGGATAACTTAGCTACTCCTATTGTATACACAAATATAAATGGAAAGCAATGTGGTAGACTAAAAAACCCAAAATTTGTGAATAAGACTAATAAATGCATTTCTGAACCATCTTTTTCCAAGAAATCATCTTTCAAGGACAATTCAGAACATAATCTTGAAAAGAATTACCCAAGATGGCTCACTAGCCAGAAATCTGACCTTAATGTCTCAGGGATAACGAGTATACCTGATTTCAAATACCCAGTCTGGCTCCACAATCAAGACTTGCTGCCTGATACAAATGGTCAAAGGATTTATAAAATATTTAAAGAAGATCAGTGTTCCCCTAGACATAGTTACCAGGCACAAAGAACTTCTCGGCTTGTGAATAAATTAGATTGTTTTGAATATTCTTTTGAACCCTCAAACATTTCAAATTCTTTGTGTGATGATAAAGGATTAGTTAATGAATATAAATCTGATTTTGAACATACCCAATGTCAATGTGAGAATCCACTTCTCCCAGGACAATCCAAAAAGCCATTCAGTGGTAATTGTTTTGTTTTGTTTTTAAGAACCAAAGAAAGTGCTGTAAATTTGGCCTTACATCTAGGAGCTTTTATATTGTATGCTTGATGTAATGATCAGGTGATGTATCTTTTTTGAACTGTTAGGGTCTTCATTTGTGTAGCATTTTGTGACTCTATGTCTTTTCTCTCTTTTTTCTTTGGAATGTCACATTTTAACATAATTTGCTGTTAGAGGTATGTGTGTATTCCAAATTTTCTGAATTCTTGTTGCCTTTGTGAGATTTTGCTGTGTTTTGCAGTTATTTTTTTTCCTTAAAAAATTAATGTAATCTTTTAAATTAGGTGACAAAATTGAATTGCTAATCCTGAAGGCCAAGAGAAATATAGAGCATTGTGCAGAAGAATTACCAAAGTCTGTGGAAAAGGATGACAGTCCTAATTCATTAGATAAACTTGAAGCAGAGAGATCATGGGAAAATACTCCTGTTACTTTGTAAGTTACAATGGAAAAACTGTTTAGTTTTCCAAATAAAAAATGTCATGTGAGTGTCTGATTTATTTTTTAAATATTAATGATAATTAACAATGGTAATAAGGTAATTCTACAGAACATAGCTTTCAGTGTTGCTTGCTTTAAATTGCATTTTTCCTTTGTTACCACAAGATGGTGTAATGTGTCATAAGATTGGAGGTAGATTATATAACTTTTGTCTGTTACGTGTTCCTTTTCTTGCACTTTAAAATATTACTATATGTTTAATATGAGAAATTAGAATCAAAAGTAACTATTTGGCGGATGGAAGAGTGGTGCTATGAAATTCTTGTTACTTTTTTACTTTAAGCTTTCCCCTCTTCTATATTTTCTCCATTTACTAGAATGAGTTATCCTTTTTATTTACATTTTACTTTCTCTTTTAGTCATTATTTTCCTTAAATGATGAACATGTTCTTGTATAGTCTATTGTGTAAATGTTTGCAGTTTCTCAGATTGTTTTGTATGCTTAACCTTTCTGTGACATAGTTTCTCAGAATAATTTAAAACGTGTTTACCTAGATACCTGTGAATGTGAATGTGGAGTAAGAATTAGGAGCTTAGGTAGGAAAGCTTTTATTCTTAGTAGTATTATTAGATCTCGAGTCGTCAGAAATGTACTGTTGGTAACCCTAGGCTCTGATAATTTATTATTTTCAGTTGTCTAAACTTTCATTCTGTTATAGACGGAGTCGGTTAATTCCTGGGTCCTTTTTTGATTATTTCCCAGTTGAACATTTTTTTTCTTTTAATGCGGACGCTGCCTATAATTATGGTTTGGAATTCTGGCTCAGTCACTTCCTTGCTGAGGCCTTTTAACAAGTTACTTAACTTCTCTACACTTTGGAGAGGGAGAAATAATATTTACTTTGGGGTTGTTGTGAGGATTCAATTGATTACAATAAGTCTAAGGTACTTAGGACACTTTCTGATTTTTTTTTTTTTTAAAAGATTTTATTTTTTCCTTTTTCTCCCCAAAGCCCCCCAGTACATAGTTGTATATTCTTCGTTGTGGATCCTTCTAGTTGTGGCATGTGGGACGCTGCCTCAGCGTGGTCTGATGAGCAGTGCCATGTCCGCGCCCAGGATTCGAACTAACGAAACACTGGGCCGCCTGCAGCGGAGCGCGCGAACTTAACCACTTGGCCACAGGGCCAGCCCCGACAGTTTCTGATTTTTGATGAGCTCTTCTAGAAATTGTAGTAGTGGCGATGATTATCCAGAATATTTTGTTTCTCTGTTTAGCTTTATTTCTCAATTGTACGTTCAATAATATCTTTTTTTTAAATGGATTAATAATTAGCTCACTTAATTCTTAAACTTATCTTTATTTTCTAATTTTTTATCTACTTATCAGTTGGACTGTGTATTTGTAAAGATGTAGTTGGAATACTTTGCTTTCAATTGAAACCAAAATGGGTGAGCAAATAATATCAGAGATGTTTAAACTAGGAGTAGAATTTTGAAGCATTTGATATATTTTATAATTAAATAAGAACTTCTGACTTGTATAATTAGTATTATCAATGGTTTGGTCCAGTCCCTTGCATACAGTGTTGATTTTTGGAAGATTGAATTCAGATTGTGATGGATATGTTTGTACATAAGTTTAATGATGGATTGTGAGAAGAAGCAATAGACCTGACCTCAGTGTGACGTAGACAAATTATTATCAATCCGTCATCAAAACCAAGATTGACTAGGAAGTACTCAAGGTAGTATACTGAAAGAACACAACCACAACCAGATAATTGCTTTTTTTTGTTTGTTTAGCTTTTCATAATGGAAAATTTCAAACAAATACAAAAGTAGAAGAATAGTATAATGAATCCCTATATACTCAGTCTATGCACCTGTCTTCAATAATCAGCTAAATGCTTTTTGATGATAGTGGGTGAGTGCACAAACTCCTTTGGTAAAGGATGGGAGAAAAGACTACTTAGGAGTGAGAAAAAGCTCATAGTAAATTACAAATCAAATGAGTCAATAATGAAGTGCTGCTAATTATTAAGAAAAAATTAGCCTTGTGAAATTTAAATGTTATAAAAAGATTCTTAGCCTAGTATTTGAGTTAAAACACATTTGCTATGTAAATGAGAGAGAGAGAATGAATTTATTTTCTGTGACTAAAATAATTTAGTTTTGGGAAAATTCTTACTTTTGCTAGGGGTGCCCTTCTACTATCCTTTGAACATCAAGAAAGAAACTAATATTTATTGAGCATCTATTAAATGTACCAGGTGTGTAGAGTTAACTATGCACTATTTCTGTGAGATAAGTGGGATCACAAATGTAGAAGCTGAAGTTCAGGTAAATAAGTTTGCTAAGGTTCCACCTGAGTGGGATTTTAATTTCAAAACTGATCCTTTCCCTACTATACTCTGTCTTCTATGTGAATGCCAGTTCTGGAGGAGAAGTCTGTCCTCTTACTTTGATGTGGAAGAGCATGGAACTGCCATCCGGGTAGAAACTCATAAATTTGTGGGGATTTAGTGTATTATCTTTGGCTAACTAACAGTGTTTAATTGGAAAACAGTACTGCTTATTTCAAACAAATGAGCTTTTGGAGCATAGCGTATAGTTGAAGGCTTATTTTTTTAGTTGAAGACTATGTCTTTAGTTTCTTTATAGTTTTTCCTTCAAGCTTTAAAGGAAAAGCAAGGAGATTGGGAGGGGTTGGATTCTGCTATCAGTTTAGAGAGAAGATTAGGAAATTACTAAGCAACGTCAATATGGATCATACCTGTAATGGTTATTTCTTGCCGACCATTTGGGTTTAAATAATAACCATTTAATTGTATACTGTGTAATTTTTATAAATTAGGAAATTAATTGATGTTTTGTATCCTTAAATCCTATTTAGCAAACCCCCTGTTCCTGTTAACTCTGATGATAGTCCTCAACAAACTTCAAGGGCAAAGTGTGCTAAAGGGTACCTTGAAGACTTTTTAAATAATGATAATCAGGTGAGTGAAGTTAATCTTTTTCAACTTATTAGAAAATTTATGACTAATACATAGATATTAATTTTTGTTATTTAGATAATAGAAAAAATGACCCAAGTCCTCTCTTCCCCAACACACATCTATAAGACCATCACTCGTAGAATTATTGATAATTTTATTGTAGTATTCTATAGTAGAGGGACCTGGGATTGAACTCTACAGAGAGCCTAAATTGTCATTACAATGTTTTTTCCTGGAAAACATGTAAAACAGACCATTATAAAGTAAATTATATTTTCCCATAGGGTGGTTGATTATTGAGAGTTGTGTTTCTAAGATACAATTATAAATCTCTATAATTTAAAATAGGAAAACTATTATTCAGTTTTATAAAATTTGCATATGTGCATCTTGCAAGTAATCCCAAAATAAAGTATAAACATGTATATATGCACATAAGAAATGATAATTTGATTTAAAAATATAAGCCATGGCTTTTAAATATTGAAATAATACTTTTTAGATCTTAAAATTTGGAAGATTTGAGAATTTGATCACTCAAAACAAACATTAGTTAAAAATGTAATAAAATCTGTCTTTTCCTTCAGTGAAATTTACTAGAGAAGGTAGAGGCTGTCAGAATATGTCCAGCCTTAGAGCTGTATGTAAGATACTATAGCAGATGCTGGGTACGTGAAGGTTAATTATCAAATATTTATTTGACAAATATTTGAGTACCAAGCACTTTTCTAGGAGTTGTGTTGCTAGAAGTGAATAAGTGAGAGGAAATCCTTGCCCTTGAATTTTTTATTCTAGTTGGAGAGACAAACTAAACAGAAATATAATATATATAATATATAATATAAGGGAGTAATATAAGTGTTAGGAAGAAAAATTAATTGAGATAGAGAAATGAGGGTGCAATTTGAGATAGGAGTAGTCAGGAATGGCCACTGTAATGAGTTAATAGTTGTGCAGAAACCTAAAATGAGTGAATAAGCCAGGTACCTATGAGGAAATAACTTTATAACACGCGCAGAAACCTCAAGGTGGAAATGTGTTTGGCATGTTCGAGGAATATCAGAATCTAGTCAGTGTAGCTCAATCAGAATGGTAAAGGGAAAGAATGGTAAGAGGAAGGATGGAGAGGTAACCAGGAGCCAGGCCATGGCAGGTCTTGTAAGCTATGGAATGAAGCCTTTACATTTTATTTAAGTGTGAAGGGAAGTCACTGGAGGGTTTTGAGTGAAGGAGTAAAATGATCAGATCGACATTTTAAAATATAAAATGGAAGCCGTATGGAGCATGGACTTAAGAGGAGCTGGAGAAGGAGCAGGGAACTCAGTCAGGACGCTTTTGCAGTCTTAGGCTAGGGATTGCAGAGGCTTGGATTGGGGGGGTACATTGGAGGTGATCAAAAAGGATTAGATTTGGGATGTATTTTGAAGGTAGACCTGGTAGGATGGAGATAGGATTCAGAGAGTGAATCCAAGATGTTTGGGCCAAGCAACTCAAGGACTGGGTGGTGCCATGTACTTAGTTAAGTAGAACTGCTAGAGGAAAAAAATTGCAGAAGGTTTTTTTAAATTAGAGATGGATGAGTGTTAAATACTAACCAACTGGTCCCTTTTCCCCTGCCCATACACGTACAACCTCGCTACCAGGTTTTTTTAAAAAATAATTTTAGATGTATAGAAAGTTACAAAAATAATACAGATGGTTCCTGTCACCCTTCTCCCAGCTTCCCTAATGTTAACATTTCACATTATAGTATAATGATCACAAACAGGGAATTAATATAGGCACACTATTGTTAGCTAAACTACAGACCTTTCCTAATTTCACCAGTTTTTCTACCAGTGTCCAGTTCCAGGATCCAATTCAGGATCCAACATTGCATTTAGTTGTCTTGTCTCCTTAATCTACTTTGGTCTGTGACAATTCCTCAACCTTTCTTTGTCTGTCATGACATTAACACTTTTGAACCGTATTGGTCACTGGTTATTTTGTAAATAGTTCCTCAATTTGGGTTTGTCTGAAGTTTTCGCATGATTAGAATGAGGTTATAGATGTTTGATAAGAATGCAACAGGTATGATGCTCTGCCCTTCTCAGTGCATCGTGTTAGAGGGTTCATGATAATATTGATATCATTGATATATTGATAGGAGTCTTAGTTTGGGCTGCCATAATAAATATGTCAGAGACTGGGTGGCTTAAATAACAAACGTTTATTTCTCACAGTTCTGGAGGCTGAGAAGTCCAAAGTCAAGGTGTCTGGTGAGGACCTGCTTCCTAGTTTGCAGATCTCCTTTTATCTTCACATGGCAGAGAGCAGAGAGGAAGCAATCTCTCTTCTTACAAAGGCAGAGGGTCCACCCTCACAAATTACCTCACAAAAGCCCCTTCTCCAATACCATCACATTAGGATTCAGCTTCAACATATGAATTTTAGGAGGACACAAACATTCAGTACATAGCAATACGTTAATATAGTAATATGTAAAATTATAATACGTTAATACTTATGATGTTAACCTTGAATACTTGATGTGTACTGGCTTTCTCTTTAGTAAAATTACTGTTTCCCTTTGTAATTAATAAATATCTTAGGGGAGATAGTTTGAGCATAGTCTCAAACTTTTATACACTAATTTTAGTATCCATTGGTGAATCTTATCTCTTCTTCTACATTATTAATTGAAATTCTTGTGTAATGAAGAGCTTTTCTTTCTCCCCCATTTATTTGTTTATTAATTCTTCATATCAATAGGGACTCAGATATTTATTTTATTCTAAGTTTATAATACAATGTTATTGTTTGTTCTTTTGCTCAGATTGTTCCAGTTTAGGCCATAAGGAGTTCTTAAGGTTGCCTCCTGTGTCCCTTTGATGTGTCCCCATCCTTTTCTGAGCACTGCTCTAAGGAGCTATGGTTCTTTTTATTGAGAAATGGTGTTTAGAAACTAAGACTAGGCACCAGGTGTGCTTGTTGCTACTGAGTTGCTATTCATTCTAGACTTTCGCAGCAGGCAGACTTAGGAAACATGTATGATTACTAACCCGCACATGCACATCAATATCTATCTGTATATATATATATTTCACATACATGTATAAAATTTTGAGTTTGCGCTGATGCCTCTGATTCTGGTCCAATACTACAGAGTTCATTTTAGCCTTTCCTGTTCCTTATTTGTAACTTTTTTCTCCACCTGTGAGAATCCTGACCTTTATTATCTATAATAGCTTTACTTATTTGTTCAATCTTAGCATATAGGTAGTTTCAGAATTGCTAACCCATACCTGTATAAGAAACAAATTTACTCACTAGATTACATTATTTGTGTACAGTTCTTTTTGTCTTTAGGCGTACAATATCCCCAAACAGTCAAAATGCTGTTTTCCAAAGTTACCTTGGTTAATTATTTTTTTCTCAACCCTTTTCAGTGTGGTCATGATGTTCATTTGTGATACTGTTAGGTGGTTCATTTTTTACTGTACATATTGAGTTCTTCCCACATTTTATTTGGTTGGTTTGTTTGTTTTTTGAATATGTGAAACATTATTATACTTCTGAGAGTCAGAGCTGTATAAAAAGATATACTCATAGACATTCATTACCAGGTTTTAATGACAAGTCTCATAAGATATTCTATCACACATACCATCGTTTATTTATTCATTAGCGAATGGCACCAAACGATTCATATAACCTATGTTGTAGTTTTCTTTTTTTGGTACTCTGACCACTGCTTTGCATGAAAAGTTCACTCAAGGCAGACATAGCAAATTCCAGAGGCAGGCTTTTGTCACTCTTGTGGTTGGCATCAGGAAACCAGAAATTCTTCTAAACCGGTGACTGGGTGCAGATCATTTAGAGGTAATGCCTTGGGTGCCGTCTCCAAGAGTGCAGGGGTATAAGCCTAACTGGATGCTTCCACCCCTTTCTTTTTAATTTTTTAAAAATTTTGGTAAAATAGACAAAACGTAAAATTTACTATTCTAACCATTTTTAAGTGTACAGTTCCATGCAATAAGTACTTTTACATTGTTGTGCAAGCATCACCACTATCCATTTCTGGAACTTTTTCATCTTCCTGAACTGAAACTCTGTGCCCATTAAACTAAACACTAAGTCTCCTCCCCTACCCCCCTCCCCCAGCCTGTGGCCAACACCATTCTACTTTCTATCTCTGTGAATCTGACTATTCTAGGAACCTTAGATATCTTGGTCTTCTCAAGCTGCTGTAACAAAGTACCATATGCTTGGTGGTGTAAATGACAGAAATTTATTTCTCACAGCTTTGGAGGCCAGGAAGTCTAAGATCAAAGTGCTGGCTGATTCTGTTTCTGGTGAACGCTCTCCTCCTGGCTTGTAGACAGCCGCTTTCTCACTGCATCCTCACATGGCCTTTCCTTGAGCTCTCAGTGTCTCTTAGGAGGACACTGATCCTATGTTATCAGGGGCCCACCTTTACAACCTTATTTAACCTTAATTCCTTATAGCCCTATCTGCAAATATAGCCACATTCAAGGTTAGGGCTTCAATATGAATTTTGAGGGGACACAATTCAATTCATAGTTTCGTATAAGAGGAATTATACAATATTTGTCCTTTGATTACTGGCTTATCTCATTTAGCATAATGTCTTTAAAGTTCATCCATGTTGTATCATGTGTCAAATTTCTTTCCTGTCTTAGACTAAATATTCCATTGTTTGTATGTACCACGTCTTATTTCTCCATTCATCTGTTGATGGACACTTGAGTTACTTCCACCTTTTGACTATTGTGGACAGTGCTACTGTGAACATGGGTGTACAAATATCTGTTTGAGTCTCTGCTTTCACTTCTTTTAGGTATATAACCAGAAGGGGAACTGCAGGGTCCTGTGGTAATTCTACGCTTAATTTTTTGGGGAATTGCCATACTGATTTCCACAGCAGCTGCACCCTTTTACCTTCCCGTGCTCTGTTTCTTATACCCTCTTCATAACTATGGAGAGTGACTTTAAAATCTTTTTAGCTGTTATGCTTAACACCAGTTAGAGCTCACTTCTATTATTCTTATGTTAGAAGTCAACAACTTCCTCTAGACCTGAAATTTAATAGTATATGTACTGTCTGTGCTGAAATATGTTAAATTACAGGCACCTTAAGAGGCCTCTTTGCCACTTGGTGGACAGTTATCAGGACACAAACACATTTGAAAGATGTAAAAATAATAGATTGTTAAGACTTTTAAAAAGGAGTTTAAAAATATCCCTTACAGATTCTCTTAAAAGAATCCTGACCACCTTATGTGGCTAAGTGCTGTTGCCTTCTTTGGATGCAGGTAAGATCAGTGATAATCAAGGTATGAGTGTTTTTTAGGTAGTGAGGAATGTGTGGTCCATGAAGAGGTGAAAAACTAGTATTCTTTGTGTGAAAACATATTTAAAAGTGTGCAGAGAATAATATATTTAAAATTCTAGTCTTTGCTCAGCTGGTAACCAGCTTCATTTACACACCTGAAAAGAGCATGTTGTCTTAGCTGTTCTCTGAGGACCTTTCAGTTCTAAAAATCTATGATTTTAAATGTACTGAATGAATGCATTGCAAATGTAAACAGGTACTATTCATTTTAAAAGAGCAAGGACTAGAAAGGATGCCAAACTGTTAATAACGATTGTCTCTAACTTCTTCTGGGGACTGGGTATGTGGGAAGGTGATGAATTACAATTTTGATTTTTTAAAATACTTTATTGACTTGTTTGGATTTTTGCATTAATTTTATGTTGAGGAAAATAATACAAAATATAACTTTTTTCCTCCTGAATTTGGATGGTTAATCATTCATCTGTTTTAACTTTAGAGCTGTACCCTTTCTGGAGGGAAGTATCATGGTCCTGTTGAAGCCCTGAAACAAATGTTATTTAATCTTCAGGCAGTACAAGAAAGTTTTAATCAGAATAAAACCACAGAGCCAAGAGAAGAAATTAAGCAAGTAAGCACGAACTTGATTTATGAATTGAGACCTGTGAATGTGAATTGAGATCTGTGAAAAGATTTCTTCCTACTTCTTTTTTAGATTGACCTCTGGTTTTATCTTAATAAGCATGCCATATAGTGCATGTTATAGAGTTGTATTATTATTCTTTTTTTGACAAACATACTCAAGTTTAGTACTATTAGATTTCTGCAGTTGTGTACCCCCTGAATGGACTGTTTGTTCTGTTCAATTAATGGTTATGAATACAGCATCTTATTTAGATATGATATTACAACTATAGTATGAAAGAATCGTAAGAGTTGCTTTTTAATGCCCTACAAGATTATTCTGTATGGTCTAACTTCTTACATTTATATTTGGAGAATCCTTGAAACTTTTTCAGTGTTAGACTTCTCCATGTCCCTTTATCATCTTAAATTTAATTTTGTTACCTGTGTTTATTGACTCTTCTGAATATATAAAGTTTTATTTTAAAACCATTGTGTTTTCGTGCATTTCCTGAGAATGTGGAAATCTGTTTCTGCTTTGGCCTTCTTCTGTAGGGGTTGAATTTTCTTCACAGTATTGTAGCATTTATGAACATAGAGTTTATATTCTCCCAAGTCTATTTTGTGAATTCTAATTCTGCTACTTATTAGCAAGTACGGTATTTGTACAAACTACTTACCCTCTTTAGTTTCAGTTTCTTCTTCTGTAAAATGAGGTTGTTGAAAGACAAATTGAGACAAACTATATAAAGTACTTATTATAGTGTTTGGTACCTGGTAAAAACTTAACACCTGGTAAATACATAATAAATGTTTTTATTGTCATTGTTTTGTTATTGTTATTCAGTAGAGCTTTATGAAATTCAATATTCATTATAGATGAGTGAATCAGCTCTTGGGAACTATCACAGCCTGTTCATTTGAGTTGTATTTCTTAATTTTTCTCTTTATATGCTAATGATTGTAACATTAACATATACAGTGTAATCCATCCTCCTTTTCCCTGCCCTTTTAAACATCATTGAGACATAACCTTGTTCAGTAAAGTCATAATTTCAGACCAAGATTTGATTTTTTATTGGACATACGTTTAAAAGCATACTTTAGGCCAATTGAAAGATGAATCTAAGTAGTAGTTAGAGTATTTTCAGAATGAAGAGAAAATAAAAATATTTAATGGTTTACTGAAAATTATTTGCGAAAATTATTTCCTTGGAAATGTGGACAATATTTTTTAATATTCTTATCAATCATGTATTAAGTAGCATTTAAATTTATAATTATATAACATTTTCAATATTTTATCATATTTGGTGTTTTTAATAATAGATTTCAGAAGAGGATCTCTCTCAATTACAATTGAAGGAAAGTATGGTTCCTATCAGTAGGTCACTTCAAAAGTAAGTATTCTATACTAATTTCTGAATATGTTGTGGATGCAAATCCATTTCAGCCATCCCTTTGATTGAAATCAGAACGTTACAGGATGAAATTATGTAGTTCTAAGAATAGATATGCTAGGTATATTTAAGCTTGGAGCATATTGTTTAATCCTGAAGTTTTCTCTTAAACCTGTGCTATTTCCTATTTAAAATGTTCATAGGACCTAGTGAGATAACCTTAGACACCTAAAATATAATGGATGTGAATGGCCTAGAGAGATTATCTTTTCATTTCTGAGTGTAGCAACAATTTAAGATAGTACTGGTGTCAATATCCTGGAAGAACAACTTGTCCGTGAAATGTGTTTTCATAAATTTCCTCTAGGATAAATATAATAATCATGAATGTATTATTATTTGACATATCTCCACAGAAATCTAAAGGGGATATAATGTCCTCGATATAAAGATAGATCTAAATGCTCTAAGGGTGTTAATCCACCTATTTTCTTAGTTTCTTATCTTATTTCTTAACTAAAAGACTGGAGAAGAATACTAGTCTTTCCTGTAGTCATGATATTGGCAGAAGAGAAAGGTATTTACTTATGGGTTTGGTTGTATGAATATGACATGCCCTCAGAAGATGGAATACTGAGTTTAGGAAGTCCTAAGATTAAAATCTTTTACTCTTATAGCACTACTTCACTTGGCTGTAAATGGGGCCAAACAAATACCGTCTACCTTTCGTCCTTTCAGAGTTTGCTTAGGATTCTGTTATCTAAGGAAGCAGTGGAAAAGTGAAACACTAGACATGTAAACTTATGACTCTAATTTTCATTATATGTGTGTGTATGTATATATATATATCTTTTTTGTTTTCATAGTTTAAAAATATACTTATGATTTTTCCCCGCTCTACCTAATTTATAATCTTTTGGGTAGATGGGCAGAAGTAGTGCCTCTTTCTTTGTAGCTTGCCGTAGTACTCAGGTATAGTGTTTGATACCTAGTAGGATTCACTGAATAATGATAAAAACTAAAATTTACCACGTGTCGGTGTTCTAAGTGCTTTTGAATGTAATTCATGTGATCTTCACAACGCTGTGAGGTAAGTACTGTTTTTAGCTTCAAAATACAGATCAGGTGATAAAGCTCAATAATAAAGTACCTTGCCCAAGGTTGAGTAGCTAGTAAGAAGTAGCACTGGGATTCAAACCAGGCAGTCTGATTCTACAGCCTGTGTTCCTAACACTACTCTCCTTAATGAGAGCGGTGCCTTATCCATTTAGACTAGTTGCAGCGCCTCAATTGATTACCTAGCATAAAAAACCTCATTCTGCTTTAAAATTTAAATTAGATGATTCAAGCTTTCCATGACCCTTAAAAGCACTCATACTGAACTTGTGTCACAGACTTAAATGTGTTTTCTGAGTTAAAGTACATACCCTAGAGGATATTTTTCTTGGTGAAAAGGAACGCTGGGCCATATATAATTAAATGACCACAAAAATTGACACTGATCATAGGTGCTTTTACCATTTGCTAGAATTTTTTTTAATAGTAACTTTTTTCTACCTTAGACAATCAGTAATCTTGCCTACATATAGAATGCCATTTTCAGAGAGTAAGATTCATGTTTTTTAGATGGCTTTTAGCTATTGCTTCTGTTGGACTAGCTGAAGCAACCTTAATTTAGCTTTTACTTTACATTTCAAAAGTATTATCAATAAGGCATTTGTACGGTTATTAAGTGTAGACTTATAAAAGCATGTTAATATATACATTATTTTCAGTCTGCAGATTGACTGTTTTAAGGACAATTTAAATTTAATTCAGTCTCAGAATTCCTCTTTCCAGACTGTAAAATGTTCTGGTTAGATTTATGGTCATCTTTTCATATCTTAAAATAGGTAGACTCAACTTCTTCAAATGTTACAGATTGTACCTTAGGTGCTTAAGTGACCTTTCCTAGGGTGAAAGTCCGATTATGTCTCTCCCCATTCCTTAAATAATTTTTTGTTCTTAATAGTTTGGATTGCTAACCAGTTTTAAAATACCTTTCATTAGCCTTAGGAGATTCCAGACTTTTAGTGTGGGTTCTGTTTACTCCCTTGGACACTCGATTTTCTTATATTCTCCCATTAAAAATAGCTCCTCTCTAGGAGCTGAAGTATGCATGACTGATAGCAGCTAAAAGTGTTACATTTTCCAGAGTGAATTTGCCTTTAGTAGGAATCAAAATTGTAATTGTTTTGTCTCTCTGTAATACTTAGCTTTGTCTTATACATCTACACATTGGACACTCAATAAAAACTTAACTGAAACCTCCATAAGGTAAATTTGTCATCTTTAAGCAAATGAAAAAATTGAGCAAGGATCTTTTCTAGAATCTTTTATTCTGTCATGTAAACTACCAGCTACTCCACATAGGCTGGCTGTGATGAATGAGCAATTGTATATTGCTCATATACTGTAAAGGTGAATGATAGACAATAGCAAAATCATCAGTCATCCAAAAATAATTTGTACTGGCTTTGGAATATGTTGTTTTATATATAATTTGGAAATGAATGTGTAAGATTTGTAGTTCTTAATACTAGAGGTCATACTCTGAAAACCAAACTTAATTATAGCTAGAAAGTTGTCCGCTTTCTCAGTTCTCTTTTCCTGCTGAGTTTTCTAGTCTTCATTCTATACTAGAGATAGATGGAATTACCTCTCAGACTTGCAAAATATGAGCCTAAAGCAAAGGTTTTTCTTTATTCTTATGTACTCATGCTTTACTTAGATCTAGGGAGTGGTAGGCAGTTGGTTTTGAAAAGCCTTTCTTTCAGTTCTTGCTGGATACTAGGCTGAATATAGGCCGGTATACGTAGTATTTAAGACAACAGCCAGTATAGTAGTACTAATAGGAAACCAAAGGCAAGATATCAATGAGTAAATTTTAATATAGCTGAATTGCCTTCATATAATCAGTCTGTTACTGAATTTCTGTGGGTTGCTATGTATTTAATGCTTATCAATAGATACCTTGTCACAATAAAAAAATGAGTTTTTAGGTTTTATTTTGGTTTTTAAGATGAATGACTACTCAGTGCTGTAACGTAACCTTAAATTGATGTTTTCCCCGTTAGCCTACTTTTTCACTTTTTTTAGAGAAGAAATTAAAGAATAATTTCCTTCTACCGTTTTATCTTCCACTTCTCCCTATACACATACCTTTGAAACACTAACCATTGATAGCCTCCTCTCTAAGTAGATTGACTGTTTTATTCTCAGCAGGGCAGATAAAGGTTAAATGAAAGGCACTGCCAGGTGATTGTGTAGCTGAGGTAGGGAGACTGAAGATTTCACATTCCTACTTAGCTTTTCCATTCCTTCACATCATACCACACCCCTCTATTCCCCTCCCCTCTCCTCCTCTTCTCTTCTTTCTCCCTGACGTTGTTTTTAAAGGCTTAAAAAAACTACATAGGATTAGAAAGGAAATCAATTCTATTGAATTATAGTTATGAAAATATTAAAATGAATTTCTAATTAGTAGTATGTGCTTCTTTATTAATGCATTTAAAATATAGGTAAGTTAAAATTCATTTTGTAAAAACATATGTTAGTATGAAGGCCTTTTGCACAGCTTGAATAAAAGCCTTGAACCATGGTGTGGTCTTTTACTCACCTTTCACGTGTCGCTCAGCAAACAGAGAAAGGCAATATTGGAAAGTATCAATGTCTGGGTCACCAGAGACTTCAGTATTTGGTGGATAAACAGATAGGCTTAAAGTTGTCTAATACTGGTCAGTAATGTCACATGAACTTTGATACTGTAGACAAAAAGACTTAAATTACATATTTTCTAGCAGTGGGATTAATAACATAATTTTGTAACTATTATTTATTGTAATTTTGAAATAATGAGTATAAAAGGTATTTTGAAATACCTGCAATGGCTATAATGAGATATGAGAATATCTGATTTCTGTGGCATATGAGGTTACAGAGTTTGGTTTGCTGCTTAGCTTCAGAATGGAAGGAAATGCTAACTTACAGATAGCATTTAGTGAAAATAAAGATGAAGCTTTTTTTCCGCATCCAATTTCATAGCCTCTAAGTCCAAGGTCTCTGTGGCTCTCAGAGTTATAAACAGTAAGGTAAGACTCTAGCCAGTTGCCTTTTTCTTTCTCTCAAATCACAGGTAGTTAAATAATAAGCCCGGAAAGAAAAAGGAAGACAAGTCCCAAGTATATTTACAAGTTATCTTCTTTCTCATAAATGTGTGTCTCGAGGAAGAAAATAATTCTTTTTAGGTAGAGAGATATTACTATAGTAGAAATGGTAGACTATATTTAATTTTACCTCTGATTGCTTAGTAACTTTGTGTGAGTTATTGTCATTTAGTTAATGAGGATGAAAAATCTCAAAAATTAACTGAAGTTGCCAAAAGGGTGGCAGAATCCAGGTTCTTCTCTTATTACATTTGAGTAAAAGTGTCCAAGAATTAGAGTATAGGGAAATAGGTAAAATGCAGTAATTAACACTACTAGTTTCCTCTATCTCCTTATCCTGGGTGAAGTGGCAGATGTGTTTAATATACATTTTCTGAACCTGTTCGAGACTGTAGAATAGGGTGTTGTAGTCACCTCCTTTCAGCTCACCCTACAAATGACGAACACTAGTGATTACTGCACGTTGTAACTTTTGTATTATTTCTGTTCTTCTTGGTCTCATTTATCAGAGATCTAAAATATGGTTGATTAACTGACATTTTCTGAGTAGTCCTCAAGGATCTGAAGGATAGGGGAGAGGAAAAACTGGAAGAATATTTTTAGAGGAAGACTGGAAAGTTAAGGACCTCTCTTTTTCTGGTTTGTTTGAAGGATGACTGAGTTTTCTCCACTGCGACCTGACCTATAATCTTGGCTTTATTTTAAAGGAAAACCAGATCTTGGTATAATACCACATTATTCAACATAATTGTCATTTGTTTCCCCCATGCTCAATAAAAATGAGGTTTTCCTTAGAACTATAACCAATCCTTCAGTGCTATTTTAAAAATTTTAGCTATCTTGAATGTGCATGTTAAAAATGAATTATGTACTTTATTTCTTAAATGATGCACACAGTATACCAAAAGAAAAGATATCATTGCACAGAACTGTTGTGAAAATTACATGAAAAAACGTTTAGTTAAATGTGATACAAATGATATTTATTATTATTTGTTATTAGGCTACTTGGCAAACTTTAAAAAAATAAAACTTGAATATCAAACATATAATTTTTAAAGTAAATGTTTACAGAATTTTAGATGAATTATTTTAACCCTCAATTATTCAGATCTCAAGGGTTTAAAAAAATTCTCAAAGTTTGATACGTACATTATTCTATAAATTCATTTCTCATACTAATTTTCGATTAATAAGCAATGTAATCACCATTTCTTGCTGTCTCCATTTCCTATTCAGTCCTTAATATTGGTTTATAATGTGTTTTATACTTTTTAATGAAGGGCTTTGCACCATTTGTCTCGACTGAGGGACCTGGTTGATGATACCAGTGGGAAACAGTCACCGAAAATGTGAAGAGGAAAATAAAACAGTCTAACCAATAAATAGTCACCACAGAACAAAAATGTATTTTTTTCTATTGCTTAAACTGACAAAGTAATTATAAGCCATACATTGTACTGTGATTGGTTCAAGTATTATGTATTTTAAAAAACTAAACTGGAAAATGTCCATGGGTTTTGTGAACTAATCTCATTTTGTGCCAAAATACCAGAATGTGACACACTATGCCCTATAGTCTGACCTTGGTTTTCAGGTCAGCAAATGTCTAATATTCAAAGATGGATAATTTCTTCTCTTGAAGCTAACATGGACTTACCTTCTTCAGCATCCTCATCATTTTATCATCTGGTTCTGGGTCATTAAGAAACTCTTGCTGGTTTCTATTCAAAATCTCTTAAATAGACTTTTGATACAGATAGCATCCACTTTTAATGAGCTTAAAGGAATACCAAAATCATTATGGTGTATCTTATCCATATGGAAGTCTGTTACTTTTAAGTTTTCATAAATCAAATATTTAAGCTGTGTTGTATTTGCAAATAACAGTAATTTTCTAGTGGGGTGATGCTAAAAGGAATGTTTTCATGTTGTAAAAATGCAAGAGAACCTAATTTAATGCTTTGATTCTGTGTAAGAAAATCTTGATAATATTTGACAGTTTACAAAACATTTTTGAGGAGGATTCTTGAGAATTTAATTTTTTGATATTAGATTATTTCCCAGATTTTAGTTTTGGGGTTACCTCAAATTAGTGAAAACTGAGATCAGTGGCCAATTGCTTTATGAAATTTGATAAAAAAATTTAAAGAAAATGAATATGGAAAATCAGAAAGCAGCTCTCTGTATTTTAAAGCTATTTTGTAAGAACTGAACTTTCTTAAAAGCAATCTGTTGTCTTTAAAGTTTTTCTCTAGTTGAAACTGAACAGAGCTCTATAGTTTGCAATTTCTACCAAGTGAACTAATAAGCAGGCAGCATCTTTACCCACAAAACTAAGAATTAAGGCATAGCATTATAAATAATGAAACATATTTCAAGAAGCCTGATGGAATTAAAGAATATCTATGTACAGATTAAATGGAATTAAGGAATATCTATGTACCGATACTACAGATATACAGATACTACAGATTAACACTTTACCCAAACAGTAGCATCTTTCCTAAGTAGCTTTACTATCAAATAGGAATTTCGAAGTACATTGGGTCAAAGAATTTTTTTCCCCCAAGTTTAAAGCACTATATAAGACCTTTGTTATAGAACTGACATGTCAAAGACTGTAGACTGATCCCCATCTTATTTCTGGGCCAGTGAGTCAGTCACTGTACTGTTCTTTTTGCCCAGTTTGAGAGAGACTTGCCAATAAATTTGTTTTGTTTACTCTGGAGGTATTTCTGCCACTGACATGCTATGTTCTGTTATCTTCTTCACAGCAAATAGCTTGCATACAATCAAACAAGGCATTATGTGGTGTTTAAAGTCTGGCTGGCTGTTAAAAATGCAGATTTTAAGTGGGTAAACATCAGGTGGATCTGGATTGATCGTGTTCCAGGCTTAGTGAAATCCACTATTGGGCAAATTCTAAAGAAGGCAGAGAAGATAGAGACATCAGATAAATAAACTTCTAATTACATATTATATGTTGGTCAGACGTAATATTTCTAGATGCTCTAGAAAGCATCTCCAAAGAGATTGTGCTGTAATGGCTGAATAGCACTGATTTGGTTAGTGCTTCCATTTGCAAAAACATCTCTTCAGTACTAAATAAGATAAAAGCCTTTTCTGAAATTTTATGTTATAAATAATGTTTTAAGAAACTTATTATACTTACCAAAGGAATATTTTTCCTTTTATGTTAAATATGGAAGTTTAGTATTTTATCCCAAAAGGAAATTAACTTTATCAAAATGATTAATTCCAACATTTTTAAAAAAGAAATATGTTGGCGAGTCAACTAAGAAAAAAACTAAATGATAAATGTTTAAGAAGTTCTCTAAAGAATTGATTGAATCAGTTACATGTTAAGTATTTCACTGTTTTTTATCTTGAGGTTTCCAGGGGGAAAGAGAGAGACAATGGTATTGAGACTGCTGAGTTGGGAATTTAAAAGCAGATAATGACAACAATTAGATTTAAAAAATTACATTGTGAATATAAAATTTTGTCAACTCTTTTCTCTCTTTTTAGTATATTGAAAAATGTTAAGTAGAAAAAATGAGAACATTTTAATAAAACATTTCAAATTTTTAATGGAATATGAAAAAAATTTAACAAGCCTAATCCCCAAAATTATTTGAGATCAAGGGATAAAGGTGTAATGAATATATGAAAACTCAAAGCTCAGCTGTATTTTCCTTATTATCAGTAAGAACTCTACTTTCAGTTTTTCCTGTGAAATTTATTTCAGTTTCCTGAAGATTTCTGACCAAATTGAGGAACTCTGTCTTCTTGGGGTTTTTTGGGTTGTATGTCCCTTTTGTTATATTATTTCTTGTTGAAATTTATAAATATGGATTTTTTTTGTATTGTTTTGTATTTAATGTTTAGGGTAATGTCTTGTTAAATTATGTGTAACTATACCAAAATGTTGCCTGAAGATAAATCACGACAAGATTCCTTTTTCCCCCCGCTACGTTTTGAATACGTGGAATCGCTTACAGATTTGCAAATCGCTTACAGATTTGCATTTTGTTTCATTTTTCCTGTCCCATCTTTCACTATGTCTCAAAACCTATTTGGTGAAAATGCCTGGAGAAGTGAACTTGCCAAAAGGCAAGTAGCGTGAAAAGAGACGAAAGAAGCAAAAGGCCAATAAAATTTATAATTTCTGAACAACTGAAGTTTCTTCAAATGTGAAAGACTGTCTTTGTATTTCATGTATTAATTGAATGTTTCCTAACACGGCTCTGTGTTGTCTTTGGTTGTACTGCCTGTCATATAGTGATAGGGCAAACCTACGCCCAAACCTAAATATATTGTATAGCAGGTTATAGTGTTAGATATTTTTCCTGAGATATTTGAAATTATTCCCTTCCCACTTGTCTTGCTTCCTTTCTTATTTATACTCGTCTGTAACTAAGATCATTTTCCTTTTTTGAACAAAAATTTTAGGCTTAAGTAATCTTAGCTCTTTACCCTCCCAGTTTAGTCTACGTTGTCCTTAGCCTAGACTAGACCAGTCTTTGTAACAACTTTTCTCACAATGTAACAAGTGTAACAACTTCTCTCCATCCTTCCTTACCTTAGCTGAGCCTAGTCCATTTTCCTCCCCATACCTGTTGCAACCTTAAACATTTCTCCCCTCACTTTCAGCTCTTGCGCTGAGACAGGCTGAGTGGTCTTTGCAGAACACTGTTGTACACCAGTACTGTAACATTACTGGTTTATTTCAGCAAATTTGCTGTAGCTAAATTACTTTACTCAGATTTCCCCACACTTTCTATGTATATTCTCACTTTGTGCTTAGTATTTACCATGCTTGGAACACTCAAGTTTTCTTTCATTCTGATTATCTAAAGTTTATCTAAAGTTTATCTTTTAAAGCTCTGACTGAATCTTGTATTTCCTTTTCCGGACATTCTAACCTTCCAAAGCCAGGTAGGTTGGCTTTCCATTCTCCTTCCCCCATGGCTCATTTAGCTATTATATTTCTTGTTTTATGCTTTGCATAGTGCCTCTTATACCACATTGTATCCCTAGGGGAGAAGATGTCTCAGAACATGTTAGATGATTGATTTTGCTTTATCTGCTTGATCATAGTGCCTCTTACATTATGTTGAATAACCAGGAACATATAAACTTAAAGTGTTGATTGATGATTCTAAGCCTGGTTCCCTGTGTAAGGTTGTAAGCTCAAAGAGGAGAGACCACATCCTTTATTTATGTGATGTTCTGTAAATGCTTTTTAAAATGGGGTAAATTAAACCTATTTTGGAAGAGTTATTTCTTTTTTGATGTTGCTGCTGCTGTTGATCAAATAGGATCAACATTGTGTAAGTATTTTGGATGACTTAGCTATAAGCTTTCTAACTTCTTTTTTTCTTAAAGATTGGCACCTGAGCTAACAAGTGTTGCCAATCTTTTTTTGTTTCTTACCCCCAAAGCCCCCCAGTACATAGTTGTATATTCTAGTTGTGAGTGCCTCTGGTTGTGCTATGTTGGACGCCACCTCAGCATGGCCTGATGAGCGGTGCCATGTCCGCGCCTGGGATCTGAACCCGTGAAACCCTGGGCCGCTGCAGCAGAGCACGCAAACTTAACCACTTGGCCACGGGGCTGGTCCAGCTTTCTAAGTTATTCGTGAGCCCTCAACACTTTAAGAGTTTTACTTTTATATATTTTGCATTTCGTCAGGTATGTGAACTGGTTTACAGATCTAGGACTAAGTCTAGGAAAACTTTCAGTGACCGTTTTTCATTGTGTTGCTCCTTTGAACCTGGTTTAATGGGAACCTATCAGTCTGGATCCAGTCTCAAAACAGAAACCACACGGTGATTTTTAAACAAGGGAAATTTAATATAAAAAAAATTTAAGCTATGACAAAAAAGATAAGATGTAAGAGAACTCTGTATGGTACCCGAGAGCTGAGAGAGAGTACCCAAGGAAGGACAGACTTGGAAGAGGGGGCCTAAGGTTTGGGTTCCAACCTGGTGAAGAAGGGATAGCTGCAGCCCACCGGATGGCAGAGAAGTTTACTGGTTTGCCCAGGCCAGAGTTGGTCTTTAGTCATTACGCAAGCAGGAAGCTGCCCTCCAAGGTTCAGGGAAGCTCCAGCTGGTGACCGGGTGTGTGGGCATACAGAGGGAGTGAGGGGCCACAGTGCTGGCAGGACGCCTGGAACATGAAGTGTTTGTGTTAGAAGCGTCAAAGGAAGGTGGTCCCCAGCCTGGACCAGGTCTTTGAGGTCACCGAGGAAAACTACATTCTGGGATTGTGACTGGGGCACAGCACCACCGGATGTCTTCATACCCACCTTGATAACTGGTGGTGCAGCTGCCAGAAAGCAGTGGCAGAGGCCCGTCAGGGTGAATTTGGAGCTGAGAGACTGTAAATGGATAACTGGCACAGAAACTGATCAGGTTCTAAAAGGTTTTGGTGGGAGGAAACATAAGAGAAATATAAACTACTTCGATGGTCTTCCTCTGTCCTCCATGTTTTGCAATGTGTTACATAGCCTGTCCAAACCAAGAAGTGGGCATAAAGGTAAGATAGCAAAAATGTCGGGTTATTTAGAAAACAGGCACAATGAGAAACCTTGAGACAATATTTCCAAAATCTGATGAATTTGATAATTTTGTAAAAGAAAATAGTTCAGAACTAGAAATCTGGGACTATTATAAGTATTCTGGAATTACATGAATGGTACTCACAATTTCAGAGATAGGAGTAGGGTGCATTCCTTCCATGCTTTTCATCAAGGTGGCCACAGAGCTTTTATATGAATGTTTCTGGAAATGGAGAGTTCCCTGCAATTGGAAAGCTTTGTTTTCTAGTATATTCTTGCTTCAATTAAGTCACGATTTGCTTTTCTTTGTTTTCCACATATTGCTCTTAATTTTACCTTTCAAGAGTCTCACACACAAGTTTCAGTCTTCCTAATATTGAAACCAACAAAAATAATGTTGCTTCCATCCTTCAGGCTGAGTGTTTCTGGTTCTTAAATTATTTGTTTGGACAATTTTATGTTCATTATTGTCTCCCTTCTTTGAATGCTCTCTACCTTTCAATGTTTTGTTGTTGTTTAAATGTCTGTCTTTATTTTACAAATGATCCAGGGCCTTACTTAACAGAAAACCTAGAGTATACACTTTATTTTTAATTGAGATATAATTAACATATTAGCTTCAGGTGTACAACATACTGGTTCGATATTTGTGTATATTGTGAAGTGCTCACCACCAAAAGTCTAGTTAACATCCATCCACTTTATGTTTTCTTATTGCCACCTGTAGCTAGTTTTTTTCAGCTTTATTGGGGTATAATTGACAAAATTCTAAGTTATTTGAAGTGTACATTATGTTACACATATACGTTGTGAAAAGACTCCCCCATCTAGTTAATTAATACGTCCATAACCTCAGATTTATCTTTTTTTTGGTGAATGTTTTAAATTTTTTAAAATGTGGCACCAAATGTCCAAGATGCATAGAGTAGAATGGGACTCCACAGTTGATTCTTTAATAATTTATTACTCCAATAGCATTTATTTGGCTCTTGGCACTGAAAAGGGAATGTAGGCGTGGGGGAGGTGACAATAAGTCATGACTCTGTCATGAGGAAGTCAATGGTGGAAGTATATAAATGGATACAGTTACACTGCAACCAGGTGAGTACTGTGTCAGAGAAGTGACGATGGAACAGCTGCTGTAAAGGCACAGAAGATGGAGCGGCTAAGCGGCCTGGGAAAAGCCAGGAATGATTTCACTCAGGGCGGAACACTTGAGTCGATCTAGAAAAATTAACACGTTTGCCATAAAAGAAAGTGGATGGAAGGGTATTTATTTGAGTCAGAGGGTAATATGTACAACAACTTGAGTGGTAAAACGGTCTGATACAGAATTTATTGACTCCGAGGGTATCTTGTGTGTTATAGTGGAAGAAACCTGTGCTTTGCTGTCAGGCAGATTTGTTTTATGATGCCACCATTTATTAGCTCTTTATTGTGAACAAGCGACTTGTCCTTGCCTGAGTCTTTTTTGTTTTCCCTTCCATTTGTAATAACTACTTTGCAGTTTTGTGATGTCAGTTATGCCAGGCACATGTGAGCTCAGTAAATACTAACTGCTAATATGGTAATATGTCTAATTGGGGGAGGGGGGCAGAAGGAATAAGACATAGGTTGTTTCTTGTGCTTCCCCATTCTATTCTCCATACTATAGCAAGAATTATCCTTTAAAAACATGTCCGATGATGTTGCACCTCTTCCAAAAATTTCCAGTGACATCCTATCTCAGAGTAAGTGAGTAGTTAACTACCACAGCCTAAAAAGCCCTATGTGGTCTGCCAACACCTGTCCCTTCGGTCCCCAAGACCAGAGCGTTTCCTTCCTCTCCGTTTGCTCTCTGATCCAGACACATTGGTCTTGCCATTCTCAGATTACTACAGAGGTGCTTACGCCGCCAGGCCTGTGCACTGTTTCCTCCATCTGGACAACCTTTCCTCAAATACCCCATGATTCAGTCTATCACTTCAGATGTCTGCCCAAATGTCACTTTATCAGAGAGACCTGCCCTGACCCCCACCACTCCCCATGCCGTTATTTTTTGCCGCTTTCCTCCTACTTTATTTCTCACTATTGAGGGCAAGGGCTTTGTTTTATCCCCAACAACTAGAATAGTGCCTAGCAGTAATTTAAAGTGCTACACAAATATTTGTTCTCTGAATGAGCGAGGCTGAGAAAGTGGCTTGGGGGCCCAGCTGAGGCACTTGGTATGCTCAGCTAAGAATGTTGTTTTATCCTGTGGTCAAAAGGAAGGGGACCAACGCTTTTGATGCAGCCTAAAGTGAATGTTAATTTCTTTGTTAGTCCTTACGTTGATTTGTGGTTGTAGTCAAATACAACTTTTCCCAAATACTAAAACCAACCATGTTCCTTCTTTCCAGTACTTAGATGTCATGTGTTAATAAATGCATTGTGTTAATTTTTTTAGGTAGGAAAGAAACACGCGCGTTTAGTTTTCTGAGATTTCCTAGGCAGGTTTAAAATTTAAATGTCACATTTTTCGCTCATTAGCTGGGGTGCTTTGGGCAAGTTGAAGCTTTAAGTTTCAGTTTATAAAGCAGAACTAATGGTATCTGCTTCACCGGATTGCAAGGATTGAATTATGTAATGCCTGTAGAGTGCTTGCTTAGTACAGTGCCTCACGTGTAGTAAGTGTCCAGCATTAGTTATTAGTGGTAAATACAGTTATTCAGTACTTGTTTTCAGAATTTCAGCTGATTATAATTGTTGCCATTTAACCCCCTGCCTGTGGGTATTTTGTAGAAGTAGATACAGGGCAGTGTTAGTAAGGACTGTTTAAAAAATTTTTCCCACTAGAGGGCGTAGTCTACTTTGGCAGTAAGATTAAGAAACTGCTTGAGTGGCCCACTACTGCTTAATCTGGTTTTGAGCTGGTCCCCTGACATTCATTCTCCAGTTAAAACTCTTGTAGCCTGTGCTGGAATATGTTAAGAAATGCTCTTTTTTGTATTCCCCTCACTTCCCACACCAAGTATAACTGTGTTTTGAGAAGGAAGAAGCATCTCTCTCTATCCTATAAACCAGATATACTATTTAGACTTGAGGCTTGATGATTTGGACCCCAATTCTCTTCTCTTTAGCATGCTTCAGCCCCAGGGTTCCTGTTAGACCACTAGTGGACTTGCGTTGTGCCCGTTCTCTCCGTTGTTACCCTCCCCATTCTCATAATGGAAGGGTGTTTGAGCCTTGGCACATGCTTTTGCCATTGTACAGGGGTGGGGAGCCTTGAAAGACTAATAAGTGGCCTTGGGTCTTTAGCAAGACATAGGCTTGATATTGTGAGCTGGCAGTGAAGGTTCAAGGAAGAACCCTTGTTACTTCTCATCCCTGAGGCCTCTTCCCCATACATAGGATTAAAGCAAGTTTCGCAAGTAGACTAGACCAGTGGCTGTAGCCTCCCCAATATCTCTTATTTCAAGTCTGGGAGAAAAGAGAAGGTGTAAGGTGGGGAAAGAGACAAGACAGAAAGGGGCAACAAAAGGCGAGATACAAACTTTGATAACATCCCTATTTTGAACTAACAGATCCTCCTTGGGTTAATCTTTTCATGGATTAGTAGACACTTGAGATTCCTACCTGTTGACCATAACTACAAAGTAACTTTGCAGGGGATGTTATGACATCCACATCCTAGGTGCAAGTGACTTATCGTTTTCTCCCTTGTTTCAGTCTGTATATGTCTATGTGAGGGGCCCAGTTGCTATGTCAGGCCTCCACTTAGCCATGGCCACAAAGGGGAGCCCCCAGACATGAAAGGGTAAAGTATAGACATAAGAGACGAGGAATAGAGTGGAGGATCTGCCAGGATGACTGAAATGCTAGAGATTCCCTGATGCCTAGTGGGGACCCTCTTTGAGTCATCTTTGTAGGGTCCTGAATTATAAAACTGGGAGTTGGAGTCGCTGTAGTCCAGTTGTAGGTTCTAGAAATGTCTGAATTTCATAGCAGATTTTTCATAGCATTCACCACCGACCCATAGTCTCAGATTCACAGGAAAAGGTCCAAACTCTTTATATTAACTCTGTAGCAGGGCCTCTCTGGCTATTGGAACGCCTCACTTGTCAAGAATGACCCAAACCAGGGCTTTGTCTCAATAATTTGAACAGTATCTTGTCCAAGCTTCACACATTCTGACCTTGAATAAAAAGGGGGCAGGGTAGGAATGGGCTTTACCGTTGGCGGAGTTGAAATAAGAGGTGAAATTAAAAGACAACTACGGGGTTTCCTGAAAGCTACTGACTGCATTAAAAGCAAACAACCACTGGTTCTGCAGGAACTAAATTGTAAACAATCTAGCAGAAATAATCACCTTTTTAATAAAGCAGGATCCACCCTTCCTGGAAGAGAAGTCCATAAATGGTGATTAACCGATTCTTATCACACAGCTTGCTAGAAGATCCTAGGTCCTGAATCTGGGAGGGGGGAGAAGTTATATCTGCCCTAGAGCAGGTGTGGTTGAACTATGGCCCACAGGTTGAATCTAGCCTGCTGCTACTTTTTGTACAGTCCACAGGCTATGTTTTTTTGCATTTTTAAAAGGGTTGAATAAAATTTAAAAGATGAATATTATTTTATGACACATAGTAAAAGAATACAGTCTGCATCAAACATTACCACACTAAACACTCATGACAATATTTCCAACTCACAGGAAAGCAACAAATCAGAAATTTTGTTTTTTCACTCATCACAGAAGAGTTTCTTTACAAAAATAAAAAATGAAAATAAGGCTGAAGTCACAGTAAATTTTGAGTGGCTTATTTGTTAGTCAAGTAAGGAAAACAATTTACCAATAGTGGGTTAATTAAATTGTGATTGATTGCAGCAACTGAAGGAATGTGTCCATTTAAAGACTATTAGCATTTTGGGGAGATCAGTTGACCAAAGAGTTGACGACATTGGAAGCAATGTCAATAGTCAGTTAAAAATCAGGGCAAATGGTTTCAGTGGTTTTTCTTGGCTCTTGATGAGTCCAGAAGATGTTATTGACACTACTAAGTTGTTTCTTATTCCAGAAGTCAATGCTAAATTTGAAGTGACGAAAGAATTAGCCTCTAGTGGATAGTCTGTATGTTACAGCTAAAGGGGGAATATTTCAAAGTTGAAAAAAATTAATCAGTAGACTTGAAGTGGAATCTGCTAAGATGTATTACAACTTACAGTGATAAAAATATGTGTGAAGCAGAAAAAAAAGCTCAGTTGTACAAATTTGCGAATCTTGGTATTATTCATTAGCATGTGCTTCAGAAAATATTGAGAGTCTACCGTGAACCTGTAGTGTCAATGGTGAACTTCATTTCCTCTAGTAGACTTTAACCTTCATCAATTCTGTGAATTTCTCTCAGAAATAGAAGCTGAATCTTTCCTCTTGCCCTACCACACACCAGTTTGATGCCTCAGCAGTGGTAAAGTTTTATTATGATTTTTTTGATCTTAGGATCAAAATTGAAATTTTTCTTAGGAGCACCAGTATAAATCATAATGGAACACTGAATACCTTTGGAAATTAGCTTTTGAGGCAGACCTCATAATGTTTCTTAATAAATTCAACCTAAAATTGCAAGGCGAAACATCAGTTATATGCAAATCTTATACTGTGGTAAAGTCATTTTGGTGACAACTAATGTTTTAATTATAAGTAACATCAAACACTTCCCGTGCTTTCAAATGTTAAAAGCACACAATCCACACAAATTTGCAGTGGATGTATTTTCCAAGCTCAAACTAGTTTCAGCAGCATTTTTTGGGCCTCCATGCGAGTACAAAGGAGACTTCCATATTTAAAAATCCATTTAATTGTGCAATTGAAGAGCTTTCCCCTTACCTTCGATTGGAAGTGATTAGTGTTATGACATCCTAAGAAAGGCAAACATCAGGAGAATAATCTAATAGAAGTCTATAAATGCTTTCCCAATGATGAATATGCTCAACTAAAATTATATGCTTGTGGACTGGTATCAGCACGTGTCAGTAACTCTCTGTGTGAAAAGACTTTTTCAAAGATGGACATGTAAAATCTCATAAGGGTGAGCATTAGCAGATGAACACTTGTAATTGGTTTTGATGATAAGGAGCCCTAACTTTGAATCCCAGTTAAACAAAATGTTATCTCTCTCTGAAGAATTCAATTTTTCTCACTAGTAGACTTGTATTACGAAAAATTGTACTTATATTTTGAATTTTATCAAAAAATTTGTGGAAATTGATTTTCTCCTTGGTATGTAAGTACCTATGCAATATCTTTGATCTTGCTTCTTGGACCCCAAAGACTACAGTATTTGGCCCTACTATCTGGCCCTTTACAGGAAGATTTTGTTGACCCCTGCTCTAGAGGAGTGTTCTTGGAATATAGAACTGAGGAGTAACCCTCTAAGTACGTGGCAGAAATATATATTGAATACTTATAACCCTCTGGGTACTCAACTGAAGCCTGAGCCCTGAAGTTTTCTACATATTTTAAATTCTTACTGATAGCTCCTTTGTCCCAGAGACTTCTGAACATGGACAGGAATACTACCAACAACGAATGATTAATTTGTAAACATATAAAATTTTAAAACCTAATTTTTACAAGTATTTAAATAAATGCAAATTGACTTAATTCCTTGAGGTAATTTAAACTGCAATTTCAAACTAGTCTATGTGATTCTTTTGGCCACTTCAGATAGCAGATCAAATATACATAAATACAATGATTTAAAAAATATTTCTAGGGTTCTGATTAAACCTAAAACATCAACACCATGACTTTAATTTCTTATTTCTGTATTAGATCCTAATTTTTCCAAGGGTTATTGTTTTACTTCTTTTGGTAGCTTCCTAGAGTTTTAATAATATTTTGATTATTACCCAAGATCTTATTAATTTCATGTGATGTTGCAGCAACTGAGTATCTACAGTTAATTAATGGTAGAGATGTTGGACCTGCTTATGGGAGCGTTAGAGTCCCTTTTTTTTTTTTACAGTTATATCATGAATTTTACGTGTTACATCATGAGACTTAAGTACTTGTCTTTCATACAGATTTTAACTTTTGAAACTTGGTATTTTACCCAGAAATAATTTAAGCTTTAAATTTCCCATGACTGGCAGTGCCTGAGCTGTTCTGTTACTTATATTTTATTGCCCTGCTGTGTTGGCATTTTTAAATCTTATACATTCATTAAAGAATTTTGTAATAATTAGTAGGACCATCTATAAATTTTTTTTGCTAGTACATGAGGATGGGCTCTGTAATTATCCCTTCTCTTTAGAAATTTAGCGAATCCATCCTTTGGAACATACAGTTGAAGCTTCTTTTACTTGGCGATGATGTGTACCCACAGGTGCTGAGTAACTGCTGAGCCCCTCTTCCTTCCGGTTATCATATGTCACCCCTGGTGCTCCTCAGTCCTTCCTGGTTTGGGTACAGTTTCTGCTTTCCCCAGGATGGCTCAGCTCACTCACTGTTCCCTCCCTTATGTTTACTGTGGTGCCCACATAGAAATAAGTCTGTATAACTTATAAACATATATCATTACTAGAAGAAAAGTTCTGTATATATTAATACTCTTCTACTTATTAAAGTGTAGAATATATTCTATTTATCCTTTTATATCACAACTACCTTTATGAACACTTTATATTACCTTTTATCCTTTGAGTATCATTATGAACTTAGAACCTTTCACATGTTCAATATATTTCAGTTAGCTCCAATAAAACTATTATTTGAAGCTCAAATTATCAAAATCTGGCTTGTGGGGTCCCTTGAAAGCCTCCTTTGTGTGGAGGTTCTTGAAAGCATCATTGCTTTCTGGAAACACCAGGATGTTCCAGACCCCCCTGATTTTTTCCTGCCATGAGACAAGTCATGACCTCCTTCCAAGGAACGAGGAATTCCAGCTCCTCATAGCAGAGACTGAGATTAGAGACCAAATTCTGGACACCAGAGCAGCACAGGAGAGTGGACGGAGGGCGAACATGCAGCTGCTGCAGCTGTTGTTGGACTGTTTTTACAAGTGACAAAGCTGGGAATGTCTACACCAATTCACACGGATATTTCTTATTTAGCTCATTGTATTGCTGTACCGAACCTGTTCTGTGTATGATTTCACTGAGCACTTAGATTTTCTCCTATGTTAACAGCATTCTGGAAGGGTAAGATAAGGGGAGACTGATGAAGGCTGGAGGCAATGGTCACTAGTTGGTAATGATTTGCGGGAAGAGATGTGATTGTCTTGAATGTAAAGATCATGTAAGAGTCAGTCATCTATTCATTTAAGCCTACTTAGTGCTAGGCCTTATGCTAAGCTTTAACGGTGATGTCTCTGCTCTGTGTAATCTATAATCTGGCAATGGAGGCATTCATGTAACAAATAATTTTACAATTAACTAAAATGAAAACTGAAATGAGGGTATTCTGAGAATGTGTTACAGGAGCACTTAACCTAGTCTAGGGGTGTTAGAGAGTTTAGATAGAGGAGAGCAAGGAAATGGCACTTGGCGGGTGGGTGGTGAAGAACAGCGAACCATGTTTAGAAGGAATTTGCTGTATTAGGAGGCATTAAAGGGCCCACAAAGACGGAAGGTGGTATTGTAGCTACTGAAGGCTTGTTGTTTTTAAGGAAATAGTTTACTTTTTCTTCCAAAGCTTTCTGAATTTTTTAAAAAAAGAAAGGATCAGAGTTTACAGAGTGTTATGTCAGACTAAGAACGCAAAAGAGGTGAAAATGTACCAGTGTGGTGACTGGCTGTCATAATGTCAGTATTTGTTAGCAAATAAGTGCTGACATTGTTTAAAACAAGTTCCCCCAAATGTGTATCATTGCCTCAGAGTTGCTGCATTCATTCCTCACCCGTGGCTTCACATCACATACTTGGGTTGTTAGATGGCAAGGCATTGGAATGGTAAAGAGGTTTTTTGGGTATGTTTATTTTTTCCCAAGGTCACTTGCTATGAAAATAAAAATTTTCAGTTTATTTCTTGAGGGTAGGAATCCTGGTGCGTTTTCTGGTCTTCTCCTCAGCCCCTCAGCACACTGCTTGTATAGAATGAGCCCTTGATGCATATCAATTGATCAGTTAGTTTGCTCTGATGGTTAAGGGTGTCCGTGGACAGATCTTTGTATGTAGTCATTTACTTGGTAGCTTCATTATTAACACTGTGAGTTTTTGCTTTTGTCTATTGAAAAATTGCAGTCTGTGGCATGCAGGTTCAGGAGATGGCGTCAAAGGAAGAGACTGTTCCAGGTGTGTGGAGCCAAATGAAGTATAAAGAAAGTATGGCAGGTCTGAAAAGTAATGTGACTGAGGGGGTTGATTATCTGTCAGAAGGATTACCTAAAAACTCTCTTAAGTTACAGCTAGAAGTTTTTTCAAAGAATAGATCTTAATACAACTCTGGAGTAGATGGAAAGCAGGTGGGATAGGTGAAGATTTGAAGGAAGAGTGATGTGGAACCATTGCCAGGAGTATGAGAACTCTAGATGTATATTTTTTCTCTGTGAGGGGGGAAGACCAGACGACTGTTAATCCCTTCAGTTTTTTTTTTTTTTTTTTTTTTTTTTGCTGAGGAAGATTCACCCTGCAGTAACATCTGTTACCAATCTCCCTCTTTTTTTTTTCCTTGAGGAAGATTAGCCCTGAGCTAACACCAATGCCAGTCTTCCTCTACTTTGTATGTGGGATGCCACCACAGCATGGCTGGTGAGTGGTGAGGTCTGCACCTGGGATCTAAACCCACGGACCTGGGCCACCAAAGCAGAGCAGGCAGAACTTTAACCACTTAGCCACAGGGCCGGCCCTCTAATCCCTTCGATTTTATGGTGAGTTTAGTTTTCTAAAACACTTTCTCCTATATGTCTTTGAATTTTTACCACAACCTTCTGAGATGGATTGTTGGAAAGGGCTTTACCCATTTACCCAAAGAGTAAAGAATTTGTATTTATTGCCTATGGGCATATAGCTTGTCACCAGTAAAGCTCAGACCAGCATAAAACTCCCTTTTCCGGGCAATTTTACTGAACTCCAGACAAGGCCTGTCCTGATCACCTGATTAAAATTGCGCCCTCTCACACCACACACTCCTGCCTCCCCCTGCTTATATTTTTCCCATAACACTTATCACTTTCTAATATAGTATGTAACTTACCACTTTTTGTTTGTTTGTTCTGACTCTTCTACTAGAATGTAAGCTGCACATGGGCAGAGAATTTTTAGCTATTTCATTTACTGATATGTCCCAAGCACCTAGAACAATGCCTGGCACATAATGGGCATTCAGTCAATATCTGTTGAATGAATGCACGTGAGCTGTAACAGAAGTTTTCTGGAGTTGGAATCAGCTGATTTTGTTCATCACTCAGCAGCCTTCCTGGAGTTATCCTCCTCTTCTATATGCTTTTAGATTGGCATTATAAATTACATAGGAAGCACTTATTTTGGAAAACAGCTGGAATGCTGAACATCTTGAATTGTTATGTCAATGGAATCTTGAAAAAATGAGAACCTATCAGTTTAATGATATTTCTCAAAATATCTATAATGAGTAGAGCTAGACAGTCCTAAGGGTCAAAATAATTCAGATGGGTAGAGCTAGACAGCCTTAAGGGTCATTGAATCTAGCCTTTATTTTATACACATGAGGAAACTGGCTTAGCAAGTCAGGCAACTAGTCCAAGACCATATTGCTATGTGGAGCTGAATAGAATTTTTCGTTTTCTTAACTTCACAAAGTTCAAAGGTCCTTCCCAGTGTTCTCTGACATTTGTTTTAGAAGCTCTTACCCACATAACACCTGTAGTGTTAGAGTTCTTCTTGAGAACATTCTGGAATATGTAATGGTGGGGTATAGGAGTGACAGGAATATGTATTGAGCCTTTTCCCACACAGATCTGGAATTTAAATTTAAGGCATTGATCTTAAGGTGGGCAACTATATAAAATAATTGTTTTATCTGTGGGACCAGTAAGGTGATTTCCCCATCTCGTTATGAGGGTACCATAAGCATAATGTTTTTCTGTTTAATTTTCCTTGTGCATTTCATAGCTGGAATGAATCATTAAGTTGTAGTCTTTGTGGCAAGGATCCATGTCTTCGGTGATTTTGGTACTTCTCCCCAGTGTAGGGTAGATAGTACATTCTCACATATCTCTCATATCTAGTGGTCATCTGAAAGTTGAGCAATAGATAAGAAACATTTGCATAATGAGAGCATTGTTCACTCTTGTTACTGGTAGATATTTCAGAGGAAGTAATCAGAAAGAATTTCCCAACATTGCCTTATCAGTCTTTTCCACCTGGATGATTATAGAAAGCAGAAACCTTGGAGACGGAAGAGGCTGGGGAAATGTTTTTATCAGAACACAGCAGCACTGTCTTTTCTCCCCTACCAGCGTGGCATAAAGGAAGGATCTAGTTGGCTCAGTTTTTCTAAGGAAAACAATATTCCTTTGTGATTGGATATGTTCCAGGAAAATAAAAATAAACTCAAGTCATTTAATGAAGAGTTACATCTTTTTTATTTTTTAAGATTGGCACCTGAGCCAACATCTGTTGCCAATCTTCTTTTTTATTTTTTTTCTTCTCCCCAAAGCCCCCCCAGTACACAGTTATATATTCTAGTTGTGAGTGCCTCTGGTTGTGCTATGTGGCACACCACCTCAGTGTGGCTTGATGAGTGGTGCCATGTCCATGCCCAGGGTCTGAACTGGGGAAACCCCGGGCCGCGGTAGCAGAGCGTGTGAACTCAACCACTCAACCATGGAGCTGACACCGTGAAGAGTTATATCTTAACGTGTATTCAGTTTAGCCCTTTGATAGATATTGCAATCAGCAGCCCTTAGAATGTGCCAAATTTCTAGCCCTTGTGTTGGAGATTAACATTTCAGAGAATAGACTTGGCAGCATACCTTAGTGGAAATAAGGGCTAGAGAGGGTGAAATACGTTTGTTTTAGTTTGTGGTAAAAAATAGACCACCCATGTGTGTAATGGTGCAGCACAACAGAACTTTATTACTTGTTTATCCAAGAGTTTTAGATGGATGTTCTTGGCTGGCAGGTGGGTTTCCTCTACAAAGTGAATTGGGGACCTAGGCTCCTTCCATCTAGTGGCTCTGCCACCCCCCAGGGCAACGCTGCATCCAGCTGGTGAGAGGGAGAGGGGCATGGTGGGGTGTACCCTCTTTTTTTAAAGTGTTAGCTTGGAAATGGAACACAGCATTTCTGCTTGTATTTCATTAACTAAACTCAGTCACATGGCCACATCTAATTGGTAGGGATGATGGGAAATATAAACTAGTCGTATAACCAGGAAGAAGAGGTAATAGATACTTTTCAGGATTTTCCTTCTCTCCTTCTCTCACTCTTCCCTCCCGCCTTTCCTCCCTCTCTCCCTTTCTCTCTTTATTTCTCTTTCTTCCTTTTTACTTTGTATTTTGAGTTAATTTTAGACTTTAGACTTTAGCGTTGCAAACATATTCCCTGAACACCTTTCTTCCAGCTTCTCCTTATATTAACATAGGACAATTTTCAAAACCTGGCCCAATACTATTAACTAGACTACAGACCTTATTCACATTTCACTAGCTTTTCCCATAATGTCATTTTTTTCTGTTCCAGGATCCAATCTACTTAGTTGTCATGTTTTGTTAGTCTCTTCCAATCTCTGACAGTCCCTGTCTTTCCTTGCCTTTTATAACCTTATCACTTTTGAGGAGTCCATAATTACTGGTCAGTAATTTTGTAAAATGTGACTCGGGTTTGTTTGAGGTTTTCTGATGATTAGATTGAAGTTGTGCAGTCTTGGGAAGGTTACCATAGACTGGAGGTGATCTCCCCTTCTTGGTGCATCGTATTGGAGGGTATGTGACGTCAGTATGTATTACGGGTGATGCTAACCGTGATCCCGTGGCTAGGGTGGTATTTGCCAGGATTCTCCACTATAAGGTACTGTTTCCCCTTTGTAATTGTCAAATATTTGGGAGAGGTACTTTAAGAATATGTAGATATTCTGTTTTCAGCTTAACCTTTCAACCAGTAATTTTAGCACCCCTCAGGGGCGCCTGCCTGCAGCAGTTATCACTGTGGTGTTCTAATGGCGACTTCCTGTTTCCCCCAGTAAAAAACAGATTTTTGATGGTTATCTGATGGCTACATAAGTATTAAGGATTCCTGCCCTCCTTCCAGTGCCTTCTATTTTGGAGATTAAAGTGACCATGGATTAAATGATGTTAAATGGTGAGAGGGTGGATTAGAAGAAGATGAAGGGGTTAAGGGCTATCCTGCCACAGTCTTACAGAACTTAGATATGGTCCCACTAGGAAGCTCCCTGGAATGGCAGTAAGAAAACCTGCATTTCAGTTACAATTTTGTTACCTTAATGTAAGTGGATCCTTTTACTTGAATTTTCTTATTTCTAAAATAAGGACAATTCTATAAACCATTCAAGGTCATGGGTGAGAATGTAGTACTCTGAATTACTAGAAGAGTTAAAAGGTGGTTTATAAATTCAGGGTATCTTTATTCCATATTAAAATGTAGGTGTTATTAAAGTAGCAAGTCTGCTTGTGCTTATTAGAAAGGATCAAGCCTAACGTCTATTGGACATTCACTATGTGCAGGCCCTGTGCCGAGTGCTTTGTGTATTTTCACTTTAGTCATCTTACACCTTTACGAGGGCAGCATTATCAGCCCCACTGTATAGATGAAGAAGTTGAGGCACAAGGGAGTTAAATAACGTGGCCCAGTCACACAGCTAATGAGGGTAGAGTTAGGATTCAAACCATGGTGGGCTGGCTCTGGAGTTTGCACTCCTAACCACTCTACTATCAATATGTGCCCTGGCTACAGCCACTGGCAGGGCTGAGAATCGTCAAGTACACACTGGTGTGGCCGCACCTACCGCTTCTGCTCTGACTGCTCGGTGCCTGTGCCCCATGGCTGCTTAAATATTTGGGGCATAAATCTGGCCCGTGATGATTAAAATTGTTGATATTTCCTAATTGTGTTTGAACTGAGCAAGTATTGTATTTGACAGCGTGAACGAACCCCAGGAAATACTTTCAGGTGTCTGTATTTATGATTGGAGGCTCAAACACTGAAATGAACAGAAGTATTGGTCATGTATTTGTTAATTATTCTTCCCAATTTTGAGGCATTAACACTTGTTTGTCTTTGGCCACAACATAAAAGTAGTATGGTTCTTGTTTAAAAGTGACTAGATGTGTGATTAGGTGTGTTACAAAGAAATGTAAACAGGTCGTCAATGTTCTTCTGTGAGTCTGAAACCTGCTTGGTGATTTGGCTGCTATTTGTGGAATCTGGTTCAGTTTACAGTTCTGCCTGTTTTCTTCCCAGCCTGCCAAGCATTTCTGGTCTAATAGAAACTACTCTATTTCTGAGGGTTATGTGAATGGATAGCGTATCCACTATTGGGGGACTCTGGACTGTAGCCCCGAATTACATTCACATGCCTTAAAATGATTTTGATAATATTCCTGCGTTCAGCTGTTCTGCCTCAACTCACCCTGAACTATTTATATGTATATCAAAGACCAGAGATTCTCCTGCAGCAAATAGAAGTCATAGGAAAAGCTCTGGCTGAAAGCAGGGGAGCTGGACCTCTGTTTTGGCTCTGCCGGTGACTTACTGTGTTACTTTGGGAGCAATACTTAGCCTCTCTGGCCCTCTGTTTTCTTACCTGCAAAGTCCAATAGGACCTGCTCCAGCTGCAGCATTCTTGATTCTGTGCTAAAGCGAGTTCTGGTATAGTTTGGTTGATGATTTGCTTGTCTTACCATTTAAATAATTGCTATTTGTGGTTCTTAGATAATGCTGGTGACAGAGGCCTGTGTTTTCAGACTTCCTAGAAAGAAGAATAGCAAAACATGAAATTATGTAAAACTTCCTTTGAAGTTTCATATGGTACCGTTTGCTGATAAGACCAAAGAAAAGTGGCATGCTGTCTTTCATCGAGTCTTAGAGACCACTCATTGTAAAACATATCCCATTTTCAGAGATACTAAAATGTAGAATTCATTCCAGCTAACAAATGCGCAAGGAAAACAGGAAAATTGTGTTTTATGGTACCTTGATAACAACATGAGGAAATCACCGTATTAGCCCCACAGATAAGCAATTATTTTTGAATACTTTATTACTTCAAAATCAGTGCCGTACATTTAAATCTCAGGTCTTTGTGGGAAAAGGCTCAATTGGTATGATGCACTGGTACTTCTTAGATTTGATGAGGTGTGGCGGGAAGGTCGCAACTTTCTATCACCTGAGCATAGGTTAACCTGCAGCCTTGTCGGAGCCTAAGCTGCCTGTCCCAGAGAGGGTCTAGGTTTTTACCACAGAGTCTGTTCCAGAGCTGCTTATAGACAAGCCACAGTTGGGAAATAGAATGTAATCGACTACGTGTGCCTACCTAGTAAAGCCACGATGGGACTCGAGTCTCAGCTCAAAGTGATAATTTCAGAGAAGCCTTGCCTTTTCTTCCCATCTCAGAGACAAACTCCTGTATCCTCTCAGGACCTTGTACATACTTCTCTCATAACACAGCACATTTTTTGGGTGGGGAGAGATGAGCCCTGAGCTAACATCTGCTGCCAATCCTCCTCTTTTTGCCGAGGAAGAGGGGCCCTGACCTAACATCGGGACCCATCTTCCTCCGTTTTATGTGTGGGACACCTGCCACAGCGTGGCTTGATAAGTGGTACATAGATGTGCGCCTGGGATCTGAACTGACAAACTCTGGGCCCCCAAAGCAGAGCACATGAACTTAACCACTACACCACTGGGCCGGCCCCACACAGCACATTTTTTTGGGTAATTATTTGCTTCTTTTCTGCTTTCCCTACTAGACTACAAGCTAATCAAAGGTCTCTTAATGCTGTACAGGAGTGGCATCCGGCCTGGAATCCACTAGGCAATCAACCATTGAAGGAATAAGGGTAGGAAGGTAGGAAGGGAAGAAGGATGGAGGACTGCTTTGTGGATTGTGATAGTTTTTAGATCACTCAGGCCACCACTCATCACCGGGAAAGATGATGCAAAATGAATTTTAATTGAAGGTCTAACTTTCAGGTAACAAAATTATTAATAAACCTTGGAGAAAAATGAGTCACATTATTTAGAGGCAGGGCTGATTTGGGTGAAAAAAGATTGTATTAGACTAAGCACCCACTGTTAAACTCTGTAGAGAACCAATGTGACGAAAGAATCTTTTGATAAAGAGTGCTTTGCTCCAACACTAAAATTAGCTGTGTGATTTTGGGCAATTACTGCACCTCTCTGTGCCTCAGTTTCCTAATCTACAAAATGGGAATAATCATAGTACCCGATAGGCTCACTGTCAAAATTAAACCCATAATCTATGTAAAGCACTTAGCACAGAGCCTGGCACACAGTGCAAGAAGGAAATAACTGATAGCTATTGTTGTTATCACCTGTGTATGTGTCATCAGTGTGCAGAGTTGAGGACCAACGCAAGTGTTTTATTGATCTGTAATTTGGGAATTCCTTCCAGGGGTTTTTCAAAAACCAAGATTATAGTTAAAGAGACAGCTTCCTCATTTCATTTCCTTAACCTCCAGCTCTATATAAGTACTCCCTTACTTAAGAACTGTCATTCTTCTCTCAAGGGTCTCCCCATTTGCCAAAGCTACATTCCCCTTCTTTTTCTTTTTCAGTGAATTGCTTGCTCCTCTTGCCAATGGACAACTCAGCATTTGAAATGCACGGAGATGCAACGCAGGGTGTTTTGTCTGTGGGGAAGATGAACACTGTCTCTGGAATGGTAAGCTGGGGTTTACATCTTGGGATTCGTTCCCCCAACACCTTTGTGCAGAGCTGAGGAAGAATTCCTCTTTAGACCAGCTCTCCTCAAGTGACCCTCTTCAGAAAGTTAGCATCTCCTGCTCTGAATATTTCCCCATTTGCCTCCTCTCTTGTAAACTCTTAATTCACACCTCCTTTAGCTCTTTAATGGCCCAACTCTCTGTGAGTTGTTGCTTGTTAATGGTATTAATGAGTTATTTATTGTTCAATATAATGCCCTCATACAATGTTAAACTGAAGATGTTGATAAGTGATTATGCTGTACAAAATATACCATTTAAGAATGTTAAAGTAGTAAGACTGTCTATGCTAGTTATGAGTGGTCAACGATATGCGTCTCAGAGGGAAAGCCAGGAACTCAGAGGGCAGTGGAACAGGAGACCTTGACGTCAGTGCTCACGAATGTCATTTTAGTGGTCAGAGGAATGAGGGTAAATTGATCCGAAGGTTGGGGCATGTATTCTCTTGGAAGCTTTCAATAATGTGGATTGTGACTCACAGAAGTAGTCCTGTTGTTCTGATATTTGTAGCATATATTTGTGATGTGAAACTGGGAAATATTAACAGAAATATGTGGAAATACTGTGCTCAGAGTTAGTAGTTAGATTAGTCGCTCACTTAGGTAATAGAGGGAAGGAGGGGGATTTAATGAAGCTGTTTCCATGAAGGAGGGAGGGAGAGAAAGACTGAGACCTGTCAGGCCGGTTGTTTATTCGTATGTACTTGTTTCCATGCACGGACTTGTACATGTAATGCATATGCACATTCTGGAACTAAAAAGTTCTTAGAAAATACACTTTATAGCCTCTTTAATTTTTAGGTGAAGAAACTGGTAAATAAGGGCTAATTGAATTGAGATGCATTTTATGTATAAACTTAACTGGCTACTTAATTTTGTAGTAATTTATTCTGTGCCCCAGCTCCTCATATTTTAATTTTTATCCTTATTTATTTGGATGTCAGAAAGGTATATGGTGGGGTGCGTGTGTGTTTATTTACACTCATATTTACATATGCATTATTTTACTGAGTGTATTTATCCCACAAGTGCATTTTTTTTTAAATAAAGGGGAAAATAAACCTAATTAAGAAAGAAGGCAATATTTCTTCTTCTTCTTCATCTTTTTTTTTTTTTGGTGAGGAAGATTGTCCCTGAGCTAACATCTGTGCCAATCTTCCTCTATTTTGTATGTGGGATGCCTCCACAGTACGGCTTGATGGGCAGTGTGTAGGTCCATGCCCAGGATTCAAACCCCTGAACTCTGGGGTCACCGAAGTGGAGCGCGTGAACTTAACCACTACGCCACCAGGCCAGCCCCAGGAGGCAATATTTCTAATGCATTAAGAGTAGGGAATAATGGCTTCCTAATTTCTCCTAGGAAAAGAAGAGGCAGTGGTCATTGATGAGTGTTTTCCTGGTGTGTCTCTTGGCCTGCACCATTACCACAGCAGTAGGAGTCCTGATTCTCTCCTTGGTCTATATTAACAACTCTCAGCCCCGTTCAGAAGTTCCTTTAGAACCTGAAGCCTGGCCTCTGCAAGCAACAACAATTCCCATTGTGCAAAAGGCTGTTGATCCAAAATTCCAGTTTCTTAATCATCTACCTAAATCCAAGGTATGACAAACATATTAGGAAAAAGAATCATCTATTCTAAATGGCAATTTCAAGACCAAATTTCCATTGCATGTTTACTAAGCTTTGATCTCTCTTCATTGGAAGGACCAGCTGTGGGCCATCTGGATGAAGGGAAGTGAGGGATAGAGAAGAGGGAAAGTTGGGTTGTTGTTGGCCCCAGACAGAAACTTCCTTTAGTAGATAGTTCTATACCTAGCTGGAGGAGAGACTTGAAGGTGGACAAATGGAAAGCCCTCTATTCTCTGGCCAAGACAGGTATATTTTTTATGTCTAACAGGAACTAGACTGATAATACTACAGGTGGCACTGTTGTCATTCTCGGAGTCTTGTAGACCCAGTCTTCCTTTCTTTTTACTGGACTCCAATGTATACCTCACTACTCTTGCCTTCCTCTTAACTCTGTAGGCCATGGTGGCCTCACGTTCCTCAGGAGGTGGCCTCCATTCTCATGGTTGCCTGCTTGTGACTTTTCAGGTGTTTGAGTTCCCTGGTGGTGCAATTCAGTGGGCCCGGTACAGGAGCAATGTCAAAGACTATCTCAGCCTTGAAGAAGAGGCCTTTGGCAGCAGTTTGAACAGTCAGCGATCACAGATGACTCTGGGGACCCTGAGAATAAAAAGCAATGGCCTCCGGGCCCCTCACTGGCACTTCAACGCTAACGAACATGGCTATCTTGTGCAGGTATAACCAATTTGCCCTCAGTCTGCACTTAAGCGTTTACGCTGGGTGTTGTCAGGCTGTTATTTTAGATATTGCAAAACCTACTTAACTAAGTGATAGACAACATCCAGGCTGTGGCTATGTATTCAATTCGATTAGTTAGCAGTGCCTCGAAGCATTAACCTGTTTGTTTTAATTATTCTTGGCATCGCTTTGAACTTCTTTCTTCAGTACGAAATCATTTTTCATACACGGTTGTTAAAATAAGATCACTCTTCCATCCTTTGAACCGAGGCTAAAACTGGCAGCTCTGATCTGATGATCAAAGAGATGGCAGCTTTCCTCTAAGGGAAAAGGCAGCGATCCGAATAACAACCAGTTTGCTCATGTTCAGCCTGGTGTTCCTAAGATCAGGCCGATGCGATGCTCTTTTGTGGTTCAGATTTTTCAGAATTTTCTGGAAGTCAGGTGAAAGAGAGAGAGAGAGCTGGAGGTGAAATGAGTGTACTTCATTGAATTTCAAGTAATTCGTTAATTCTAAAAAGTATTTGTTGGTTGCCTTCTGTATTAGACACTGGGGAAGCAGTAGTGGCTAAGCTTTCATAGAGCTTTCTGGTTTGGTCTTACCCTGGTGAGAGGTGAGGTCTTATCCTTATCTTGTTAAAGATCAGTCAATTTTAGGTGACATATTTTCAGTTGTTGTTAATAAAACTCCTTTTTTATACTGGACAACTCATTTATTTTAGAATTTACAATAGGAAGACAGATTAGCGTTTCTCTATATGAGACCAAACCCTTCTTATTTCTCATGAGAGAACAGAGGCTCAGAAAGATTAAGTGATTTTTCTAAAGATTAACTGTAGTTGTTGGGTGGACTGAGACAAAGTCCATGTTTTCTGACTTCTTTTCTACGTATTCAAAATATGTAAAAGAGAATAATCTCCAACACATCAGTTTTCATGGCCCTGGCTGAATAATGGCAAAGTGGTAGGAGGAAGGAAAGGCAATTAAGTGGACTTTCTTGGAGAGGGGCTTCTAAAAACAAGCTGTAAGCTAGAGAAATTAGTCTGGAACGTGTCGTGTTCTAGTAGATGACAGGCCTGGGGTCCAGCTCAGCCTCGGGAGGTTGTTCTGTAAGTCCAGAGAGAGTTTATAGTCTGAGCTTCTAAATGTGTGCTTGGATATTCTCTAGATCCCAGGAAAATGTCAGGACAGCTCACTCTCACAATGAGGGTAAGGAACCAAGCAGTAGGATGTGAAGGAAGTTCCTCCAGTGCACACTCAGCCGTGGAGATTGCTTTTGTGTCTGAGTGTCTTCATGAAAGCCTTGGAAAGAGTGGCCCTGAGAGGCCAGGGCAGCTGGGATGGCCAGTGTGCATGGCCCTGCAGTGAGTGTCCCACTGGGCACTGTGCTGTCTCTGCTCTGTGTCTGGAGTAGTTGGTGCCCTGGTGTGAAGAGACACACATCCCTGCTGTTCCCTGCATGTGAGCTGCAGAGAGCTCTTTAGAGGCTCCCCTTTCCCCTGCAGCTTTACTACCTGTCTGGATCCAAGTGTAGTTCTCAAAGACTTCTTTTTCATCTGCCTTTGCTGATGCTCCACCGTGTGACCATGAGTTTCTGGTAAAACAGAAGTAATGATACCTTCTCTACCTTCCTCACAGGATACTACTAAGGAAGAGATGAGAGAATGAGGGAAAGGATACAGTTCTGTCTAAGCAGAATCAAAGGATGGGGCAGGATGGGTTAAAAGCGTAGATTTCCCCCAGGTCCCTGGCGACCACCATTCTACTCTCTGCTTCTAGATAATTTGACCAGATAATGTGACTAGGCAATTTGACTAGATAATTAAGTTTTAGAGATCTTCTGTGTAACATTGTGCCTATAATTAACAATACTTTATTGTACACTTAAAAATTTGTTAAGAGGGTAGATATATTAAGTGTTCTTACCACAATTTAAAATAATATGTAGACTTTGGAGCGTGACTGCTTAGGTCCAAATCCCCACTTTGCCACTGATTAGCTGAGTAACCTTGGGGAAATGATATATTCTCTCTGGATTCAGTTTCTCCTCTGTAAAATGAGAAAAATAATAGTACTTGCTTCCTAGGGTTGATGCAAGGAATAATTGAGTTAAATCAAGTAAAGTGTTTAGAAGCATTCCTAGACACAAAGTAAAAGCACTAATTTATTCAAATTATATGCAGACTTTTTCTTATCTAGAAAATACTTATGCATCTGTGTGCATACACACACAAAGATGCACAAAGATGCACGTTTCTGCAACCACCTGTGAACACACACATGTGCCTGCAGTCTTTTCAAACTCTGGAGCATGAACTTAGAACTCTAAATTCTCAGTGCAGTAATATTGCCCCCAAGGGGGCAAAAACTGGTTCTTGAGGGGCAACAAACTCTTACTCTTTTAATGTATAAAGCATACATATACATAAGGACATAAGCAGTATGTGTATACAGATCTATAGTACATCTGTAGTGTTAAAATTTCATAAGGTAGAGATTAGAAAAAAAGTCTACAATGCTACTTTAGAAGGAGCTAATGAGAAAAGGATGAGAAGCATTGCTCTAAGGTGATGGCGGATGTGCTTTTCTGTTGATGTTTAGGGATCAGCGTGGATTGGAGTGGTTGATGATGGTGGTGTGGTTACCACGTACAATGTCACAGCTGGCCAAGTGATCTTCTTCCCTAAAAATACACTGCACTGGATAAAGAATGTGGGAAATGAAGACTGCTTTTTCTTACTCTTCTTTTCCACACACGATGAACTTCAGACCCTGGATGTTGATGATGTATTTTTTTCTACACCTGAGGACATTGCTTCCAGGTCACTTAAGGTCTGTACCACTGCTGAAAACAAATCCCGCCATGAGGGTATGCGCTACATAGGCACAAAGAGAGCATGTGTGTTTGTGTTTCTAGGGCAGCAGTCAACAGGGTGACAGTTGGGTAATGGACTCAAGAACATTTCTTGTGTTTCTACTAAAGACTTAAAACTTGTTGAAATGGAATTGCTTTTTATTTCCCTTTATGAAGGACTTCTATGGGAAACTGTAATGAATTGGTAGAAAGCTTCTGATATAGTTCATAAAAATTACTATAATTTACATCTCTGAAAAGCCATAAGCTCATCTAGGGAGAAGTTTGCTACAGGTAATGTAATTGTGTTTTCCCAATCTAATGCAGACAGTCCCACAGTTTTCCTGCAGGATAGCTACCTTTGATCTCTCTAAATAGTTATGGTATCGCTGGAGGGACTGCTGATCATTCTGGGTCTCTAGAGTCAGATGTGGATGCTGACAGTGCAAATGGGTGATCAGAAGAATTGGTGATGGCCCACGAGTGGCAACTGGAAGGGGTTCTGTGGCATATTTAGCAATCTATCTAGTATGGTTTTGAGATTTGTCTTGCAGCTGATCCTGGTTTAATGTTATAGAGAGGAGTTTATATTGACCATAAAAGACTAACACATTTAAAATGAAAATGCATTGAAAACGTCAAGGATTTTCATAATTATCACAAGTCTTAGGCTAACCAAGTTCAGCTTTTTTTTTTTTAGGAAGATTAGCCCTGAGCTAACTGCCGCCAATCCTCCTCTTTTTTCTGAGAAAGACTGGCCCTGAGCTAACATCCGTGCCCATCTTCCTCTACTTTATATGTGGGACGCCTACCACAGCATGGCGTGCCACGTGGTGCCATGTCTGCACCCGGGATCCAAACCGGTGAAGCTCGGGACGCTGAAGCGGAATGTGCGCACTTAACCACTGCGCCACGGGGCCGACGCCAGCTTTTTTTGTTTATTGAGGTCATAATAGTTTGTAACATTGTGAAATTTCAGTTGTACATTATTATTTGTCAGTACCATATAAATGTTCCCCTTGACCCCTTGTGCCCACCACCCAATCCTTTTCCCCTTTGGTAACCACTAAACTGTTCTCTTTGTCCATGTGTTAGTTTATCTTCCACATATAAGTGAAATCATACACTGTTTGTCTTTCTCTGTCTGGCTTATTTCGCTTAACATAATACCCTCAAGGTCCATCCATGTTGTTGTGAATGGAATGATTTTGTCTTTTTTTTATGGCTGAGTAGTACTTCATTGTAGATATATACCACATTTTCTTTATCCAGTCATCAGTCGATGGGCACTTGGGTTACTTCCATGTCTTGGCTATAGTGAATAATGCTGCAGTGAACATAGGGGTGCATAAGTCTCTTTGAATTGTTGATTTCAAGTTCTTTGGATAGATACCCAGTAGTGGGATAGCCGAGTCATATGGTATTTCTATTTTTTATCTTTTGAAAAATCTCCATACTGTTTTCCATAGTGGCTGCACCAGTTTGCATTCCCACCAGCAGTGTATGAGGGTTCCCTTTTCTCCACATCCTCTCCAACATTTGCTATTTTTTGTCTTGGTGATTACTGCCATTCCAACAGGTGTAAGGTGATATCTTAGTGTAGTTTTGATTTGCATTTCCCTGATGATTAGCGATGTTGAACATATTTTCATGTGCCTATTGGTTATCTGTATATCTTCTTTGGAAAAATGTCTGTTCATATCCTCTGCTCATTTTTTGATCGGGTTGTTTGTTTTTTTGTTGTTCAGTTGTGTGAGTTCTTTATGTATTTTGGAGATTAACCCCTTATCGGATAAATGATTTGTAAATATCTTCTCCCATTGGTGGGTTGTCTTTTTGTTTTGTTCCTAGTTTCCTTTGCCTTCCAGAAGCTCTTTAGTCTGATGAAGTCCCACTTGTTGATTTTTTCTTTTGTTTCCCACATCCAAGTAGACATGGTAATCAAAAAGATCCTTCTAAGAAGGTCAGCTCTTTTGACTGGGCCGCTGAAAACCACGCTGGTGCCGATGCTACCCTGTCCTCAGCTACCCACCCTTCTATTGCTAAAATTTGTAGAATGTTTCACAAATATCTTAGATGGTTTCTTATGTCTTTCAGCCTGAAGGTGGAATTAATTTCATTAGAACATTCCATAAGCAAGAAGAGGATCAGGCCGTCAACCTTCCTCCCCACCTGGCAGAACTGGTTATGAATGCTAGTTATGCACAGTCTCCAGACAGCCTTGTGTGGAGATACTTTTATGACCTTAAAGGTGCAGTATGTTATTTTGTGGAGCCTTTTTATTTAAGTATTTATATATGTGATTATGTAGGTATATTGGATTGAGAGAGAATGTGTTTTTTTTACGGTGAGTCACAGTCAAGAGAAGTTTGAAAAAACACATTTCTCAATAGAGTGGGAAATATGAGAAAAGCCCTGGAAGCAAAAGAGAATGTGGGAAAATATTTGAAAGTATGAGGGGTGTGTGCTGGGGCTGGGGGTGCTGCAGGAGAAGAGCAGAGGTCCAATCATGCAGGTTGTGGAAGCTGTGCTAGTGGGTTTCCACTTTAGCTTGATGGAAAAGGGAAGAAGTTAAGATGTCTTATATAGGAGAGTGACACAATTAGGTTTTTAGTTTATTATTTATTTTTTTGTTTGAGGTATAATTGATGTATTAGTTTCAAGTATACAATATAATGATTCAATATTTGTATATATTGCAAAGTGATCATCACAAGTCTAGTTAACATCTTCACCATACACAGTTACACAATTTTTTTTTCTTGTGATGAAAACTGGTAAAATCTGCTCTCTTAGCAACTTTGAAATATGCATACAGTATTATTAACTATAGTCACCATGCTGTACATTACATCCCCATGTCTTATTTATTTTATAACTAGAAGTTTGTACCTTTTGATCCCCTTCACCCATTTTACCCACCCCCTGCCTCTGGGGGAACCAATCTGTTCTCTGTATCTATGAGCTTGGTGTGTCTTTTTTTTGATGCTGTATGTAACTGAGGTCACATGGTATTTGTCTTTCTGTGTCTGACTTATTTCACTTAGCATAATGCCCTCAATGTCCATCCATGTTGTAACAAATGGCAAGATTTCATTCTTTTTTATGGCCAAATAATATTCCATTATATGTATATATACCAACATTTTCTTTATCCATTCTTCCACCAATGGACACTTAGGTTGTTTCCATATCTTGGCTATTGTAAATAATGCTGCAATGAATGTGGGGTTGCAGATATCTTTCCAAGTTAGTGTTAGCTTTGTTTTTTGAAGTGATGACCCAATCCATCTGAATCGTGGAGAATAGACTGAAAGAGGCCAGATGAGAGGCAGGAAGATGAGTTGGGGGCTCTTACAGTCCCTCAAGTAGGGGATGATGGTGGCCTGCACTATGACAGTTGTGAAGGGAAAGGATTGTTCAAAGGGAAGAGAATTTAAAGAGGTAGGACCGACAGGACTTAGTTGCCTGACTTAAGGGATGAGATTGGTTTTTAGGATGAGTCTCAAGTTTTCTAGCCAGATCCCCTGAGTTGAACAGTCTGTCTCAAAGAGGTCGCTCTCTATTAGAAATTTCAGGAGATCTTGGAAGGTAGGATAGTATCTGACACTATCAGGTCAATATCTGGGGGCACCTAGGATCTGGTGTTAGCAATTCCCACCATGGAAACTTTCTGTGACTATAGAAGAGCTACGTACTTTACTGGGACTACATTTGGCTCTCTTTTTGTGGTACCATTTTGAAGTATTTTTATCTTATTTTGTTTTTTAAACTTTCATCTGACTCAGGTTCAAAAGAATATCGATTTCCAGGAGGAATAATACAACGAGCGCAATATTGGAGAAATGGAAGTGAACTAAGCAACAATGAAAAAATTTTTAGTGAATTCCTGAATCAGGTAATTGAGAAAAATGTTTTGATGATCATTAAGATGCATGAAATATGAAATTTAGATTGGATTCAGTCTTCTTTTGAACAAAAGGAAAAGGAAAGATCTAATCAAGCACAGTTTATTTGATCAATGTAAACTTAATTGAAGTTTCAGTGTGGATTTGGGAATTTAACTTGTTGGCATGGATAGTAACATGAGAGAAAAGACTGAATTCTTGTGAGATTTCTCTTTTCATTTGTTTTAAATGCTTAAATGACTATATTGCATCATGAGTAAGAGCACAGCTTTGGCGTCAAATTGCCAGATTCAAATCCCAGTTCTGCCTCTTAGTTGTGTGACTGTAGGTAAATCAACCAACGTAGATTTTAATTTTATCACCTTTAAAATAAGGAGGATAATACTACCAACCTTATAAGATTGTTATAAGGAATAAGTGATATAATAAGTGTAAAAGACAAAAAAATTGCATGTTTTTAGTGAGGGTTGCATAAGTATTAGTTATTATGATTATATGAATTGTTAAGTTGCTGAGTAGGATGTTGGCTAAATAACTGGATTTCATTTTTCTTTTTCTTTTTCAAGCATCAAAATGCACTCACTTTGAGTACACTCAGAATTTATAACAACGGATTACGACAGCCACACTTTCATTTTAATGCAAATGAAATGGGATATGTAATAAGTGGATGTGCAAAGGTAATTTCTTTGTGAACAGTTTTTTGACCTTTCCTTTTTAGTACAGAAAGAAGCAAATGGGAAGTATTTCTGTGTTTTGGTCAGTTGTTAGTAATGTAAAAGGACTCGATACTCAGGGCTTTCTGGGCACAGTTTCCACAGAGGGTACCACGCAGGCCCTGCTAGATTGCTTCCAAGTGTGATCTGAGTGTGAGAAGAGGCTAAGAACATTTCAGAAGTGATAAAGAAGTTATCGTTTGTGGTGGAGGGTCTGGAACACCTGCTTAGGTTTTCAGTTTTGCCTTTCCAGTAATGCAAGGGTTGAATGTGCTGCCCTCGGGGAACAGGAAATCACTGTTTGCCTCTCAGTGTACTGTGAGTGGAGGTGGCTGGGGAGGTGTGGAGCATCAGGAGGGGGCCCATATATCCCCATGTATCCAGGATCCTCCTGACGTATACTTGTCGTGTTGGTGAAATTATTAACAGCGCCCTCTTTGCTCTTCAGGGAGTCCTGGTTTGGTTGATCGATGATGTGGTAACCAAAAGAAAAGCCAAACTGAGTACCATGTTACTGCAGTGATTTGACCATAGTTCTTTTGGACTTTCTAGGGCTCTCTGGGGAAATCTACAATGGTATAATGGTAAAATGGGCTTCTCTACCTTGTAGCCGTCTCAATCTTGACAGAAGGAACCAAACCAGACTGAAATTCACTTCTTATGTCATCCATAGCAAAAGTTTTGTTTTATGTTTTTAGAGGTGAAGGCTTCAATAAATTGGAAAAGGGCATTGTAATCTTCCACAAATTATATTTCAAGGATCAGGTTTTATTTTCGGTGTGCTCGTGTGCTTGCATCTGCGTACACATTTAGTCTCTAACCCTTTTAAGGAAGATTGTTAGGATGCTGCTCTCCCAGAAGGCTGAATTTCCCCAAGCAAATAAAAAGGAGGGCATGGGGGTTGTAAAACACTAAAATTTAAATCCTCTGCCTAATTAGGGAGTGTAATTTATAAGCTTTAGTTAGAAAATGGTGACTGATGCTCTGTTTGCGTCATGTTCTGCAGTATTAGACTCACTAATGCGTTTCGAGGAACATTCACTTAAAGAGAGTATCTGTTGGTTTGTGTGGGGCTGTGTCTCAGACTCAGGAGATTTTGTGGGAAGGACGGCCTCTGTCTTCTGCTGTTTACCCGCAGAAGTCCCTGTATAACCACGTGCTTTTATTCATCTGTTCTTCACTATTACTACTTATCCTTGATGAATATTTGATTTTATTTGCTTAACTTCAAAATACTTTTTTTCCCTCCTTAGGTGGGCATTATTAATACTCAGGGTACCATAGAGTTTGACATTCACATTGGAGATGTGGTATTTTTCCCCACTGGAACCCAGCATTACATTAAGAGCACATGTGATGAGGATTTACTTTTCATTCTTGCCTTCAGCACTGGAGACCAGGTGAGAATAAGCCAGCTTAAGAGAGATGCTGAGTGCCAATGATGTGCAGAATACTCTGCTATGCAATGTGTCTGGACGTCGGGGGGCCTCAGTAAATGTGTGCTGAGTGAATGAATAAATGAATGAACTGGCTGAACCAGTGTGTGAAAAGAAGGAGAATCACATAATCTTTTCATTTGGTTATAAAGGGATCGAATATGTTACATTTCTTCTTAATTCCCCCAGTTCTGAACCAACTGAGAAAAAAGACCAAGAATAGTATATAGAGATCCATGAAATCATTTTCATTACTAATAAAGCAGATATTAGAGAATGTGATTAGTATCTGTGGGCAGGTGGGTTTCCTATATTGATCCCCAGAATTGGGTAGGACTCCCTGTGTTGAGGCAGGCCCTTGTACACTTAATGGCATAAAGAAATAGAGCATGCACTTTGAAGACTTGCCATTTCCTAAACAGAGAGTGAGGAAAGTGAAGTGAGCATGCCTAGTTTGTTCTTCAGAATTCACTCTGGGGGCCTAGGAGTGGGGTAGGAGAAATGGAATCTCTTCTATATGGAAAGAAACTTTAGGAGTAGAGAAGTAGAATTCCTTTCTTTCACTCAGCCAGGGTTCCTTAATTCGGAGCAATAATGGGATTGAGGAATAGAGATACACAGTGGAATTTAGATTTTTAAAAATCCTTAGGACTAGGTTCCCTTCTGCGACTGTGTGAGAATTATATTCTAACAGTCTGACTGGGAACCCTGGAGCAAGTCAAGGAACAGACAGACATTTCTCGTGCCTGTGGTTCTACCTTCAAGGAGACCCAACAAGATCTCCAGGGGAGAGCACAGCATGAATTCGGCAGTATCAGCAACAGGACCTATGCCCAGAGGTGGGTTCAGTCCTGCTCGGTGATGCTCATTTCCCAAGATAACACCTACTTTCTTTGCGGGAGAGTGGAAAATTCCAGCATCTGCTTCCCTGGTTCTCCAAATCTTTCTGGGGGTACCTGGGATGAGGTTTGTGGAGAGCTTTGTGAGAAAGAGGTGGAGTCGAAAGCTAGCTGTAGACTTAGTTGGGGGTGGGGGAAGAAAGATTCCAGGGTTCCCCACTTTTGGGTCTCAAAAATAGGTGGATCTCATTGCTACTGCCACCCCCTTGGTCATGATTCTCTATAGCTCTTATAAAAACAAGTCAGAAAACAAAATCAAATCAAATATAAATAGGAAAAGAAGGAAAAAAACCTCATATTATAAATAGAAAGTTAGAGTTTAAAAAGTTAAGAATAAGAAAAGAACTTTAAAAGTGAGTAGAGTAAAAATGTTACTTAAGTGTAAAAATAGTCCAAAGGTAAAAAGTTAAGAATTAAAATAAATATGGGAGATAAAATAAATAAGATATAATGTGACATGAAAGGCTAATACCAACAAAATTAAAAAATTTGAAAGGATAAAAATGACAATTGAAAACCACATTAAATATAAGCCCAAAATTAAAGAATATAAATCTTTAAAAAAGAGAATAGAAATAGAGAGTTTTTTAATGAAAAGAAACAATTTAAGGGAGTGATTCATAATAGGAAAGAAAGAAATGAGTCAGAATTTGGGTAGGAGGAATTTTTTGACCTCTTCCCCCACCTTCTGGAATATCTGATCTGCACCTTGAGGAAGGATAGTCCCCTGCTACCCCATCCTAGTGGGTAATGGAAATGTTTCTGGTGGCGATGTGTTTTGCATAAGGAGTATGAAGGGAAAGAGGAGGGAGGGAGAAGGGAGAGAGAGGTGGGGGGTTGGGGGAGGTTACCCAGAGAGAAACAGAAAATGAGAGACAGAGACACAGAGAGAGACATACATGCCCAGAGACACACAGAGATAGGTACAAAGAGAGACACTCAGAGAGAAAAAGACATGCACAGAAATAGAGACAGAGAGCGAGAGAGAGAGATCTACAGAGTATACAAACAGAGAGAGAGAAACAACACAGAGACACACAAACAGAAGGAGACAGGCAGATGTACACACAAAGTGTATGGGACAGAGACCCACAGAGAGACAGACACACAGAAGGAGAGACACACAGACACATACATACCCACCCCTGGACAGACCTATACACAGAGGGGCACGGAAAGACAGACACATACACGTACACACACACGGAGACAGACGGACATAGAGACAAACACATACAGACAAGAAAGAGAGATTCGGAGACGGATAAGCACAGAGACACAGACATAGACACTGATAGACACAAAGAAACAGTGAGAGAGACACAGAGACACACACACAGGTGTACACATGCAAAAATTAAGAGAGGCTGACTGAGAAAGAGAGGTAGTGTCAGAGAGAGAAGGAGAGAGAGACAGAGGGAGAGAAAGACAGTGATAGAGAAAGGGGACAAGGACAAACAGTGAGTCAGACCCAGCTGACTAGACAACCAGGCCAGACAGGCAGAGATTATCGAACCAGCGGAGAGAGGCCAGTCTCTGGCTGTGGAGCACAAGGACCACTAACTTGGCAGCAATGTTTGGCCCACCCTGTGCCTCTGGGCATGGCACTCTCAGAAGCCCTTCTGTCACTAGTCCCTGCTCACAGGAAGAGAGAGGGTTCTGCTCCCTCCTCAAAAAGAACTACCTCCTGGTATGATAGAGGTCCCTTTTGAGGAAAACTTCGGATGCCTCAGCACCTCTGGTTATCAATCAGATTTGCCTTATTTTCAGAGTTGGAAAAGTGAGGTCCCCACAGCAAGGGAAGACTGGCACACAACATGACATTTGCAGGAATTCATTTCTGTGTAAAGTTGCACAGCCAAGTGCCCCGCAGTCTTTCAGGTGCCTTGATGGCTATTAGATCTTTGCAGGAACTGGGTGGTTTGGTGCTGATACATCTTCTTTTGGTTTCCACTGTCAGTTGCAAACCCTTGACATGGATGATTATCTGCAAGCCACGGCAGACCATATCCTGGCCCAGCTTTTCTTCAAGAAGCAAAGTGAATTTAAGAAGATCCCCAAATTCAAGGAGGACCAGGCAATCAACCTGCCTTAGATTCGTTGATGAGTTCATGTCTATTCTTCCTTCTTCATTTGTTACTGGTTTTGAAGGAGGATCACTTGGCTAATGAGCCTGGAGCTCTCCCCAGAGTGGAAGTGAGAAAGCAGGTGCAAAGCAGCTCCATGGGCTTATTTAGCTGATAGTAATTATGGGCAGTTCATGCTAAGGGAACATTTCAGTTTATAGTCATGCATCGCTCGACAATGGAGATACGTTCTGAGAAATGTCTTTAGGAGATTTCATCATTGTGTGAACATCATAGAGTGTACTTACACGAACCTAGATGGTATAGCCTGCTACACACCTAGGCTATATGGTACTAATATTATGGAATCACTGTCATATATGTGGTCCATCGTTGACCAAAATGTCATTATGCGGCGCATGACTGTATTCTGTGTAGATTAGTAGATTTATGGAGGAAACTCAATGACTTAATATATTTGTATGGATTTTAGTATATGTGTATATATTTGTTTATTTTCCTTTTCTTACTTCAAATTTATTATTTCAAATGAAAATCCATTCTTCTTATGTGCATCAGTAAAACTTAGCACCATGCATGTACTTTTGTTATTCATCGCTGTGAGAGGAAGTGAGGTGGTCAGCCTCTGAATGTACATATTGAGGCACTGGAACCCCGTTACATCAAACCTTGTCTGGAGAGTTTAGTTTGGAACCCTAGCCTGGCAATTCCCAACCCTTTCATTGGCATGGAGATAATTTTTATAGTGCCAAAATTTTCAAGGACTTACTTTTACGAGTAGTTTTATACTTATTGCGTATTAGCTGAGAATATACTTAATGATATAGTAACTATGAATTCAATACCGTCTTTGAATGTATTTGGATTTCATTAATCACATCAATTATTTACACTTGAGGAATAGTCATCCCTATATTTGAGAAATGTATGGTTTATTTAGTCTATTGGCAAGGCTCGTTGTGTATGTGAATTCGAGGACAGCGTATCATTGCTTGGAAGCTAATCAGGGACTCGTGGTGCCCAAATTGGGAGTCACTGTCTTAAAAGAAAGAATTTTGTATTTATTTAAGTAGAAAAGAATTTGTTCACATTGAATCTGTGCCTGATTTTTGTTTGCAGTTTATTTTAACAGATGTTTGGTACACCTGCCTTATGCTTGAGTACCAGCATCAGTTCGGGGGTATCCTGTATAAAATTCTAAAGTCAGTATGGCTGGGTTTTAATACTTTCATCCACCACACCATCCCTTTTCAATTATTCCCCTGACACCTAATGGGATTTTTAGATGTCTTAGGATGTTTGTTCTTAGGCTACAAAGAATCTGTATGTTCTCTCTCTCACTTGCTCTCTGTCTGTCTGGATAGCTAGCCCTGTTGAATACAAGTGCAGAATACAGTGAGAATCAGTAATGGCGCACTTTTAGCATGGGGAAGTACCCACTCACATAATGTACATCGTCAGATTATAAAAGGCCTGTTATCCCTTGGAACCAACTTACTGTGTATTTCCTTATTGCCCTTTTCTGGGAGAGCCAGCCAGGATCAGAGCTTGGTAGCCATGGAGTGTTGTGGTGGCGGTGGCGTTTCGAAGAGATTTTATAGGGAATCTATAAACCAGGGGATGGTGTTCCAGAGGAGCATGGTTAAGAAGATGCAGGGAACAGCACAGGACGATGGGTATATGGAAGAAGGATGTCCAGATAAGGGAAGATAGTCGTAAAAGGTAAATGGCAATGAGTATAGACAGATTTTGTTTTAATTTTGGAATTTTTTGTATAATATAGACCAGTTCATAATCCATTTTCTTGTATCAGGAAGTATTGTATCAGATTACTATGTGATCATTTAATGAAGATTTTGTGAATTTTTGTATATTACTTTGTCATTGTAATTTTAGATGAACTCTCTTCTTATGGTTTTGTATATTTGAAGTGTTATTGGATTCCCTTGGGTATCCTTGAAATACATCATCACCTAAAGAAAATATGTTATGATACTGGAACTTTCTGGGTTCCTTGATAATAATATACTTGAAGCCTGACTTAGGTTTTCAATCTACTATGTATTTAAAGAATAAAAATCTTAAAAATAAAAATAAACTCATGCAGATGATTCAGTTGGAATATTGTTGGTATGTTACTTTATGGGGGGATATGTTCTTAATTTTCACTTGATTGTTCTAATTTCTATCCTTTTTCCCTCCTTGGGATGCTGATTTTTAGTTTTAAGACCATTTTATTCTTTAGGGTAACTTTATCCATTAGCACTCAAGTACTTTTAGGCTTTTTGGTGTAGCTACTTTATTCATTACCAAATCAATAGATTGAAGAGTGAATTGCTCAATCAGACTGATTATTTGGCATCATTCAGGCAAAAGCCAGACATTTGATTGAAAACCTCCTTTAAAGCTGAATTCACTGTAACCATTTTATGCACTCAGTCTATAATGCAGCCACATTTAATTCATTTGAAATAGTATGAATTGTACATAAAATGTTCTTAAGTGTCAAGAAAAATCTTTGAAAAGAATGTTCTCTTTAACAGCAGTTTTGAAGAACTGAATGGAATGAATTACTCTGAATAGAGGAACTGCAGGTTAGGTAAACACCACTAAATGTTCCTTATTTCTTCTGAACAGTGGAAGGTGGTTATAGCTCGTTCCTTTGTTCATACGCTAATCCTTTCCTATTGAAGAGTAATCAGGCTGCTTTTCATCACCCAAATCATTTAGGAAAAGGAAAACAGTTACTGTTACTATATAACTTGATTCCCAAAGACTGTAATTTCTCAACAGTTGAAAATGATTCAACAGTATAATATTATTGCTTTAAAAAACTAAAAAAAGAAAGCAAAAAAAAAAAAGCCACGGCAATTTTGTTCTATAATTAGAAGTTACAAGTGGTGTCTCCTTCACACTCTGCACTCACCATAGCTCTATGAAACTGGTGTGTTCACTTTGGATCACTGTTCCGTTGAAAACAATAGGAAGATACTGGCGAGCCCAGAAAAGAATAGTGATGGCTGACAAGATGGGAAGATGTTTTCTTCATTGTGCTTAAGTTGGAATTGTTTGGAAAAAAGAGGTTAAGGGATGACTTAGAATCATGAAATTATAGAGCTGATAAAGACCACAAACCATTTGGTCTTGTAGCAGAGGAAGAACTATTCCTCCACCCTCTAGATCCTTCCAGCTGGTCTAAGAATTAAACTGGCATGAGATGGAATAACAGGAGAAAATCAAAGTTTAAGAACATGTATGTGTGAGAGAAACTCAGGAAATCTGAGTAACTCACCAAAATGGTGGAGGCTGCCACCTTAAATATCATCTTCGGCTAAAGACAAAGGTTGATGTTGGGGTTAGTGGTTTGGGACCTCAAAGGGGAGGAAGGCAATTTACATGGAGGAGGAAAAGCAAATGTTTGGTAAACAAGTGTTGACCATGCCTTGCAAAGACAATGAGAGAAGGAGAGACCTTTGCTTAAAAAGCCCTTGTTAGTTTCCTCCCTGTCTATCACATCCAGTTTATATTATACTATAGTTATTTTATGGTATTAACTCCTTCCTGGAACAGGCCTTCTATCTTAAGTTCTTTTAGGCAGTCAGGGGGAAGGTCAAAGTTTCTTTCAGAGTCTTTTGTTCTTAAAAATAATCAAGCCAAAGAGACACATTTTAGAGTGGCAAATTCTGATCCCCCCCAGTCTCATCACTTTAATTTACAGAAATGGAAACTGAGACCTGAGAAGGGTACTCTGCCCAGAATGTAAGTAAGATATTCAAGACCAAAGTCTAGCACTTTTGGGATGCCCCCTGTCATTAGCGTGTTTTTGATTACTGTCTTCAAGTGTTTGAAGGAGTTTTCCACATGAAGTAGATGTCTCTACTAAAAAATGCACCATCTTCAAGTGGGAGGGGTGGCTTCTATTACCTGCAAACATAGCACCCCTGTGCCAGCACTGCTTCTCCTTTGCTGTGCCTCCCACACTCCAGATGCCCAGGTCTCTGCTGCTTCTGCCAAGAGGTGATCAGAGACTCCTGAGATCACCCAGGTCACAGTTCCTATCTCGCCAAGTACTCCTTGCTTGTGCTTTATTTTCATTAAAATTTTTTCTACTGTGATAAAATAAACACAACATAAAATTTACCATTTTAATCATTTTTAAGTGCACAGTTCATTGGCATTAAGTACCTTCACATTGTTGTGCAATCATCACCATCATCCATTTCCAGATCATTTTCCATCATCCCAAGCAGAAACTCTGTACCCATTTAACAGGAACTCCTCATTCCCCTCTCCCCACAGCTCCCGGTGACCTCTATGCTACTTTCCGCCTCCATGATTATGTCTGTTCTAGGTGCCTCATATAAGTGGAATCATACAGTATTACTCAATGCTTATTTTTATGAGGTCTCTGCTCATTTTTAAAAATTGTGCCTTTACTATGTGCTCAGCATTGTGCTAGGATATACAAGAAACATAAGATGTGGAGAATTTGTAATTTAAATGTTTCTCATTCAGTTCTGTATTTCTCTTCCCTCCTCATTCCTTCCCTGGATGAACTCAGCTCTTATTATGAGTGTTCAAAAAAATGTTTATTCATTCAGATAATGTTAGGGAGTCCATAGTAACAGATATTAAAAATCTAAAGAGGGGCCGGCCTGGTGACATAGTGGTTAAGTTCACATGCTGCAGCTTCAATGGTCCAGGGTTCGCCGCCTCGGATCCCGGGTGTGGACATGGCACCACTTGTCAAACCATGCTGTGGCAGGCGTCCCATATATAAAGTAGAGGAAGGTGAGCACAGATGTTAGCTCAGGGCTAATCTTCCTCAAAAAAGAAAAAAAAAGTATAAAAAGAAATGCAAAGAAGTGAGTCTACATATGCCCTCATGTTTCCAGAGAAGGCAACACACAACTCTTTTGGTGACTCCCATTCCAGTGTCTTAACAGTCCTTGGTCCTCAAGTTTTTCATAACTCTCATAAAATGTCTTTTCCAGTACTTTTTTGGGAGTGGGGCTTCATTCTAGTCCCTGAACATCCAGATAAGAGTGTTTGGATTCTGTTTTTTTGAATATTAACAAGAAACCTCAAATGGCCTCCACAGATGTCTTTCATGTCTTATCTTGGTTCAGTAATGCCCAACTTCATCCTGATGATAATAAATTTATCATTTTGTTATTTTAGCCTGACATATTCAGATTCTTCTTTGGTTCAGTGTGAAGTAGCTAATGCTGAAAGGAAGTGAGCTGTCAAGTGTGGGCTAAATGGGATGTGGTACCATGCCAGCTATAACGAGGGGCATCCTGGTCTCAGGGAATCTCAGACAAGGCACTACCACACATCCAAAAAGCCCACTTGAAATGTCAGATCGACGAAAAGATTTTTCTTAAAGTTTGGCACCTGAGCAAACATCTGTTGCCAATGGTCTTTTTATTTTTTCTTCTTCTTCTCCCCAAAGCACCCCAGTACGTAGCTGTGTATTCTAGTTATAGGTCCTTCTGGCCCTGCTATGGGGACCCCGCCTCAGCACGGCTTGATGTGCTGTGCTAGATCCACACCCAGGATCCGAACCAGTGAAACCCCGGGCTGCTGAAGCAGAGCATGCGAACTTAACCACTTGGCCCAGGGTTGGCCCCCCATGAAAAGATATTAAAACTTTATTTATTTATTTAAAGTCTTCAAGTCTTTCTGAGGTATGAAAAAATGAAAAATTCTTACATTTTTAACCAAGAAACGACAACAGAAAAGTCAGTCAAGCAAAGTCTGTTCCATCTCTCACTTGCTGCATACAATTTCCCATAGAAAAAAATCCCAGGATAGCCTAGTGCTGCTTAAGCATGTCCACGACACAATTCATGTATCTTCTCAAAGTTTGTATATAACGTAAGGTTCCATCAACTTTAAATTTTCCTTTTTTCTGGGTTAGCAAGGTTATCTCAATTCTTTCTAGTTCCAGAAATCTACCTTTCTTTTTTTTTTTTATTGAGGTGATAATGGCTTATAACATTATATAAATTTCAGGTGTACATCATTGTATTTCGACTTCTGTATAGACTACCTTATGTTCACCACCAAAAGTCTAGTTTCTGCCCATCACCATACAAATGTCCCCCTTTACCCCTATTGCCCTCCCCCCACCCCCTTTTCCCCACCAGTCTGCTCTCTGTATCTCTGTGTTTGTTTGTTGTTTTTTACTCTTCTCCATGACTGAGATCGTATGGTATTTGTCTTTCTCTGCCTGACTTATTTCACTTAGCATAATACCCTCAAGGTCCATCCATGTGTCTCAAATGGCAAGATTTCATATTTTTTATGGCTGAGTAATATTCTGTTGCATATATATATATATACACACACTGTATTTTCTTTATCCATTCATCTGTCCATGGGCATCTCAGTTGTCCAAGTCTTGACTATTGTGAATAATGCTGCAGTGAACATAGGGGTGCATATATCTTTTCAAATTAGTGTTTTTGTGTTCTTTGGATAAATGCCCAGAAGTGGAATAGCTGGATTATATGGTAGTTCTATTTTTAATTTTTTGAGGACTCTCCATACTGTTTTCCATAGTGGCTGCACCAATTTACATTCCTACCAGCAGTGTATGAGAGTTCCCTTTACTCTGCATCCTCTCCAACACTTGATTTTTTTGTCTTTTTGATAACAGCCTTTCTGATGGGCATGAAGTGATATCTCATTGTGGTTTTGATTTGCATTTCCCTAATAATTATTGATGTTGGCCATCTTTATATCTTCTTTGGAAAAATGTCTGTTCAGATCCTCTGCCCATTTTTTAATTGAGTTGTTTGTTTTTTTGTTGTTGTGTTGTACGAGTTCTTTATATATTTTAGATATTAACCCCCTTATCAGGTATATGATTTGCAAATATCTTCTCCCAACTGGTAGGTTGTCTTTTTGTTTTGTTTGATGGTTTCCTTTGTCACGCAGAAGACTTTTATTTTGATGTAGTCCCATTTGTTTATTTTTTCTTTTGTTTCACTTGGCTTGAGGAGACATTTCCAAAAAGTTATTGCTAAGACTGATGTCGAAGAGTGCCCTGCCTATGTTTTCTTCTAGAAGTTTCATGGTTTCAGGTCCTACATTCAAGTCTTTAATCCATTTTGAGTTAGTTTTTGTGTATGGTGTAAGATAATGGTCTACTTTCATTCTTTTGCATGTGGCTGTCCAGTTTTCCCAACACCATTTCCTTTCTTCATTGTATGTTTTTGGCTCCTTTCTCAAAGATTAGCTGTCCATAAATGTGTGGGTTTATTTCTGGGCTTTCAATTCTGTTCCACTGATTTGTGCATCTGTTTTTCCACCAGTCCTATGCCGTTTTGGTTATTATAGCTTTGTACTATACTTTGAAATCAGGGAGTGTGATGCCTCCAGCTTTGTTCTTTTTTCTCAGGATTGCTTGTCTATTCAGGGTCTCTTGTTGTTCATGTGAATTTTAGGATTCTTTGTTCTATTTCCGTGAAAAGTTTCATTGGGACTTTGATAGGTATTTCATTGAATCTGTAGATTGCTTTAGGTAATATGGACTTTTTTTTAGTGAGAAAGGTTGGTCCCTAAGCTACCATCTATTGCCAATATTCCTCTTTTTGCTTGAGGAAAATTGTCACTGAGCTAACATCCATGGCGATCTTCCTCAGTTTATATGTGGGATGCTGCCACAGCATGGCTTGATGAGCAGTCTGTAGGTCTAAAGTCCAGGATCTGAACCTGAGAACCCCGGGCTATGGAAGCCAAGCGTGCAAACTTAACCACTACACCACTGGGCCGGACCCAATATGGACATTTTAACTATGTTAATTCTTCCAATTCATGAGGATGGAATATCTTTCCATTTCTTTGTGTCTTCTTCAATTCTTTCAAGAATGTCTTATAGTTTTCAGTATACAGGTCTTTCATCTCCTTTGTTAAATTGAATCCTAGTTATTTTATTCTTTTTGTTGCAATTGTAAATGGGATTATATTCTTGATTTCTATTTCTGTTATTTCATTGTTAATGTATAGAAATGCAACTGATTTTTTATGTTGATTTAAAAATTTAAATCATCCCTCAGAAAAAATTTGCAAAACAATTAGTAACCACTTTTTTTCTTTTTGGTACCTGCTTTCAGGGCATTGGGCAATTAAGAGGCAGTTTTTAATTTGTTTCTGTTTTGGGATTAAGGATGCAGTGTGCTGTAGGTGTCAGTAGTGTCAAGAAAAAATTAAATGAAAAATAGAACAATTACTAGTATTCCTGAGTATTAGCACTGCCCACACAATTCTTGTCTTTGGAGGTGATTTTTTTCTCTGTTCATAAGGAGTGATAGATAGTAAAATCCGAGAATAAAAAATTCCTCTCGGCCAGGATAGATTGTCCTTTCAAATACACTTTCTCCTGTCTTGTAAAATAAGCCATTGGAGATGGGTTTGCCAGTTTATAGCACTGAGTACCCGCCCGGCCTGGGTGCAGGAAGGAGTTTCTAAATATACAGACAGCTACAGGACAGAGCAGCAGGAACACACAAAAGAAAGAGAAAACTATGAGTTTAGTTTTTGTTTTAAAATTTCGTGACTTCATCAAAGGCTGGAGCAGAACTCTGGAACTTTCTTCCAATGAGATATCTTGAGTTTTCTCCACAAAATATTTGCTTTTTGATGGGATACTTTTCTCGTCAGTCATGGTCTACTTCAGCCCACATTTTCGGCTACCACTCCTTAGGTTTGTAACTTTTAACTTCTTATTTAAGTACAGGATACATGGAGAAAAGTGTACACATCGTAAGTTTACAGCTTGATGCATTTCTGCAAACTGAACCTGCCCATCCAACCAGCACCTTGATCAAGAAACTTCACAGCACCTCCACGTCCTCCTGTGGGGCCAGGTTCAGTCACCACCCCCAATATGATAAAATGGCTTGTGCCTGTTTTTCAACTTCATGTAAATTGAATCATACTTTATGTGCTTTTTGGTACCTGATTTCTTTTGCTCAGGATTTTGTTTGTGAAACTCATTCAGGTTGTGGCTCCTCCTTAATTTTTATGCTTCTTAGTTATTTTTTCCTTTCTCCTCAGATAAACAAACACTTGGCTTTTATGTGTCACCTCCTTGATTCAGTTTTGACAGCCCTGACACGTACATAGAATGACTCTAAGTCAGGTCCTCATGGTGGCCTTGATGGCTGAGGCTGTCGCTGCTCTTTTTTCTCTAGACAGTTATGTGGGAAGAACTGAGAGCTAAGGGGAGAGAGAAGAAAAAGTCAAGGCTGGGGCTCTCTGCCCAACAGCATCTTTTCCTTTAACACTCTCCTCCTCGCTCCAACCCCTGCCATCTCAGACTATCATGCGGAGCTTGGTAGCTGCTGGCTACATCAGGCAGGTTAAGTTCTGCGGTGATGCTTTCCCAAACAGGAGTCATTGTCCTTTCTAATTAGGGCGGGAGAAGTGGAGGGAGATGGTCCAAGAATCGATTACCAGCTTTCACAAAGGGAAGATTTGTGCGCCTGCTAATTTCTTCATGATTTTTTTTCCTCTTTTTGTACTCTTGAGAAATGAGTTAATACTTTATAAAATATATAAATGCACATATTTTATATATATGTAAATATATAAAAACTTTAACATCTTTTTCGAGAGAGAGAGATTTAAACTACATAAGCATAAGCACAAGCTCAGATGAAACAACCCAAGGGCTGTGATTTATTCAAGTTTGGGCAATTGATTTTATAAAGATTTTTTTTCCAGGTCTCTCTGTGGAATGAAATTTATGGTAGTATCTATAAATTTGTAGGTCATCTTTTTACTAAGTACTAGTCAAATTCATTCATTTTCATGCACTAGTCAGAAGTAAAGCCAATAGCTGTCTGAATTTGTCAACTTCAAATACTATTGCAGTATCAAGGAAATCAATAGGATGTCTCATCACTCTTCCAACTTATTCTTCTGGCCTCAAAGGTAGAAAATATTCACTGGAATGAAGTCAACTTAGATTTTTATGTTACAATGAAAGTGGTTATAAAACAAGGTATTTACCAGAGAATTGTGCATTTCTTTTCTGACACTTCTTTACATATTGCAATTGGCATGTGCAGCAATAGGAGAAATTTAGGAGGAAGTGGGAGGAAGCATAGTAATGGCTGTTGTGATTTTAGATGCTAAGGGAGACACAGGCCCTCCTGTAACTCTGCAGTGAATGCAGAAAGGGGAGTCAGGGTGGTGGAATATGAGGCAGGGGGTGGTGAATTTTTTTGTCAAGCCCCCTCTTACATTCCTTGACACTGACTGCCTGTTTGGAAAAGCCATTCTAGAGGCAAAAACTCATTTGGAGAGGCCCCTTCAATTCTCTTCTTCTTGGCACATGAGGACCATTTCAACTTGCAGCATGAAATATTGAAAATTCTGTATATGCAGGCACTAAACATTCCCCAAACCAAACACATAAAGGTCAAATGGAATAGAAGACTCACTTTTTGAGGCCTGAAGAGTGGAATATGGGTGGAAAATTTGAATTTAAGTATTTTGAGACAGACGCTGGTAAGGGCAGCTTGATCTGAATGATGAACTGGATGCAGGGCTGGGGCCCCAACTGTCAATCATGCATCCACAATAGGCATGTAGGAAATTAATATGAACTTGAATTAGTATATGAAGCTTTTCCCAAAAGTGTCTTCATTTAAAGGGGAGAAAAATCCCATCCATTAAGTGTCACATGCCAGATTACTCTGTCATGTGCTATGGCGTCTCTGTATCAGTCTGGAAGGCCACATGGCTTGTTACTCTGTTTTAGAGACTCCCTAGTTACAGTGACTCCAGTTCCTTCACCAAAGGCCCCCTCTGTGCTGCTGTACTCCCTGCCCTCCAGGTCTTCACATTGCTTGGTCTCACCTACCTCTATATGCAGAAAGGCTGTAAGAGAAAAAGGGACCCTCAGAGCTGGGAAGGGACCATATAAATCAGCTAGTCCGGGAAGTTCAAGCTGTGCTCCTCCAGGGCCCTAAGCAGCCTCCAGGGAGTTGGGACTTGGAGAAGGGCTGAGCCGAACTGGGGATGCTAATGCCCCTTCCAGCCTTCACCTTGCCCCGCTTCAAACAAAGCAGAAGAGAGTTTGAAACTCAGTGACCTAGTCCAATCCCTTTCCTTCCCAGAAAAGGAAATCGGGGCCTGAAGAGTTCATTTCCTAGATACAAACACATGTGAGTGGCAGTGATAAAACTGCTCTAGAAATTGATGGTGTCTAGGAACCCGAGCCCCAGCTCTCACTTATGGAGAGGGGAGCTAAAGGGCGATGTAACTCTGTGAAGCTTTGGCTTCATTGAGAGATTTTAACCTTCCAAAGGATGTGCTTGCCACCTTCTTTTGATTCTCTGCGTTTTTGGAACACAGCTTTGGAGAACTGTACATGCTGTTGCAGGAAAAAATTCAGTGGGAACTTTCAGCTAGTGCTTCTCATGGCAATGTGAGGCCAAAACGGGGTACTATGGTGAAGACGGTTTCTCTACTTTAGGCTCGTCTTTGGTCCATAGTTAGTTCCATCCCACCCTGTAGAGAAGACCATGATGAAATGATAATCCATGTCCCATAGTTCCTGGATGACCAGTTCTTAACTTGCGATGGTGCCGAGATCCTTGCTTTCACTCCTCCACCTGCCTAAACTCACCTCTCCTTTAGACCTGTCCCAAACTCTAGACTCTTATATGCAGTTGTCTACTTGATATTTCCACTTGCTTATCTGATAAACAGCTCAAATTCAACATGAATAAAAGTGAATTTCTGATTTTCTCTCCTAAATGCAACTCCACCTGAACATTTTTTATCTTGGTTGATAGCAACTCTATCCTTCTAATTATTCAGGCCAAAGCACTCAGAGTCATTCTTGTTTCCTCTCTGTCTCACATCTTCCAGTCACTCAGTCAGCAAGTCCTGGATCTGATCAGTTCTTACTGCCTCCCCTGCTACCACCTTGGTCTGAGCCACTGTCATGTCTCTCCTGTCTTGCTTCAGGAGCATCCTAATCTGGCTTTCTCTCTGTCTTTGCATCCCACTTTCAATCTATTCTTAACAAAGTAGTAAGAGTGATCTTTTTTTATAAGCAATTCAGATTATATCATCCTATCTTCAAAACACTCCAGTGGCTCCCCATTTCACTCAGAGAGAAGGGAAAAGATCTACCCCTCTCCATTCCTCATCCTCCTCCAAATCCCATGCTTCTAAGCCACACCCTCCAAGCCACACCCTCCAAGCCACACCCTTCCAAGCCACGCCCTTCCAAGCCAGGCCCCATACCTCTCTAAGCGCTTCCTCTTCCACGGTCATCCCATCCAAACCTCCCCCGCATCACTTCTCTGACCTCTCCTCTACTACTCTTGCTCTTGCTCACCCTACTCCAGTCACATCACCTCTGGGCTGAGCCTCAAACTCCATTGGCATGCTTCTGATTAGGGCATTTGACTGGTGGTTGCCTCTGCACGGATCACTCCACCCAGATTTCTAACCCCCTCACTCCTTCAGGATTTTGCTCAAATGTCACTTTCTCAATCATCCTAGCTAAAATAGAAAAATACCTGCCACCCTCCACGTGTCTCTCCTCATCCATTCTTGCGTGTGGATATGCATAGTAATGTTTCTGGATATAGAATAGCTGGGGAACGCTCGGAACTCTTGCAAGACCCCATGCCTGAATCATGTGTCTGCAAACCCCGTTGATGCCTTCGTCCTGGCACAACGCCTAGAGTTCTCGTAAAGGACAGGAACCAACAGGAGGTGGGCAGGGCTCCGGCCTCCTTCCTCAAAAAGCCTCGGAACATGAAAGGCACTGCATGAGTGGGCACTGTCAAGCTGGCCTGGCAGGCATACAGAACTTACTCCCCACCCTGAGACCTGGTTCTGAGTAGGAGCTGCGCCCGCAGTGCGCACCTGTCCCTCCGGGGACTCCCGGGGTCCGCTTGTGACCCAGATCCATGGGGAGGCCGGAGACATGGCATCCTGCCCAGCTCCCTTAGCCGAGGCTCCAGCAGTGTGGCTGCCAGTGCTCCAAGCCTTGAAGGGGCTGAAAATGGTGGAAAAGGACCAAGATGAGGGCCGCCAACTGACACCTCAGGGACAGAGAGGTCTGGACAGGATCGCCGGACAGGTAGCAGCTGCCCAACAAGACGCATTAGAACTAACGATGCTGAGTTAATAAATCGCCTCATTCGATCAAAAAAAAAAAAAAAAAAAAAAAAAGAACGGCTGTGTTCAAGGTATACAGACTTAAACTTTGCCAGCTATTGCCGAACTACCATCCAGAAGATTCTGCTAATTTACATTCTCACCAACAGACTGTAAATTCCTTGCTCCAGACTCTTGATATTAATGCATTATCATTAAAAAAAAATTCTTTGCTACTTCCATAAGCCAAGAATTATGTATTATTATTGTTTTAGTTGACATATCTTTGATTACTACTGAGGGTGAACATCTTTTTACATTTTTATTGCTAATTTGTGATTTTTACTTCTATGAATTGTCCTTTGTCTATTTTTTAAAAAATTGTCAAATTGCAGAGGCTTTTGTGATTTAACCATTCTCAGCATTGCACATTGCACCCAGCTTACTTTTTATTCTTTTTATGGTGTTTTTCTGGTCACGTGAACGTTTTAAATGTTTAGATAGTCCACTATGTCAACTTTTCTTTTCTTGGATTTAATTTTGTTGTCTCGCTTAGAAACGTGTCCCTCACCCCTCCTGATGTGAATATTGATTCCTATTTTCTTCTAATTTTCCTATGATTGTATCATTACATAGAAATATTTATGTAATATGGACTTTATTTAGGTTTAATATGTCTGATAGGTTGCAAAAATGGCTATAATTTCACTTATATGGTGACGAGCAAGAAATAATGTACAACTGAAATTTCACAATGATGTAAACTATTATGAACTCAATTAAAAAAGAAGGCTATATTCTCCACTCTTCTCAGTATGCACCCCTCTCTGAAATATGATGTTGCAGCTCTGCCATGAGGAGGTGGATTCTCTTTCCCTGCCTCTTAAGTCTGGGTTCGCTTTGTGACTTGCTTTGACCAATAAAATGGAGTGGGAGTGACAATGTGCCAGTTCCAAGACTAGACCTTAAGAGACTTCAAGATTCTGCTTACACTCTTGGAACCCTGCAGGGCCACCACGTGAACAAGCTTGCTGGGTGAGGAGATGCATGTGGCCTTTTTGCTCTCCATCACTCGAGCTGACAGCAAGCCAACTTCCAGAGACGTGGATGAGGTTGACTTAGACCAGCTGGTCCCCAGCCAAGATGTCAGGTGGGCGTTAGTTAGCTGACAACAGCAGATGCATGAATGAGCCCAGCCGAGACCAGAAGAGCTGCTCTGCTGTGTTCAGCCCAACTGCTGACCCACAGAAGAATGAATGAAATACATAGTTGTTTTAAGTTCCTAACGTTGGAGCTTGCCTGGCCGTATAGCAAAAGGTAGCTGATGTATGAAGTAGGGAATCCCATTTTATTTATCGGAGGGTTAGCATGTGGTCTAACATCAGTACTGAATAGTTCATCCTTTCTCTACTGATTTTAAATGTCACTTTTATTCCAAATATATTGTCTTGGTTCTACCTCTGGGTTCTCCATCATGTTCTGTTGGTTTGTCTGTCTTTTGTGGAACAGACCTGCTCAATGATGTGTTTCAGTATCTGGAAGGAGAGGGCTCACTTTGTTACTCTTCTCCTCCAATTCTTAGCTATTCTTGTATTTTTATTCTTCCAGATGAACTTGGTGTTATTTTTCCATATTCCAGAAAAATATATGTTGAACTTTTGATTAGGGTGATATTAAACATATAATTTGAAAAGTGCTGACAGTTAAAAAATATTGAGCTGTCTTATCTAGAAATTCAGTATTTTGAATCATTTATTGTCATATTTTATATATTTCAGAAGAATTTTATAGTTTTCCTTATGTAGCTTTCTCACATTTCTTATTAAATTGATGCTTGTGGATTTTATATTAAAAATGGGATGTTTTTTGTTATATTTTATAATGGACCATTTTTGATATTTAGGAAAACTGTCGATCCTGATATATTAATTTTATAACTGACCACTGTATTGAACTATTTTTAGAAAAATGTTTAAAGTCAGTTTTTCAGCTATACAAATCATATCATTGCAAATACTGATAACTTTTCCTCCTTCCCAATATTTTTTTTTCTCTATTTTTTTGTTGCATCTTATTGCTTTGGTTAGCATTTTCAGAGTAAAGTTAAAGAATAGTGGTGACAGGGCCACCCTTTTCTGAGTCTTGTCTGTATTTTTTTTTAAATAAGACAGTAACTCTTAGAGCAGGGTCCACGTCTTGTTCTTTTATTCTTTCTCCCTTGATTCTTAGCACAGTACCTTGCTTATACCTGGCAATAAATATTTAGTAACTTTAGCATCAAACACTGATTGTGGACCTTCTTTGTGACAGGCGTTTTTCTAGAAACTGGGCGTGCAGTGATTAAGGTGAGGTTCCCCAGCTTCCAATCCAATCATATTATTCGGGCTTTGGAGCTGGAAAGAACTAAGGCCTAACCCTGGCTTTGTCTCTTACCACTTGTGGACTTTGGAAAATTTACACATTTCTAAATTTTGGTTTTATCCCCCTGAAAATCTGAAACTTAATAGTAACCCTCTCATGAGTGTCTTGGGAGGATTGGCTATACATATGTACAAAAGCACATTGAAGGAGTTCTGAGTAAATGAACAGACAGAGGAAATACAGGGAGAGCAGGTATGGTGGAGAGAAACGGTGGGCTCCCCTTTGGACATGCTGAGTTGAAAGTGCTCATGGAACTCTAAATGGAGCTATATGTTGGGTAGTTGAGTATACAGGTCTGGAATTTGGAGAGATTTAAATTTATGAATGTGCCACTTAGATCTTTAATGTTTCAAGGCCCAGAAAATCACTCTGGTCACTATAAAATGGTGTTTTTTGGGGTTGGGTGGGCAGGAGAAGAAATACATATGAAGCTAAACTGAAGATGGAAAGCCACCAGAATGGAGGCGGCTCAAGGGTGAGAGAATTATCAGGAGAGTAAGTGCACTGAGCGGTCAAGTGAGCTGGGGATGAAAGAGTGCACTGGTGTGAGCATTCAGGTCACCCTCTCAGGGGCAGCTCCACTGGCCAGGTGGGAGTCGAACCCAGATTGCAGTGCAAGTGGGAGGTGAGAAAGGAGAGAGCAGCTCTGCGGGGATGATGGAGGTAAGTGTCATGCTGTCCACTGGCTTGGCAGGTGGATCATAGATCAAGCCCAAGCAGTATCCATTGCTGGGGTTCAGGTGTGTCTCGGGGAAAGTCTTCTGTGAGTGGCTATATCTGAAGCCTATTTCTTTCAGAGGCTGAGACACCCCTTTGACAGGCAGCTAACAGAGTATAACTCCCAACAAGAGAGGGGGTCTCCCCACTTGGTGATGGAATGCAACATGGCTTCGGCACAGAGGATTCTGGAGAATGCAGAGCACCTGTGGCTTTTCAAGGGTTCCAGAACATCAGCATGGTGGACAAGAGGTTATCAGCACCATAGGCTGTGGTACTTGGCAAATGGGTTGATAGCCGGCAGCAGGAGCATTGGTCCCAGGCATAATCGTGATGCTCAGTGACAGCAGCAGTGGCTGGAGGATGCAGAGGTACCCAGAAGAAGTGATACAGGCACTTTCTAGAGGAGGCAGTTCCCAATGAGTATGATTGTGTCTTACGACATGAGAGGAGATGGTGCTGGGAGACTCCACATGATATGGGACTGGGCGCGCCTGTGAGTACATATGAGGCCATCCTTGGGAATTCTCAGAAATACACAAGGGAACTTTGAGGGGTTTAGGGTCTTATATGGCAGGTGAGTCTAAGAACCAGCAAAATATGGGTAATGGGTATTCCTATGTTCCTTGTGTACTGGTGAGTTAGGGTGTACTTGAGGCAACAAGGCTTAGCAAGAGAAGGAATTGTTCCTAAGTAGACCGCAGGGGTCCAAGCTGAACAAGACCATTGGCTCCTCTCTCTGGGATTGTCTCTGCATTCCAAAGTCTTTTAGCAGGTCACACACACACACACACGTGGAGCTCTGGAGTGAAATAATCTGGAAAGCAGTGTGGCAAAGGATATTGAACAGCTGTTCTTAATAGACCCTTTCACTCAGGGCCTCTGGTATCCTGATCCATTCAAGTTATACTCCCTGAGCACCTACCAGGTGCACTTGGTCCAGTGGTGAATACCACAGCCGTGGTCTCGGCAGTCTGGAAGGCGAGGCAATGCTAATACAGACTGAATCTCTAGGAGGAAAGGTATTCAGCATTCCCCACGTTTATGCCATGAATCCTTTATTAGGTGTGTTTATGAATGAACAACAAATCCCAAATTGGAGTTGAGGTGAGAAGGAGATTCTGAATTGCCCCTAACCTCCAGAGCCTGGAGAAGGACTTCTGCACAAGAGCTGGGTGGTTCACACGCGGTTAGGGATTGAGAGCCCTGCAAGGCACAAAAGTCACCCAGCAGCTGGTCCAGGTTCAATGACTGAAAAATGACAGCCCAGACTTGGCTTAGGTAACTTTTCCTTTGGTTTACTAGCACAGTCATCTCTTTTTCTTTCTTTGTTTCTTTTTTTTTAGCGTGCATCACCTCCAAATGATTTGAAAACCTGTATCTCCCCTCTCATAATTATACTTGATATTTAAAAATTTTTTATCATAAGCTTAAATAGTTGTAAATGATGAAGTTACCAGATTATTGCATACTATACATGTGCCTCAAATATATTTTTGAAATTGCAGATTTAAGTTATCTATTCATAAAATATGCCCATCATGTAAGTAATTGACAAAACCATTCCTCACAGTTAATCCAAAGAGCCAAATCAGACTTTCTTTCTGGCAAGAAGTGGCTTTCGTCATCTTTTTCAATTCCATTCAAATACATACCTATATCAGCCATCCCACATCTGAATTCTCATCCTAAAGTGGAGGGAAGAAAAGAGAGCACAAGCCGTAGAGAAAAGACACAGCCTTGGAGACTGCCTGGAGTGTTTTGGATGAGGAAGTCTTGGCCTCCTTCAGCTTTCCGACCTTACTTACTTTGCTTTGCCCTCGCAGGATTCTCCCTCAGGGGAGATGCTTTCTCAAATTGTCTACGGGCTTAGTGACCTGGAGGTGTTTCCAACCTGGGGCAATGCTCCAGGGTCAGCCTGGATGAAGGCTGGATCCCTCTCCTCGTGAGGAGGGAAAGGAGGATTGTGAAAGAGGCGGTGGTAGGTGACCTGCCGCACATCAGAGGCCTTCTTAGGGCAGTCACTTTTAGGAAAAGACCTGGAAACTGAGGATCTGGTGTCCATGCTCCTGTGTCCCCTGAAAGCCATTCTGTGCCCCAGCATACTTCTACCCGGTTAAAAGACCACTGGTGAACTAGCCAGAAAGCAATGGAAAGAAGGCACCTCTAATTGAGTTCATGGTCAGCACAGAGGTTTGGGGCCTTTGTTCTTCCCCAGGGAGGCACTCCTAAATTCAGAGGCCAAGTCCACAGCCCACCAAAGGGAATGAATCTGCTGTGTGAGGAGCCCAGAGCTAGAGCTCAAGAAATTTGTGTCATTCTAAGCTTGGGTCAGGAGGGAGGGGGCCCACCGTCAGCACCTGGGGGTCTCTCCTACCACAGAAGAAGGAAATTCTTACTGTGCCTGAGTTGCATTCTTCTGCTTACCCTGCTGTCTCTGTTATTGAGTCCCCCTTGCTTTCCCCAGCCCCCGGTATCAGTGTAGCAGGCCGATCTATACCCACCGTGATCTTCTTGCTCAGCCCACCAGTCTGGAGAGGAATGCGCCCACCCCTCTCCCCTCAGAGCAGTAGTTGCCCCAAGCGATCTCATACCCACCTTCATAAAACCTCCCCAGTCCTCTCAGCTGTAAGAGACTGGGTCTTTTTCTGGATATTCTTCCAGCTTCCTTCAGTCCCCTTTTAAAACACTTGTAAGCTTGACTTTTTCCCCCTAAGTTAAGATATTTTATCTCCAGGGCAAGAGTAGAAATCCTTGGGGGCAGGTTTTCTTCCCCTCCTCATTCATTTTTGTTTCCTCTCAGTACCAAGAACTGGACGTCACTCACCATAGGTGCTCAATAAATATTAGTTGAATGAATGAAATTGGGGGCGACATGATTTAAATATAAATATATGAGCTATGCCTTGATAAAACTCAGGCCATAAGTATAAATGAAATTCAAATAAAGAGAAATATGAACATCAAATTTGCAGCTGAGGCTTTTAGCAGTTATAATGGATATTATTGGCTGAGCATTATTGAGAAGGAAATCCATGGACTGCGAGTGGGTGGCTCCGTATTTTGATGACATTTTGTGGTTAGGATGCCGAGGCTGAAACTGAAGCCACCCTGCCTCTGGGCGTCAGATGGCGCTCACACACCACCAGAGAAGTTTTTGCAAACTGTCCTGGTGCGAGGGTTCTGTTTTACCGGAGGGGATAGCTGTGGTTCTGTGGGAAATTCTGCAACAAATTGATTTCCCGCAGCCCTCTGGGCCACAGCTCTAGGCTCCAAAGAAGGGCTTAGTACACACACATGAAAACCTGATGGAAAAGCACCCAGCTCAGGCTGTATTAAAGACCAAATCCTTTTCTGTGAATGCAGTGACACTGTCTTTTCTCGCCTTTTAAACAGCTTCTTTACGGAGAAAGAAAAGATCAAAGGAAAAATCAGAGAAAGAAAGGGAGAGAGGCAGGGTATTACCTGAACTCAAGGATCACTGCTGACCTGCCCAGAAACCCAGGGCGGAAACACTTTGGGCAAATCCCTTGCCCTGAGCAAGTCTGGGTTTCTTCACAGGGGAATGAGGACACTGCCTCAATGCTTTCAGATCTTGGGGAGATGAACTTTTACCGTGTCCTGTCAACTCTCATCTCCTTACTCTGTTGGAACTAATGTGCCTTGATCTCTCTTCTCCTGTTTTCTCTCCTCCATTACTCCTGGGATTTCCATTATCAGCCTGCTGGGATGACGTGGTGAAAAAAAACACAACAGTCTCTGCCACTTGCTACCTGAGCTGGCATCCTCTTTGAGCCTCAGTTTACTTATCTGTAAAATGAGGTTAACAATACACACTTGGAAAGGTTGTTTTTATAAGAGTTGCAAAAATAGTAAATATATGGTGAATCATTTGCTTTTTTATACCTCTGAATAAACTACAAATGCAGACTAATGTTGTCCAAGAATTTGAGTCTAAAATCTTCGCTGATTCATTTTCAGTGTCTACTTCTAAGCCATCACATTGGTTTTTCTTCTGTTGGGCTGGCTCTTTATGACATGATTGCTTTACCACTCATTCTTTCATGGGACAGATGTTTACCAAGCACCTAATATGCTTCAGGCAGTGTACTAGGTCCTGCTGAGACTATGACAAGAAGAACATGGGGCCAGCCCGGTGGCGCAGCGGTTAAGTGTGCACGTTCTGCTTTGGCAGCCCGGGGTTGCTGGTTCGGATCCTGGGTTCGGACATGGCACTGCTTGGCATGGCATGCTGTGGCAGGCGTCCCACATATAAAGTAGAGGAAGATGGGCACGGATGTTAGCTCAGGGCCAGTCTTCCTCAGCAAAAAGAGGAGGATTGGCAGCAGATGTTAGCTCACGGCTAATCTTCCTCAAAAAAAAGAAGAACAAAATCCCCGACCTCCTGGAATGTATGTTTAGTGGCAGAAATAAATAATAAACAAGTAAACAAACACATAATTTGGAGTTACAAATATTTACTATGAAGGAAACAAACAAGTGCCATGGTTTTAAAAAAAATAACAATGAGGGGAAGGGTATCTTATGATGGTCAGGGAAGGCCTTTTTGAGGACGTGAAATCAAAATATGGAGGAAATGGAGACAAAGGTGAGTGCTTTCCTGTGGAGCAGCCTAGGAAGCAATCCATGAACATCTGCTGAAAGAATTTTGCTTTTATTATCCTTAAATAACAAATGCAATTATGCTTATAGTAATGGAATAATAGCATCCAGTTGATAAACATTTTGCAGTTTATATTAACATATGTCTTTGGGAGATTGCATCAAGTGTATCTTTTTACCCTAGTGCTTTACCTTCAGCCTGGTTGATAGCAGGTGCCCAATGAATGCTTGTTGAATGAATAAGTGATCACAACGATGCCCCAGTGTAGGCAAGGGAAGTGTTACTGCTCCATTTCAGGGACATTAAATGTCTCGTCTCTGGTTTTATGGCTCACAAGGGAGCGGAACTAGAACTAGAATCCTGATTTCTTTTTTGGCTTTTACTCCAGGGTTCTTTTCAGTATTTCACTCTTTGGAATTAAAACCTCATCCTTATGTTTATGGAAGTTCTCTTCCATCTATGAGAATGCTCAGATGAGATGCAGTCCATATATTTCACAGAAAACCAGTGCAATCTTGTGGGGCATAAGTTGTTTTTAGGCAACACTGGTGTTAATCCGAGTGGAATTATCCACACCACCTAGACTCTACTCAAAATTCTGGACAGGTTTACACCTGCCAATTGCTGGCTCTTGGGTGTGTTTCACAAACGAATGAATAGCCCCAACATTCTAATGCTTCTTTGACTTGTTATTAAAGAATGATTACCAAGCTCCAGGAAAGATGTGGTGTCAACGTCGCACGTATTGTAGAAAATCAGTCAATCTTTCAGGAGTGGGAGATGGATTCCTTCACATTCCATCTATATTCAGCCCTCCTCTGTAGGAGCTGAAGCTCACGTGTATCTCATGTGTTAGTGGATTAAGTAGGTAACTAAAGAGATACCTGAATAGGACTATTTGAAGGTAAGATCTCTGGCCAAAAACTCTCTTACGGGGATCTGCAATGCCGCCCCACCGGCTTTGTTTCCTCTTCTGAGGAAGAATCTTTACCTTGCAGCCTTTCTTTAAATACAAATCTCTTAATCAGTCACTGTGCTAGGTTCTGGGAGAGATGCAAAGAAGAACACAAGTCCTCCCTTCCCCTAGAAATTCATTCATTCATTCATTCATTCATTCATCATTCTACAAGTATTTCCTGAGCGCACACTATATGACGGAGACTGAGCCAGGCTCTGGAGGAATCAAATAGCTAACAGGTTTTGAATGCTCGCTACGGGCAGGCACTGACTGTTCATAGTGCTTTTCATGTGTTAACTCATAGGTTCACAATCTCTATTGATAAATCAGAAAGTGAGGTCCAGAGAGGTTAGGCGATTTGCCTGAGGTCACACTGCTAAGGAGTAGTAGTGACAGGATTCAAACTTGAGTAGTTTGGCTTCAGAATCTGAGCCTTAACAAGGTCCCTGTCCTTGAGGAGCTCACAGCCTGGTTGAGGGGACAGAAACGTAAAGAGATGAACTAGAGCCCAACAGGGCTGTGGTTGAGGGGTAACCAAGAGGCCTCCTGAACCCGCTGCCTGGAGGAGCTGGGAAGCCATCGCCGAACAGGAGACACTGACGCTACAGCCACAGCCTAGTCACAAAGAGTCTAAACATGAGCAAGGACCTCTTTTCTTCCTCACCGGCTTCTTTGCTTTGCTGTTGAGGTGTATCACGCCTCTGAGGTTACTTGGGTAAGGCAATTTTAAATTATTTTTAAAGTAATATAAATGAATAAATACTGATGGAAGCCATGAACAGCATTTGGGTTTGTAAGATACGGCAAGTGTACTATGCATAAAGAGTTTCATTCTATGCTCTTGAATTTCTCTCTCATCTTCTTTTGTTCTCTGGCTTGGTTGTGGGGGCTGAGCCAGAGTGGAAATTGCAAGACATTGGTAGCTCTGCCAGGACCACATGGACCTCACTACAACCACTAGAAATGACTTCAAGGGGAAAGTGCATGGATAATTCAGCCACACCAATGTGAGACTTTATTTGTTAATCCTCTTCTTGCTTATCGTCCCTCAAAATCTTGCATCCTTTGTCTCCTTTCCTTGAAGTACAATGTAATTGATTCTTCCTGCCTGTCTGTAGTCCTCAAGGACACAGCTCATGGCCCTCCTCTTTAAGGAAAACTCCCCAGGCCCTTACCCCAGCACGGATCCCCCTCCTGTCAAACTCCTATGGTGCTTAGGATCTACACCAGTCATCTCATTGTTAAATAGACATAGCTTTGAATAGCTGATGTTTTCATATTATGACTTCATATTTCATCTCTTCATACTCAACTCAGTACCCTTTTCCTCAAACAGAAGCTTCCAGTTGGCTCCACATCTAGGATAGGACTTCCTTTTAGAGCCAAGGAAATCTTAAATGTGCAGCTGTAAATTTCTCTCCTTTTCAGCTTGTAGGCCAGTCAATTTTCCTAATCCTATTTTGCTTAAAAATTAGTTCCCCTTGTCGTCAACTACTAACACTTTTATGTAAACTTCATTTACATTGAAATTACAAAAATTTATAGGTATCCGCATGGTTGTTGAACCTTTTGGGAATATTTGCATTGTTAGGTGTACCGTTTAAATTTTTTTTATCATGAAGTTCACATACCACACAATTTACCGTCTTAATCATTTGTGTATCCTTTTAAAATCTCCAAGCTTTTGAGCTAAATATTCTGAATACATTTCCTTATTTTTCTATTTCTAATATTGCATAAATCTATAAGGCTCCGTATATCACTCGTTAAGTGTATCTCATTGGAGCATTCTTGCCTTCTTTTTGCTGTTTTGCGATAAAAGTGAAAACACAGGATGGATAGCTACATCAGGAATACATTTACATAATAAATCCGTTACATTTTAATTTTTGTATTCCTAATTAACTCCAGATCATGACAGGCTAGCTGATAAGTTCCTAGTTATGGGCCACCACACCAAGCCCATCACCTTGTGCTTTTTACCTCCACTGTTTTCTAGGTTTCAAATGTTATGGATACTCATAGCTGGGGGTGAATTATTTTTGACGTTACATTGAATCTTGCAATTTAAAATCTAAATAACACTAATAATGTGAATACACTACTAGTAACTTGTCAAGTACTTATTATATTGCCAGGGGCTGTTCTAAGTGATTTAGATAGGTTTGACTTATGCAGGCAAATCATTAATTCCAGTCAGTTCCCATGTAGAGTAAAAGTTAGCCCTACAATGGATGCAGATGTCTCTTGTCCTCCACTGGGTTTGTTTTTGGGATATAAGGCACAGATATTAAAGCTCACCAAGAAGTAGGTGGGTAGAAAACTACACTAGATTGGAAATCTCTAGAACTATTCATTTTTGATGCCCCAAGTGTTATTTAACCCATAAATGTTTGACAAATAAATTAATGAATGCTACTTGATTAGAGCCCAACAAAATATAGCATCATGATGGCTTTGAAATGGCCTCTCTGTCCAGGGAGCTGAATTTGCAGCTAGAACTTACCTGCTGCTAGGGAGGGAAGTATTCTTGTCAAGGAAAAATTGAAAGTACACAGTGTTGGCTTCGTGCATAATTGCAAATGTCAAAATTCCATTAATTTGATTTTTAAAGTTTAAGGTATTCTGCCATTTGGTTACTCAGTATATGAATAGAATGACATTTATTCTACTTGGCTCTCCATAAGCTACACATGCACATTTGTTTGAAGGGTATCATTCATCCCTTTAATGAGAATTTTGGGAGCACAACACGTTGGGCTAAATAGGAGGTGTAATCTAAAGGAAAAGAACATACTCTGAAATTTAGACTCTCATGGAAAGCAGACCTAATATACGTGAGTCTTAAGTTATAATGGAAAACAGGGTGGGATTAAGTGGCAATGAATGATATAGACAAGACAATACATCTATAGAGTTCAGAGAAGGGAGAGAATGATCAGCTAAGGCCTTTGAAGGAAGTAAGGTTGTGTTCAGACTTTGACTGCAGGGAGGGGAAGATGAAGGGTCCTTTAGGAGTGATGACTCCCAGCGGGAATGAATAAGGTCTGTTTTCGAGGGAAGGTAAGGAAGGTTTCCTTCCTGGTTGGAGTGGGGACTCGTTTTTTTTAAGGTTACTTATTTAGCACTTACCACATCATTAACTTAATCCATAACATAGCCCTATGAAGTAGCTATTACTAACTCCATTTCCAGACAAGGAAACTCAGGCTAAGGGAGGTCAAGTCACTCGCCCAAGATCATACAGTTGGTCAGTGACACAGCAGATTCTTGATCTCAAGTCTCTCCCTCACAGAAGTTTGTGCACTAACCCATCTGCTCCCACCCCAGCTTGTCCAAACCTAAATATAACCCAAGTGTCAATCTCTCTCTTTGAGACTTCCTTTCCTTTGGTATGTTAGGAAAATGTGGGTTTATCTCGCCTTTCCCCTGGGTTATTTCTGTGTAGCACGTGTCCTTGTTCATTTCTCTCAGCTTGGCCCTGCGGCTCTGCTTCTTTCATATGCAGTTAGGGCCTGGATACTACAACTGTTGTCCTCATGATAAGATGCTGCTACCGTAGTGCTGGCCTCAGCAGAATGGTGATATGGAGAAGGACACAATATCTTTTACTGCTCTGTTACTTAATTCTTTACCATATCACCAACATGAAACATTACTGAAGAAATAAACTGGAGGTTATCTTAGTTTGGAGGTAGGTTTAGCTGTGGAAACAGAGACTCAATATTAATAATGGCTTAGCTCTGATGGGAGTTTGTTTCTCTACCATTTCAAAGTACGAGCTGTTATGGCGTCTCTCCTTCATGACGGGGACAGAGGCTTAGACTTCCTCTACTTTGTTGCTCTGCCATTATGAGGCAGCTGCATGTAAGGTCCAAGATGGTACACCATCATGTCTATATCCCTGTGGAGTCTTAAAGGAACACTTGGAAGTTGCACACGTCACATTCACAATCATTCTATTGTCCAAAACTTAGTCATATGGTTTTATCTAGCTGCACAGGATGCTGTGGAATGTCGTCTATATTCTGTGCTGCCAACTAACCAGCTTAAACTCAATTATTCTATTTCCATGAAAAGAGGAGAATGAATATTGAGGGACAGCAGCCTCTGCCTCAGAGGGAATTATAAAAAAGGAGAAAACTATGAAACTTAGATAATAAATATGGCTTTTTTCCAGAGTCCAATATAAAAGACAAAAGTATTAAAATCTCTTTTGGGATGCTGTCCTCTAACAGGTGTTGTCCAGTTGCAATATTTGCTTTCCTATTTCAAGTGTGCCTTCTTCTTTCAGAGAGAGGGTGAGACAGAGAGAGAGAGAGAGGAAGACACAGAGAGAGAGAGAGAGACAGAGAGAGAGAGAGAGATGCTAATGTACATCTCCATTCTTCTAAAGGAATTAAAGGAAACTATACTCCCTTCCACAGTAGTTCTCACCCCCAGATCCCTCCTCAGCACCATCCTTAGACACAACGTGCAGCCGCACCTTTGCCAAATTCTGAGTCATTCTCTCTAGAGTTACCCACAAGCAACATGAGCAGAAAACCCCAGGCTGGGCTTTCATTGAGGTGAAGTTTTATGCCTCTTCATCCTCCAGCAGGCCACTTGGGTGATTAATGGGTATATGTGCACTCACACACACACACACACTCATATCCCACTCACAGGGACAAAAATTATTCTTAGATTTGATGCAATTTAAATTCAAATTAATGAAGAAAAATGATTCTTAGGGGTCACAGTCTGCACAGACACCACAACCCACAGCATTGAGGGAGCCTTCTGCTGTACATGGAGCAGGGTGAATTTCTCCTCCTTCAGGGGAGACTCATTGCTCTTTTCAAACATCAAGGCCATCTATCCCTAAGGACTACTGTTTGGCTATTTAAAGAAGCTTTGAAATTACACCTTTCCCCTTGGGGTCAGATAAAAGCTTTACCCCAAGTGTGCTCCAGACTCCCCAGACTAACCTATGAAGGTCATAATAAAACAAAATAGAAATGTATGTTTGCTTATTTTCAGAGTAAGCCCTTCTCTGTGGATGTGGTATCTGGAGTTGTATTTCTAATTATATTTGGTGAAATATCGTCTTATTGTTTGAGGATTCGTGAGCTTGTGTGTCCTCCGGTGATGGTCGTCTTTCTGGTTTGACGCTGTTTTCCTTGGCGAGTCCTTTGCACTTCTCTCTGCTTTGCCACCTCTGATCCCACCTCTGCTCTCACAGAGGATGCATTGCATCCTTCCTCCCAGCTGCTAAAGAGTTACTTTTAATTAAAACCTTGTCTTGACTTTCCCCGACTGCTCTGCTCCTCAAAAGTCCCCCTCCAGAATCAGAGCGTGAATACCTAAGACAGAAATATTACACAGAAATATAGAGTTTCTAAGTGACCACCATTGAGGTGAATACCTTTTGTTTCTCTTTCCTTCCTTTTCTCTCCTTGCAGCTTCCTTTCTAAACAAATGAGACATTTAACTACAATGAAGCTTTCAGAATTTAGGGATAATTTGGGTCTAAAAGATTGCTTTATGTTATTAAAATTACAAGTTGAATAGACATAATAGAAGGGTGTTACAAATGCAGTCAAAGTGGTTTTTTGCTTCACATCGTGGGCTGTTTCCTCTTTAGAGCAAAGTAGAAGTGAATGTCTACCCTGCCTAGTCCCTGGCAGCAGGTCCTGCATCTCTGCACAGATGGGTAGTTCTTGAACTTGCCCATCCTTTAGAGTCACTGGGGGAATGTTAGACAATGCATGTCTGAGGCTCCCTCCCAGGACTTCTAAGTTAATTGCTCTTGAATGTGGCCTAGTCCTCAAGGTTTAATAGATATTTTAGGGTGCAGCCACCATTGGAAATTTGCTCTCAACCTTTTCATAGAGATATTTCCAGTAGGATGCAATTCTGAGTTAGTGACTTATTTAAAAATTGTTCTAAAGCACTTGTGCCTGGCTGATAGAGAGAACAACTGGTGAGCAGCTTTGAGGATTGGGTGAAATTAGAGATAAAGTTGAGAGTCCAAACCCTCTGGGTCTAAAGTGAAGTGACACACAGGTGCACTGAGGGGTGGGAGACAAGGTGACTGAGCCAGGCAAGCATGGAGTGAGGACGCAGCAGCTCAGTGAGGTGGATGCAGGAGGGAAAGGGTGAAGGGGTGGGCTCTGCCATTCCGGCCTTCTGAGGTAAAATTTTTACTGTAATGACTTAGATTTACTCTGTGTTTTGGAAAACTGCACAGGAAAGGAGGAATCCCTGGCGTGGGAGGAGTGTTAGAATTCCCTTCACTGAAGCATCATCCCCTTTCCAGAGCTGCTTGGCTGGCCCTGTGCACACTGAGGGGTTGCCATAAGGCAGCTTGGCCCCACCCTCCCTCTCCCCATCCTCTCTTCTTCTCTGACCTTCTCCTCCTGGGTACCATGGACAGTTCCTCCTCAGCCTAGGGGCATTAGATTTGACCTGGGCTTTTAAACTTTCCTAAATCACTTTTTATTGTTTTGCCCCTTGGTTCAGTTAATCTGTGCAATCCAGGGGTTTTAATGGGCGCTTTTTCAAAAGACAGTTAGAAGAAGTGGAGGAAAACAAGAGAAAACTCAAATGTTCACATTTGAAACTGTGGAGGCATGGAGCCAGCTGGTCGTGCCTGGGTGAACAGTCTTAGTACTGCTTCCGTTGACTCCCTGAAGGTATGTGTGTTCTTTGTAGGCATTTATTTGGTGTTTTTCTGCATCTACTTGCTCTTCAATAAGTGGTAAGATCTAATGTATGTACAGATAGAACAATTTTAAATGAGGATGTTCGGCTCATATTACATTTCTGCCTTAGACCAGTCTGTTTTAATAGACCATTCATTTTTCATTTAACTGCAGTACAAGCATTGAGCTTGGCCTTTCTCCAGTTTTTTTCTGTCAGCCACTGGAGGCATTGGTGTGTAGAATTTATACTCGCCTAGGAACCCTGTAGTTAAGGGCTCAGATCATTCTCTTTGAAAAATTACTTAATCTCTATTTTATAGGGTTGCCTTTTTTATTGCTATTTTTAAAATTATTATTTGGTTTTTTAAAAAGCCTATTATACAACACTGGAACAATTTGGGTAACAAAATAAATAAAATGATATTGGATTATAACTCAAAATATAAAATAAATATCAATACTGACATAAATGCTTGATTGACTGATAAATAGTTGGAGGGAGACTAAACCAATCTCCTATGGAGAGCCTTGCAAATAATTCCAAAGTCCAACCCATTTTTCAATTCCAAGTCAAAACCAAGTGTCTAATGGTCAACAAAACAAATCTCAATTTCAAAAAAACCCAGGACATGCTAAAGAAGTCTTAACACCTAGTGATGCCGAGTTAAACACTGGAGGGGTGAGGGGTGTTGGAAGGAGACATTCTCTCTTCAAAAAGCTATTAGAACAATGTCGATAACTTTCTCTTTGAAAATCGGAGCCCTTTAAGTTCTTCCACCTCTGTTTTAAGTGCTTTTTAAGCTTGTAATCCCGTAAGACAGTGTTTTGGCCGATTCTTTAGAGTCCTTTTATCTTCTTCCTCTCACTTAGAAAAACGAGGCTGGAGTAGTTAGTCATATTTTGCTGACGTCGAGGAAAGTCGGGTTTGACAATGTCATTTCACCTCTTTCTCTCCATCCTTACCCACCACCCCTCTGGAATATTCTTTTGTGGGTATTCAAAAACTATTCCTTTAGCTAAAGGACAAATATTTTTGGAAAAGTGAAAACTATGTTACTTATTCTCCAAAGGCTGTTTCTATTTCCCTTTGGCGAGCCCTGGAAAAGATGGATACATTTGAAGGTGTGAGAAGGATCAGGAGAGGATGTGGGAGAAAGAAGGTGCTGGGTGTGTCAGAGATTTCTGCTCTGTTGAGCAAGGCCTCAGTCGTCACCACCTCTCACCTGCTTCCCTCTCAGAACAAAGATTACGTTCAGCTTTCCACTGTGTCCGCAGGGCTTATTGAAGTTTATATTTGCATAATGCTTCTTAATGCGTGTTTTCAACTGTGCTCACCTTTATAGTTTCAAGGAGTCAGTCTTCTTAAATCTTGTTTCATGTGAAATGGTTTAGTATCAATGTTTTACTTATTTCTAAGACCTAGGAGCAAAAGTAGTGTGGCAGAAAAAATTACTGAAATATTAGCTGAGCGTTTTCTCCTGTTATTTCCCCTCTTTCTCTATTTGAGGAATATAGCCTGGGCTAGGTTTTCTTTTGGCTCAGAGATTTTTGGGGGATGGAAAGGAGAAGCATCCTTTCCTTCCTTCCCTCTTTTCTTCCTTCTTTCCCCCCTCCCTTCCTTCCTTCCTTCTTTCTTTGCTGCCTTGGAAAAGACTTGATGATTTTAAGAGCTGATAGGAATGTCCTATCAGAAGAAGGGAAGTAGATAAAGCCTTTGAGGTTCTGGAGAAATCAAGACAAAAGATTCTCCCCAAACTCATAAGAAAAGGTTTGAGGTCTCATGGGAGTGGGAATAAATGCATTGCTTCAGGGCAATGGCTGAAGAGGTGGGAAGACCCAAGAAAACTGGCACCTCGGGGAAGAGAAACATTAGGCATGAGGACTGCCAGTCCAGGAAAAGATTCCCTAATGCTCATTCATGGCAAGGAGAACAGGGCTCCTGCCCTTGCAGGACCACTGTGGGCATGGGAAGGGAGGATGTTCACCCAAGGCCCTTCCTGCCTTTTTGACATGTCATGTGACCTCATAGATTCTGGTGCAACCTGGGAATGGAAGGGGTGCTCATAATGATCCGGATGAAAATGGAGGCTTGGTGCCATATTAAGCTGATTAAAAAGCAATAAAACAGCAATATTTCTTGAACACCTGAGCTTGTGGATTGAGATTCATATCTGCTACACTAGAATTAACTCATGGCTAATTGATTTGAGGGGAAAATATTGATTTTCACACCAAAGGCAAATTGTGTAAGCCCCAACAAAAGCAGAAACCTCATATAGCTTCTTATATTATGGGAGAAGAAAAATAAAAAGTGTCAGTAAATATATAGGGTTTGGTTTTCTATATAACCTCAGGGTGCAAAGACCAAAGCCAGGGTTTCTTTCAGAGAAAATACACATTTTGAAATTCTAAGGGTTTGTGATTCATTCTGCGCAAAGTTTTGGGCATGAGTGGAGAGGGAATCATTGACTTTACTTTCTGGTTGTCTTTTCCCTTCCAAACCCAACTAACACACGTTCGCATCTGTGGAAAGAGCACTGGGCTGGGGATCAGGACCCTGGATTCCAAACCTTGGCTTTGGATAACCATTTTACTCCTGAACCCATCAACCGAGGGGCTCGGAATAACTGAGAGTCCACTAGCTGTGGGGGTTGAGGATGGGGAGCCAGTTGTGGGGAATGTGTAGTGTGAAGACCACTGGGCTTGCTCTCAGGACCATGATTCAAAGTTCGGCTTTTAATACTTACTAGCTTTTTTGACCTTTGGCTAATTATTTAATTTTCTAAACTGGAAAATGTTGACAATTTTTTTTGTGGGGATGAAATGCATTGGCATATGTGGGAGTGCTTTGTAAATTATAAAGGACTACACAAATTTAAGGCCTTATTAGCAATTGATCAACAGAGAATTTGAGACCTGAAATACGGTGCTTGGGTCTGGAGGAAAAATGCAGACAGGCTGACAGGACTTCAGGTCTCAGTGAAGTGTCGCATCAGATGAGGACAGGATTAATACACATGAAACAATTAGAAGACACTTAGCAAAAGAAAACTTTTTAAAAGGGTTATTGAGGCAGGATAAGGACCTGGGGCCAGATTTTGGTATGTTATTAAAAATTATGAAATTAAAGTAAATAAAAACCAGTTATTCGCCAAGTCTTCTAAAGTCTACCAAAACAAACCCAGATATATTTCCATTTTTTAATTTTAATTTTTTCCTGGAACTTTATATATCATGGTAGGAAACAATTCCCATCCTAATCAGAGGATGTGGGTAAGCTTCTCTGGGTGAGAATCCCCATGTCTGTTAAATCCCAGATCAGGAAAGAGTCTTACCTTTTCCATTTCATGAGTGTGGCTTGTCTGCCCTCAGTGTGGGTTTTAGGAAGAAATGACAGTAAGCGTCAGGCGTCATCATACTTTAAATAAATTAACTTGTTTATTCTTCACAACCGTCTTGTGAGTTAGGTGACATTATTATCGTCACTATCCTTGTTTTATAGAGAGGAAACTGAGGCACCGAGAAACGAAGTACAAGCATCCGCCACTGAACCTGATCCTGGGCAGCCTGGCTCCAGGGCCTCGCCCTTAACTAGGGTTCTATGTTGCCACCAAAACAGGACCAGCTCTGATTTCTTAACCTTTGCTAACAATGAACTTTAGACACCGTACAGTGTAGGACGCCAGAGTTCTCAAAAACAGGGTTTTCTGGGAAACATTGTTTTATTTCACTTAAAGTGAGAATATCTATGACAATCTGTTTGTTCACTGCTGGAGCAATCAGTGAAGACGATATCCCAGGAAGACCAGGACTTTCCTTTGTGCTAAGGATTCTCCAGAGTGATAATACTGGGATCGTGAGTCTAAACTCACGTACAAGTGACAATTAGAAGAGGAAAATTAAAAAAGAAGAGAGAAAAAGGAAACAGCAGAATGATTTCTTGAAAAGACAGAGTAGAAAACAGCACATGTCAGATTTATTTGGACGCAACTCACCTGAATTCAGTGCATATTGTGAACAGTTTTTACTGAGATATTTTAATTTCCAAAGAATTTTTGTCTTTCTATTATTCTATTTCTTTCTATTTTAATTTTAAGTCACGTATTGGCATGTCCACATACTTATCTTTAGGGCAAAAGTAACTACCTATGCACTTCAAAATAAATATTTATACAGCAAACGTTGAATAAAAAATATTAGGTCTTTGGGCAGAGGATTCTCTTCATGATTATTTCCTCTTTGTTAAACAAACTCACATGTAACTATAAATCATTTTGAAAAAATATAGACAGCTGTAGCAAAGCTGTTACATGAGCAAGAATAATAAGATTTTACAGTTGTGATGGCTGGGTGTTTTGTCTCTCCTTTAAGCCCTGCATACCTTCAAACATTTAGGGCACCTTTTGAGGAATGAGGGAGAAATTAGGGAACACCTAATGGCAATTATATTAAATTGCCAACACCTATTTGATTGTGATACTAAAAAAACATTACAGTACTAGGTGGCAGGTTTAGACAGAGAAACTGGAGCTTGCTTAAGGAGAACTAGGCAGACTTTCAGAAAATTTGAGAAGTCTGGCAGTAAAAATTCCCACTGTGTAATCACTTCCTAAATACATTTTAAAAACCAGTTTTATCTCCTTATCTTTCTCCCTTTTTCCTTTCTTCCTTCCTTCGTTCCTTCCTCCCCCCTCTCTACTTTTCTTCTTTTCCTCCTTCCTTCTCTTTCTCCTTCCCTCCCTTCCTTTTTCCCTCTGTTTCTTCCTTTAGCACATATTTGTTGTCTACTCTATTCCAGTCGTTTCAGGCACTCGGTGCAACAGGACACGTGTGATTAAGACAGATGGGGTTCCTGTCCTCCTGGGGTTTACATTCTAATCAATCTCTCCCCAATGCTGTTCCCATTTTCTCCATTTTTACTGCCATCCCTCATTAATAAATGTAGGCTATTGTAAGTAGATTCTAAATGCTTTCCTGGACTTTGGCTTTCTTCCTCTAGTCTGTTTAGCATACTGCTACCAAATAGATCTTTCTGGTATGTTGCTTAGCTGAATTCTCTATACAGTGAGGGTCAGAATACTATCCAAGCCACATGGTTAAATGAAACTTGCAGCTAAAGACTTAGCACAGTAAGTTCCCATCAAATATTGGTCTGTGTGCTTATTCCAGAGCCTCCACCGACTTCTCCCTCTGCCAGGGAAAGCTTAGCCTCTCATCCATCACTTGTGCTCCCCCAAGATTTTTTTTAGGTCTTGACATGTACCATGTTAGTGCAGTTCTGTTTGGTTTAGGGTTTATGATACACACATAAAAATGATTTGGTCCTCACAGCAATGATCCTTCATGGATAACTGGGAGATAGTATTTGTCTAGAGCAACTTTCAGTATTTCAGATTCTGTTCTGTCAATCTATCCTCAGGCTGTCCGGATATGGGATATTGTTATTTCTACTAACTTACGCTGATAATTTTTATATATTTAAAATGGAACTCACGGTTTCCCCTCCCTCACTTGCCTCGCTCCTCCCCCCTTTCGTGGTTCTTTCCACAGTGGTAAGTGGCACTGCCAGGCACCCACCTGCTTAGTCCAGAGACCTTGGAGTCAGTCATCCTTGACTTCTTTCTTTCTCTACTACCCATGCTGAGTCCCTAAATAAAGGCTGGTGGCTCTAATTTCCCACCCCAACCCCCCTCCCTTGCCCTGGTCCAAAGCTCTCCGCCTCGGCCTGGGTTCCCACACAACCTCCTACTTTGGCGTCTTGCTGCTACTCCTGCCCCTTAAGGTCTGTTCCCACATAGCAGCCAGAGTGATTCTTCTGAAACACTAAATTATGTTAAAAACCTGAGCTCCTTCTCCCCTAGTGACTTCTCACCACCCTTGGAATGAACGCAGATACCTTACAGAGGCCCTCCCTGACCGGCTCCCGCCCATGTCTTTAGTTTCATTCTCTACCTGTCACCTCTTGCTCACAGCCCTCCAGCCACACTGGCCTTTTTACTGTCCTCTGACTCACTGGGTATGCTGTCTCCTCAGGGACTTCACCTCCTGAAGCTTCAGTTTCCTTTGTACAAAGGGAATATTTATATCTTTGACAGTTTCTGTCTCATGATGCCTGGGGAGATTACAGCGGATTAGGCTTGTAAAGCGTGGGACACTGCCTAGCATACAGTAATTTCTCAATAAATTTTTACCTTTGTTCCTCTTTTAATACTAGTCTTAATTTTCCAACTGTCCTAGATATCTCACTGGCAAGTCAAATTCAGTATTTCCATCCTGAATTCACAAGTACTTCCCCACAAACCAGCACTTTTTCTTGGCATTCCTACTCAGGTTAAGGCCATCACCATTTTTCCAGATCCCTGTCCTCAAACCTCTGTCCCCACGGACTCCTCCCTCACCCTTGGTCAGATCCCACCTCTAACCAGTTACCAAGATCTGCTGATTCTTCTGAAAATTTCCATTTATTCTCCTCTTTTCTTTCTCAATGCCACCACACCAAAGTCTCATAGTAACTTCCTAATTCATCATCCAGCTTTTGGTCTCTCCTTTCTAAATGATCCTGCATGCCACTCTCAGATTCCTACAGCCCACTTAGCCCTGGTGGGCTCAGAAATCTTCAAAGTCTTCCCATCACTGTTATGGAAGGCCTCTGTATTTGCCAGGGTTCTCCAAAGAAACGGAACCAATGGGATGTGTACATCTATCTATATATATATATATGTGGAAGGAGATTTATTTTATGGAATTGGCTCACGTAATGACAGAGGCTGGCAAGTCTGAAACCTTCAGCATGGGCTAGCAGGCTGCCAATGCTGCAGTTCCAGTGGGGAGGCTGGCAGGCTGGAGACCCAGGAGGGCTAATGTTCTGGTTTAAGTCTGAAGGTATTCTGCTGTAGAACCAGGAAGACCATGTTTCAGGTGATGTCTGAAGGCAGTGTGCTGGAGAATTCTCTTTTGCTCAGGGGAGGCTGATCTTTTTAGTCTACTCAGGCCTTCAACTGATTGGATGAGACCCACCCACATTATGGAGGGCAATCTGCTTTACTCAAAGTTTGCTGATTTAAATGTTAATCTCTTCCTAAAATATCCTGACTGAAACTCCCAGAATAATGTTTGACCAAATATCTGGGCACCTTGTGGCCCAGCCAAGTTGATACATAAAATTGGAAGCTAGTATCTTAACCAGCCCCCTTTGTCCAGACCAGCACACACTCTTCACTTATGATTCCTACTTAGCTCATTTTGAAGTTTAAATCAGCAACCCTCTGAGCTTCTTGTTTTTTCTAATAAGTAAAACATAATTAAGGTAATTCATTGTGCATAGAGGAGTTTAGAACATCTGTTGGCCTCTGTCCTTTTCATTTCTGTTCCTAGGCAGCAGAGGCTGCTGGGTATACACTGCCCCATAGTCACCAAAAAACCCCTGGAAACCCTGAACCCAATAGCAATCCAGAAAATTTAAGAAAAAACGACCCCTCTCATTTATGAAGCTGAACTGCACACTAGGGCTACACCAAGCAGCCGTGAATGCTGGTTTCTATTCTTCCAATTTTGCAGCTGACAACACCAAGGCTCAGGGAGACTGAGAGGGTTTAAGTAACTTTCCTAAAGACAAACCATAAATGGCTAAACTGGGATTCATCCTGGGAAATTAAAAAAAACAAAAAACACCGAGATCTAGTCCCACCCCTGAGAGATTCTAGTTTAAGAAGTGGGGCCCGGGTCGGGGGAGGTCTGAATTTTTAATGAACTCCCCAGGAGATTCTGATATGTGGACTACTTTTTGAGAAACTCTGACCAATGGGAGAGAGCTGTGGACACGAAGAAATGAGCTCCCGGACACAGCCCTGCGGTGGGTTAGTGTTCGGTTCTCTCAAACCAGCCCTTTGGTATTTCGGGTAAATTGAAAGGACAATAAAATGCAGTTAATGGGGCTCACAGAAGAGTAGTTGACTGCACTGCAAGGAGCACACTTCTCAGTGGGCAGAGACGGGACAGCTCACAATAGAGAGGGCTTGAAATGGTTATAAAGGAAGGGGCTGAGCTGAAGACCGGTTGAGGACTGGCTTTAACGGGGTTACCTACACATGTCAGATGTCATGTTCCTGCAAAGAGAGAATCCAGTGTCAGCTCAGACCCCACCTGGAAGAGATCTGGGACAGACCGTTTCCTCTGTCCACAGATGAAAATATAGCACATACAGCGAGGACTCATCGTTTTCAGTTTAAGGAGAAAATAGCCCACTTTAGTTCTGAATAAGCAGTAGGAGGTATTTTGAGTATGATTTCTAGAGGATGCAAACTGTCACAAAAATATAAAGAGTAGGGGCTGGCCCTGTGGCAGAGTGGTTAAGTTCATGCGCTCTGCTGCAGGTGGCCCAGTGTTTCATTGGTTCGAATCCTGGGAGCGGACATGGCACCGCTCATCAGGCCATGCTGAGGCAGAGTCCCACATGCCACAACTAGGACCCACAACGAAGAATGTACAACTATGTACTGAGGGGCTTTGGGAAGAAAAAGGAAAAAAATAAAATCTTAAAAAAAAAACATATAAAGAGTGACCCAAAATGAGCTTCAAGAGAATTCATAATGCAAAGCTAAGTGTTTTGTGCCTCTTGCGATAAGGGTCCTAACGCAAGATCAAAACACCCTTGAGCCTTGCAGCAAGAAAACATGTACAGAATCCAGACAGGGAAGAGTCCAGAATGCTCCATAGCAAAGATATTGCCTTGGTTATTTCTCACCAGGAACGAGACGCTTTGATTCACATTCATGGTTTACATATATATTAGTTCGGTATAAGATAACTGCATTGTAAATGTATATATTTAACACTCTAGGATAGTGTATTTCCAATTATTCTATATAATCCATTTGTGGTCTTTGTAGAACTCTGAATTTGAGTCCGTCCAAGTATTGTGGTTGGACGACTGCACTGAGTGGGTCTAAACATTAAAAATGCTATAATACAAAAAATATAAAAAGTGAAAATGCCATATTAGTAATTGCTTAATTTCATTGAAAAAAGTGCAAAGAAAAAAAGGAATTGCAGAAAGTAGGCATTCCTTATCTCAAAGAACGAAAACAGAAAACCCAGATGGGGAATATAAATACAAAGCAAATTTCAAAGTTTACCAACAGCGATGACGTAAATTGCATTCCAAATAATCATATTTCCCACTTTACAAACAGTATATATTTGCAAGTTCTAAAGTGAATGTTACTTACTCCAAGTGACAAAATATGCGTTCAGCTTATTTAAAACGAAGATAGGATGACAGATTCTACACAGGAGAATTTTTAGCAATACCACAGAATTCTAATACTGCTTTTTGCATATCAGGGATTTTTTTTTTTTTTCTTTTTTGGCAACAAAGAGTGCCATGAAACAGGAGCGTATTAAGGAATTCATCTATAAACTGACTATAGTCTTGTAAATGCCAAATGCTTACTTAAGGTATTTGATATTTCACACAGCTGGTGAAGGATTTGCTCTCCTTCTTTCTCTAGTTTCTTTCATACTATTCCTGCACTAGGCCAGCTTCTCAGAGATCCAGACTTGCCAGGCTATATTATCTTTTATTTGTCTCTATTTCCAGAAATATTCTTCCTCCATTGGTAGTTAATGCTATCTCATCTTCTCATCTTTTTTTTCTTTGATAGAAGATGGATTAAAAAAATGCATTTGAAGAATGAGTCAGGATAATTGTGAAACTGTAGTCAAAGATATTTTCTTTTATTTGATTCCATGAGCCTATTAGAAGGATTGAAACTATGTTTGTTCTTCTTAAAAGGTAATATATGTGTTCCATCAAGCCGAGGGCCTGGAATAGAGAGGACACTAATTAAAGGTAGTAATTTTTTTTAAATCCCTTTTAAGACATTGTCATAAAAATGTTTGACTCTTCTAAGAAACTGTTTGCTTTTTTTTTTTAAAGATTGGCACCTGAGCTAACAACTGTTGCCAATCTTCTTCTTCTTCTTTTTTTTCGTCTTTCTGCTTTTTCTCCCCAAATTCCCCCTATACATAGTTGTATATTCTAGTTGTGGGATGCCACCTCAGCATGGCCTGATGAGCGGTGCCATGTCCGCGCCCAGGATCCGAACCAGCAAAACTCTGGACCACCGAAGCAGAGTGCGCAAACTTGACTACTTGGCCATGGGCCAGCCCCAAAACTGTTTGCTTTTTAATAAAATGAATAATGAGAATTATATAGTCTCACTTGTTTACCTATTTTATATAACTGATAGAAACTCAAAACTAAATTAAGTGCTTAACTTCAATAATTATTTTATTCTGGATACTTAACATGTACTTTGAGTCATTTTCAATATAAAAAATTAGCTGTCATATTTTATTTGGGTTTTAACATTCTGACCAGCTTCAACTGGTTTTTGGAAGGAGATGAAGACAATGAAAACAAAACAAGAGCAAGAAAGGATGCTGGAAGGCCTCCAGCTACTGACATTTTTCATAGACATTAGGATATAGCCAAGCAAAATATAGAATATTTATGTCTTAAAAATGAAATCAGCCTAGAGGCCAACGTCATGCATAATTCATTTTTCTTTTATTCTAGAGTTGAATGCTTAAAATATTTAAAATATCTCAGGCAGGTTGGCCCGGTGGCGCAGTGGTTAAGTGCACACATTCAACTTCTTGGTGGCCCGGCGTTGGCTAGTTGGGATCCTGGGTGTGGACACGGCACCGCTTGGCAAGCCATGCTGTCGTAGGCATCCCACATATAAAGTAGAGGAAGATGGGCACAGATGTGAGCTCAGGGCCAGTCTTCCTCAGCAAAAAGAGGAGGATTGGCAGCAGTTAGTTCAGGGCTAATCTTCCAAAAAAATAAAAATAAAAATAAAAAATCACAGGAAAAATAGTGTGGACAACTGATTTATGCTCCACTTAAAAACAAAACAAAGACCCAAAGTTTTACAAAATTAAGAACTTTTCTGTTTTCTAAAGAGAATTCTGAGAGAAGCAAAAATATGAATTTGTGCTGTGTTTTAGCTCTTCAAAGCATCGTACTTTATACATGGGTGTACAGACAGAATCTGACATACCCGCACTCTGATCCCCTTGCCACTGCTTCCTGCTGGGTGATCTTTACAGAGCTGATCAACCCCTAGGTGCCTGTTTCCCAATCTGTAAAATTTTAAAAAACAATTCCTATCATTCGTAGTTGTAAGGATTTATAGTAATTTATGCAGTCAGCCTAAGACAAAGCCTGGTACCCATTAAATATTCCATAATTGGTGGCTGTTGAATTAATAGTGAAACCAACAATGTATCTGCTACTTTAGAAGTGTGCAGAACACAGCCCTCAAAGGCCCTCCGATGGATTGAATTGAGCAAGCAGAGTAACACTGGAATCAAAACAAGCTGGTTCTTCCTTCTAAGGTGATTCTTCTTGACTGGCTTTCTCTGTGCTTGATGAAGCTGGGTGTGAAGATGGAGACTTCATTTTAATAGCAAGCTGCTTCCCAGATGTGAAGCCTATGGTTATTTCTTCCAGGGAAGGCTAAAGACACAAGTTTATTTAAAGAATATCAAAGGTGCAAACCATCTGAGGCAATCCACTGCAGATGTGTACGTGTACGTGTATGCAGGGATTAATAGAAAGGCTGCATTAATGCGTAACATACATTGCCATTTTGTAGATTGTAGTGAAATATGCATTGCTAATAAGGGACGATACATTGAACTTTCATATATGTCGTTGAGCGCTCCATGTATTTTCAATGCAATATCACCCAAGATATATATTTGTCTGTATTTCCAAAATGTATGGTCGCCTCATAGCTCTCTGATCCCTGAGTAGCATAGTGACTAGGGTGGCCAACTGTACTTGTTTGCCTGGGTCTGAGGAGTTTTTCAGGATCAGGACTTCTAGTTTTAAAATCAGGACAGTTCCGGAAAAGGCTGGGCCAGTTGGTCGCCCTAACTGTGACATACCAAGATGTAAAAAAGTTGGTCAGGGGCTGGCCCCGTGGCTGAGTGGTTAAATTCGCGGCCTCCGCTGCAGGCGGCCCAGTGTTTTGTTGGTTCACATCCTGAGCGCGGACATGGCACTGCTCATCAAACCACGCTGAGGCAGCGTCCCATATGCCACAACTAGAAGGACCCACAACGAAGAATATACAACTGTGTACCGGGGGGCTTTGGGGAGAAAAAGGAAAAAATAAAATCTTTAAAAAAAAAAAAAGTTGGTCAATATCTGCCACCTTGAATACTAGTATAGGAAGTGTGAAATCAATGTAACGTTAACTTCTAATGTTAATTTACAAGAGTGGTAGCCACGCTCTCCACTCTAGGACCTGTGGGTGCTCCAGGTCTCAGGAGTAGTTTCATCATTATCCCTTGCTTGGTGTTTGTAATAGACAACAGTGAATGATAACTACCAACCAAGAATTCATGGACCAACTCAGCTATGCACATCAAGTCCCAGCATGGAGCCAGAGAGGTGCAAGGCATAAACAAAAGCAGAATTAGTCAATCCTGCAAGGTTTGTAGACTTTTTCCTCAGACCTAGAGGGACCTTTGTAGGAAATATTAAACAGGATGGGCTGAAAGAAAGGGAGGTGTAATCCACTGCAAAGAATCTTCCTGGCTTGGTGACTGCCTCCTGCCTCTTATCTTATCCTATCGCTTATTTTAATGAGCCTGAGAGAACCATAAGGAAAGAACAGGGGCTCTGGAGTCAGGCAGAATTGGGATGGAATCCTACCTCCACAACTTCTTAGCTGTGTAAGCTTGATCAAGTTACTCAAACTCTCTGAGCTTCTGCAGCCTCATCTCTGAAATGAGAGATCCTTAGTCTAGATCAGCTTCCTCTGTCATATACTCTCAGAGAATTATGTTCATCTTCATTAGAGCACAGAGCTTAGAGGTGATTATTTGCTCAGTGTCAGTCTCCCTGTGAGCTCTGGAAGAGGAGGGGCATCTCTGTTTTTATTTTAAACTGTGTTGCCGTAGTGGGCACTCAATTATTTTCGCTGAATGGAGGAACAAAGGATTATTGTGATGGTTACATGGGATAACTTACACATAGACTTCCTGGAACCTTCTTTTCTTCCTATCTCCCAACTAAATCCACTCAATGCCTAACATTCCAGTCTTGTTTGTATATTTGTAGAAAAAGATTTACTTAATAGATATTTGTAAATATGTAGAAAAACTGAAAATCCAAATATCAGATGGTATAGCTGCATGTTCATTAAATGATCATATTGGGCAGAAATGCCAATTCCTACCCAGTTATTTGGGGGAAATGCACGTGCAAACTTAGGTTCTGGCCAAGGAATGATGGCCACGGAGAACTGGTTGTTTCTTTTGTTGTGGCTAGTGGTCCCTATTTCTATGGTGAGGATGAACTGATTACCAACGATTTAGATGGATTGCATAGATTTTCAAAATATTTGTTTATGCCAATTTTGAGCCCAGTTATTGCATCCTAGACAAGAATTGTGTCTGAGCAGGCACTGAAAAGTAAAGACTGGCAGGAAGTTTATTTCATTCTGTCCAATCTACTCAATATTTCAGCTGTATGTGATTTTCTGTCCAAATTATGTAGTTGATTGCTTCAATTTTTACTTCCTTCTGCATGTCTAGACACATCATTAGAACTGACAAAGAAGATGAGAGAGTCTAAGTGGCATGCCCATCTCCACAGCACAGGGCCTCATGACGAGGCTAATCCTAGGACCTTATTCCTTCCTAAAATCACTCATATAAATCAGGCCATACCATTTATTTGTACAAGGAACACTGTTCAGTTCACCAATAAGTTAATATGGAATAATTATGACAAACGCAGTTATATCCTGTTTTTATAGTGGGCTTAAGGAACACCCCAATAGCCTTTCAAGGAGTCCTTTAATTTTGTGTGCATTTTTAAAGAGTTATATAGATATAACATTTCCAAAATTTTAATGGTTGTTCTATGATGTGATCCCTAAAAGTCCACAGTGAGTGATATACCCTCACTATTGTTCTCCAGAATAGTCTTGCTATTTCTTTTTTCTTGCCTCACCACATTCTCTGCTCTTCCCAGTTATAGTACTCTCAGCTACACTTTCTTGAAGGTTGGAAGTAAGGATGAAATTAAAAACATACCGACTAAACAAATAAAAAACCTTTTGAATAATTATTTTATGCATAAACCTAATAGTGCAAAATATAGGTCGTTGATGACACAAAAATACTTGTGTCACAAATGCCATTTTAGTTTCTACATGGTTAATGCTGAAGGGAGGGAAAAGCTCTTCTTCTACGCATCTTAGGTTCTAAAGCTGTAAGGTAGACGGCCAGTGGCAGAGTAACAACCAAAACAAACAGATGTTAATCAATACGCATCATGCATGAATCATATGCGAGTATCAGAGATGGGTAACTCAAAGGTTTGGTTAGCATTTTAGCAAAAGAACAATACATTTTAGAGACGTGACAAGACAAAGGAAAAGGACCTTAAGTCTCCAGGGCCAGCAAATTGTGGCATATGTGGGAAAATAATGGAAGATAAAGGTTAACTAGTAATGTTTATTATGTAGATTACTCTGGTGCCATCTCTAGGCTGATAAGGGTGTAAAGTTCTCTTTAGTGATTAACTTTTGTCCTTCCTGGTAGAGAGGGGAGGAGGGAGACCTTCGTAAATTTATGTCCTGTTTTAGGTGAATAAAGGGAGGGCAGAGAGCTTTTCTTGTATCTACTTTTTCTTAATTGCCTTCAGCTCAAAATAATCCTTATGCCAAAGTGACATATCTTGGGATGGCATGTTTTGTGACCTACAAAGCCATTGGCCTGTTCTTATGCTTCTTTTCTGTGTGTGTGTTTGTTTGTTTTCTTTTTAAACTGTGAGATGAAAGTGTCAGAATAAGGTCATATATGGTAGCAATCTCTATATAGCATTCATTGGCATACTCAAGGTTCAAATCGGATACATTTACTTTGTAGAGGTCAATTATATGATAGGACGTGAAAACTAACTCTAAGTGGCCTTTTAAAATAGAAAAGCAGGGCTGGCCCTGTGGCGCAGCAATTAAGTTCCCACGTTCCGCTTCTCAGCGGCCTGGGATTTGCCAGCCCAGATCCTGGGTGCGGACATGGCACCGCTTGGCAAGCCATGCTGTGGCAGGCGTCCCACATATAAAGTAGAGGAAGATGGGCACAGATGTTAGCTCAGGGCCAGCCTTCCTCAGCAAAAAAGAGGAGAGCTGGCAGTAGTTAGCTCAGGGCTAATCTTCCTCAAAAAAAAAAAAAAAAAAATAGAAAAGCATACCAAGATCACCTTTTTCACTCACTTTATCAGTTCATTCTCATAGTTTAAGACTAAATTTAAAAATACTGGTTGGCAAATAAAATTTCTGGAATAAAAGTTTGGGAAGCTTGGAGTCTCCCAAGTCCAACATTTTATCAACTACATGGAGGACATATTGAGACATGTTTGCCCAGTATTTTCCAAGACAATTTATTCCTTCATTCAGAAATATTTACTGAGTACCTCCTCTTTCCCAGGTACTAAGGCCGTGCTGCCAGTTGTAGGAAATGGGAAGTGAACAAGACATTGATCCAGCCCCAGCTAGGTTACATGAGTCGGACAAATAGATGAGTCATTCTTACATGGTATGATGCGTGCTTTGATAAAGACAAGTCCAGTGGTGCCCATCAGTTCCCTCCTTAGAAGTAGATTCACAGCTGAAGTAATAACTAATGAGGCTGATGAGTTAATCACTGACCTTTGAGGTTAATCATGGGAGAGGACTAAGTGGGATCACGAAGGCATGTGATAGCTACGATGCAGGTTGGGAGGCCACAGCCTACCTAATCTGAAATCATCTGAAAGGACACTTCCCTGAGTTCTCTGAAGTACTTATAGCTGTGATAGAGATGAGTTATCATAAAGTGGACTTTCTGAAAAATCAAAAACAGATTTCTGGATTCCTTGCCTTCTTCTAGTGCGCCTTTCACATTGTCACACACTTGATGTTTTCCTGTACACAGGAATTCAATTGCATTTTATCACCTATAAGACTCATATAAAAACAAAATAAGGAAAACTACTTGCATTATTAGTTGTAGCTAGTTGCAACCCCAAATATGTTGTAAGTGTTCCTGTGGTGGAGCCCATCTTTCCTTCATTCTTCATCAGCCTTTTTTAGGCACATGGGTATCTTTATCACAGTAGAGTTTCCTATTAACTCAGAAGTCTGTATAGTCCTGTTGTCAAATATGTTGGTTCAAAAAATTGAATTTATCAAATTCGGGTCATCCAATGAAGTAAGGTGATTTTTCCTACTGTATAATCCCTTATTAATGTTTTGGTAATATCTCCAGATATGTATATTTAAACTAATTTTGAGAGAGAGAAATAAGAGAAAATTGGATTGACAATGAAACTTAAAAGACTGAAATTTGAAGAAAATAACTTCCTTTACAGAAAGCTATAGACACTGTATGAAGAACAATGATTTCTTATTCTCTGTCTTCTCCATGAGAAGAAATATATTAATTTTCCAGGAGGAAGAACGTAAGCAAAACTTCTTGGAAAGTAATTTCTTCTAGAATGTTTAAAAATAGTGAAACTGGTCAATGTGGAACTTTCTGTAATTTTGACTTTTTAAATTAATGTTGATGCTTACTTGACTGGGTTGATGTATCTGTGGTTTTGTCTGAAAGACAATATGGCTTCTTAATGGACCTTTGGGATCTATTATTCCTTCCTCCATCACTGAAAATTTTTTTCCAGTGTTTTGTGACTTGGCTAAGTTTATCAGCTCCTCTAAGTCTCTGTTTCCTCTTACGAAAAATGAAGGTAATCATAGCTCCTACCTTACAGGTTGCGGTGAGGATTAAATAGGATAATGCTTATAAGGCTCCAATTTAATGAAAGCCCTGGCATGTGGGAAGCAATCCACAAATGTGAATTACTATTTTAATTACCCTTAATAAAGGTGACATTCTTGACCTGTCATCAGTAGGACATGCATCTTTAATTTTTCTCACCTTGGCGATGGACTGGCATTTGTTGTCCTTCTTTAGGCCACTGACATACATTTATGTGTCTACTGGTTAGGGTAAGTGGGCACATTCTGGTGGGAAAGGAAGCCAGTGGGCACTTCTTAACAATAAATGCAGTGTGCTAACTGGTTGCCTTGGCAAAACTCAGACAATGACAGCCTTCCACAATGTAATCTTATTTAGTAATTTCATATAAAGTAGAGGGAAGGTCTCTGAATTTTGAGGTGTTGTAATATTCAATGAAAATATCAGTGAGGTTCCTAAACAGAAAAGATATCAGTAGATGATTTGAATTTTTCCATGTCTTGAAGGTAATTTCCCTCAACTAAACATTTTCAAATCCTCAGAAAGCTCTGGAATAAAAATCAACCCCAAAAGAAGCCAAGATATAATGGATGTTTGAAAAAATATAATCATGGTGATGAAAAACGATTGCAATGATCGGATTTATATGCTGCTTACAAGAAATTGATTTTAAATGTAGATGAAATATGTTAAAAGTAAAAGAATAGAAACAGATACATCATGATAATGCTAATCAAAATAAATTTGGAATGGCTATTTAATATCAGCAGAATTCCAGAACAAAGGAATATTATCAAAGATAAAGAGAGTCATTCCATAATGATAAAAGGGTCAATTCACCAAAAGTGTAACAATCCTAAATATTTGTGGTTCTAACACAGAGATTTAAAAGACATGAAGCAAAACTGACAAAACTGTAGGAGTAATAGATGATTCCAAAATTACAATCAGAGATTTCAATATCCAAACTCAACAATTGACAGAACAAGTGGGTAGAAATAAAGATATAGAAGATAAGGTATAGAACATTATCAATCAATCTGACCTAATTCACATTTATAGAACATTTTATCAATAATAGTAGAATAAATATTCTTTTTAACTGCACATGTGTAATTTACCAAGAAGGATCAAATTCTGAGCCATAAAATAAGTCCCAATAAATAAAATGATACAAATCACACAAAACATCTTCTCTGACTGCAATGGAATTAAGTTAGAAATCAACAACAGAAAGGCCTCTAGCAAATCCCCAAATATTTGGAAACTAAATAACACTGGAGCCAAAGAAGAGATCAAAAGAGAAACTAGAAAATATTTTGAACTGAATGAAAAAGCAGGATATCAAAATTCATAGGATGTAGCTGAAGCAGTACTTAAAGGGAAATTTATAACACTAAACTTCTCCTTTGGAAAAGAAGAATGGTCTCAAATTAATGATCTTAGCTTTCATCTTTAGAGACGGGAAAAACAAAATAAAATGAAATCCAAAGAGAATAATAAAGATGTGAGACGAAATGAGTAAAATACAAAACAGAAAATAGAGAAAATCAATAAAATCAAAACCCGTTCTTTAAGAAGAATAATAAAATTGATAAACTTCTAGCTAGACTAATCATGAAAAAATAGATGAGACAATTATCATTAAGAATGAGGGAGATTCCTCAGATATTAAAAGAATGATAGAATAATGTGAATAACTTCATGCCAATTAATTCAAAAGTGTAGATGAAATTGACAAGTTCCTTGAAAGACATAAACTACCAAACTTTATTCAAGAAGAAATATATAACCTGAACAGCCCTGTATTTATTAAAGAAAATGAATTTCTGTTAAAAATATTCCTGTAAAGAAAACTCCAGGCTCAGAAGCCTTCAATTGTGAATTCTATCAAACATTTAAAGAAGAATCAATTCCAATTTTGCATAAAATATCTCCCCAAATTGAAGGGGAGTGAATACTTCCCAATTTACTTTATGAAGTCGGCATTACCCTCATACCAAATCCAGACAAGGACATTACAGAAGAAAACTACAAACTAATATCCCTCATGTACATACATGAAAAAATTCTTAACAAAATTTTAGCAAATAAAATCTAAAAATATATTAAAAGAATACTGTATCTTGACCAAGGGTGTTTATTTTAAGAATACAATTCTTGTTACATTTGAAAATCAATCAATGTACTTCACTATATTAGCAGACTAAAGGAAAACAACGATGCAATCATCTCAAAATACATAGGGAAAGCATTTAATAAAATTTAACATCTATTTACACACTCTCAATAAACTAGGGAATAGAAGGAACTTCCTAAATCTCACAGAGTGTGTACAAAATAACCTATGTCTAAGATCATACTTAATAGTGAAGGACAGGATGCTTTCCCCCTAAGTTCTGGAACAAAACAAGGATGTCTGTTCTCACTACTACTGTTAAACACCATACTGGAAGTTCTAGCCAGTGCAAAGCTCTCTAGTACATAGTTTTATATTCTAGTTGTAGATCCTTCTGGTTGTGCTACGTGGGATGCCACCTCAGTATGGTTTGATGAATGGTGCCACATCCATGCCCAGGATCCGAACCAGCAAAGCACTGGGCCACTGAAGTGGAGTGCATGAACTCAACTTCTCAGCCACGGGGCCGGCCCCAGAAGATTCTATTTTTAAGATGTCAGTTCACTCCAAATTGATCTATAGATTGAATGGAATCTCAATCAAAATTCTATTAGGACACCTTCAGTTTTGTGGATACTACTCTTTACCTGTTAGAATGTATTAAATTGAAAACATCTGCCATACCCACTGTTGACAAGGTTGTGGAGTAATTGGAACTTCACACACTGCTTGTGGGAATGTAAAATGGCCCAATGACTTTGGAAAAGTTGGGAAGTTTTTGAAAATTAAATGTGTTCTTACTATATGACTTAGCCATTCTACTTGTAGATATTAAATCAGGATAGACGAAAGCTTATGTATATAAAAGGACTTGTAAACAAATATTCATAGCAACTTTATTTGTAGTAGACCCAGACTAGAAACAACCCCAAATTTCTGTCAACAGATAAGTGGATAAACTTTCATAGTGGATCCACACAGTTAAATTTACTCAGCAATAAAAAGGAGTTAACTTCTGATACGTGCAATGACATGAAACTTAAAATAGTTATATTGAGTGAAAAAAGATAAAAATGTAGATGTCGTATGATTCCATTTGTACAATGTTCTAGAAAATACAAACCAATCTATGGTAATAGTAGGCAGATCAGTGGTTGCTTGGCAATGGGGCAGTGTAGGAAGGAACAGGAGGGAGGGATTACAAGTTTCCAAGGAAATTTTTGGGGGTGATGGATATACTCATTGTCTTGATATTGATGATGGTTTCACCAGCATATACAAACTGTACACTCTAAATATTTGCAGTTTGTTGTATGTAAATTACATGCCTATAAAGCTGTTAATAGTGATTATTTTGACAAATGGATAAAAAGTCCCTCACATTTCAGAGAAGGCTGGTCTAGGTGTTAAGGAATGCAGTGGCGAATCAGGCAGTCAAGTCACTGAGTTCTTGTTTTGGGCAGGGGGTATCTTTGTGTGGGACCAGTGAAAGTGGCAGCAGATGTCCCGCCCCCTACAGAAACAAGGTCCTTCATTTTTTCATGTTCAGACTTACTGATATAAAGATGACCACCTAGGAGGTTTTTGTCATGTATCCATCTTTCTATTCTTACCCTACCAAACGTTAAGATGATATTTTATGGTGGCTCATGCTTAAACATTTTTTTTCTTCAAATTCCTAAGTTTGACTACTTCCAATCTCTTATCAAGGGAAGACAGGCAAGCGAGGCTGGTACTCCTGTCAGTGTCCCATATGTGGGCGTAGGTTACAGCATAGGGACTTGGGCAGCATTTTGGATGATAGTTATCCACACTAGCCAGAAAAGGATGGAGCCAAAAGACAAGGACAAAACCATATCTTGAAGAAGACATCCAGGATCAAAACTAGATATGCCAAATGGGTCATCAGTGAGAGGTGGGAGCAAATGTGGGGGATTTTCCAGAGTTCCATAGCTAGAAGAAAAAGCATGAAGCAGAAATGAGATGAGAGAGGTCAAGACGTTGGTCATAAAGAGGGATGGGTTGCCTGGAACTTTCTTTCATTAGGTGTTGACTGCATGATGTATGTGTGTGTCACCTGGGTCAGAAGGCATGGAGTTTAAGGGCCTGATTAATGGACTTAAAGCACGTGTTCAATTTTATACCTTTTGAGTAATTAAAGTTATTCATCCTAATCTAGAGACGAAGTCAGAGCCTTCTCGATTTCAGATTAAGTGCTTTTGAAAATTTGCCAGACAAGATATGATTTCTTCTTCTTTTCTGAAAAGAGAGAATCCTCTCTTAAATATTCAATTCCATTTATCATAATAAAAGGAGAAAACTGAAAGTATGAAAGAGAACAAGAAAAAAGGGCTCATATGAATTAAAAATATTTAAAATATGCACACTATGAAATGTATCATAGAAATGTAAAATATATATTGGAAGAACATCATACAGATAACTAAAATGACTAAAGTATCTTACATTTATAATGTTTCTGGGACAAACAGGACAAGAATTACTCATCTACTTCTTTAAGAAAAAGAGTTTCTTCTCCAACTAGTTTTGTGTGTGTGTGTGTGAGGAAGATTGGCCCTGGGCTAACATCTGTTGCCAATCTTCTTCTTCCTGCTTGAGGAAGATGGTGGTCCCTGAGCTAACATCTGTGCCAATCTTCTTCTATTTTATGAGAGATGCCGCCACAGCGTGGCTTGATGAAAGGTTCTAGGTCTGTGCCTGGGATCAGGGTGTGGGAACTATGGGCCGCCAAAGCAGGGTGCAAACTTAACCACTACATCTCTGGGCCGGCCCCCTTCTCCAATTAGTTTTGACTTCAGTTCAACAGACATGACTAGAAAGTTTACAGTTTCTGCTGATACACTATCCTGGCTTTGTTTTCTGCCCTGGCACAAAAGAATCAAGGTGAAGTCATAGAAAAATCTCAGCTCTTACACTACGCAGTCATATTGTTGCTTCAGAGACTTGTCAACATGAAAAAATCGATGTTATGGCTAACGGTTATTCTTGAGCAGTGTGGTAATACAATCTTTTTCAGATTTGAGTAATACATGGAGACTTTTTAATGGAAAAAAAACCTCACATCCTTTGAATGTTGAAAATATGTTATAATGTTACTTGAAATGTGCAAATATAACACTACTTATACACTCCTTATACGCTTAGCTATTAAACAAATATAAGACCACATTAATTTACAAAATAAGTGGAAATTATGCTTTTTTTTTTTAAAGACTGTCACCTGAGCTAACATCTATTGCCAACCGTCTTTTTATTTCTTCTTCTTCTTCTCCCCAAAGCCCTCCCAGTACATAGTTGTATATTCTAGTTGTAGGTCCTTCTGGTTGTGGCATGTGGGCCACCACCTCACCCCATGACAAGTGGTGCCATGTCTGCTCCCGGGATCAGAACCGGTGAAACCCCGGGCTGCCGAAGCCTAGCAGGTAAATTTAACCACTTGGCCAGGGGCCAGCCCCCAAATACTTTAAAACCAGCACAATCCAAATTAACATGATTAATTTGATGTGATGGATGATGTCGTACTACTGAAACTAAATTGCCTCTTGTAATGGGAACTTGCAGACCCAGGCACTCAGATCTCAGCTGAGGAGTGCCTTACAATAGTGCTATGACCTCTTCATGTCATCCTAAGGAGGAGTCTGGTCTGTAGACACCATGTGGGATTTAGGGGCCATCAAATTTCAGTTTGAATACCTTCTCTGACTTTTTCTTTGTAAGCAGTGTGACCTTGGACTAGTTAATTTAACTTCTTATGCCTCATTTTTCTCATCTGTGAAATGGTGGGATGAGTGGATAATACACACACTCCCAGGGGTTGTTCTGAGGATTTAGTGAGCTCATTTAGGATGCTTGGTACATAGAAGGGATTCTGTAAGCTTCTTCTCTTTCTCTAATTAACCTAGGTTTTTAATTTTTTTTAAAGTTCCTTGCAAGTCTGGATTTCTCAAAAGAATCACAGCTTATCAGACTGTATTATAACCAACTAGCTAAGAATTAATTTTTGGAATCACAGAATAATCAAAACTCACTCCCTCTTCCTTTTCTTTGTGGTTGCTTATGCTCCCCTCATCCATTCATAACGTCTTTCAGGACTTTACCACATGTCCAAATCCAACGTGGACTTTAAGGTCCAGATTAAACACACTGTGGTCCAGACAGCTTTTCTAAACTCTTGGCTGGAGTGATCACTCCCTTCTTCTAACGCCTGAGGCACTTTTTCTGTGTCACTCAAATTTGGGTAAGGAAATGGAGATGACTTACAACAGCAGGCCCTTGAGGACGGGCTTGGAGAACAGCTTTCCCACAACACAGCCCAGCCAAGGACTGCCGGGAAACAACTGCAGACAGACCCGCCCCCAGGGAGCAGCCGCAGCTGGGCCACCCAGCGCTCAGGGCGGGTAGGCAGCATCATAGCTGTGAAATGGTCTTTTGTTCTGAAGATTAGTGACCTGCCATCCTTTTAGCCAGTCACGCACGCTTCCACAGAGAGCAGTCCTGTCAGCTAGTCTCGTTTCTTTACAGGAAAGGAAGTGATAGGTCAGTGTGTGGTGACGTGGGACTCAGCTTCATGGATCCTGGGTTGTAAGAAGCTGAACTTCTGGAAGCTTCTCTACTGGCAAGTAGATACTGCTGGGTGGCTGAACTGCTGTTGATTTGGACAGGAAGCTGAGCCAGTTTGTGGGTCAGCCTCTGGGATGGGGGTTGAGAGGAAGATTCGTATACTAGGGCCCAGGGAAGAACAGAAGAGACCAGAAAATGAGTCTCCAGAAAGAGGACTCCACCACGGGAGAGGTGAGGTCAGCTAAGGGGAGCTGGCAGGGCAAAGGTGAAGTTTCTGCTGCCTATGGTGAGGACAACCAAACAGAGATAAACAAATGTACATACCACAAAAGGCCCAAGGGGTACTGCATTTGGAGTGGAACAGCCCAGTCCCCAGGCAGAAGCCCTGCCCTTGTCTTCGTTAATCTTGATATTTGAAATCCCAGTAGTGACGGAGAATAAATATGTCTCTGTATAAGGGACATATATGTGATAGTGTTAGTCAGCATTTCTTAAAGTGACCCTATCATAGAAACCACCTGGTGAGCTTTTTAAAAATACAAATATCCAGGCTCCATCTCAGACCTGCTGAAACAGGATCATCAGGGAAAAGGTTGGGCTGGAATTTGGAATTTTTTTCCAAGCTCCTCTGGTAATTCTTACAATCGGGCCAGTTTGGGATGCCCTATTGTGGATGGAAGGGCTCAGAACTGGGAATCAGAAGGTCTGAGTTTGAATCCAAGCTTTAACGTTTACTCATGGGGAGGTCTTGTATGGGCAACATAACTCCTGCGAATCTCAGTTTCCTCAAGTGGAAAAAGAGCATTTCTTTCCTCCCAACCTCACTGGTTTGTGAAGCTCAAATGCCTTCATGTGTGTGAAAGCACATCGTAAGTTCAACCTGTTTTCCCCAAACTGTCAATAAAATCATTTACTCATATACTACAAAAGTTTCCCATGGATTTGTAGCATATTTTGGATGAAGTATTCATTGAGGTAAAATCAATTACAGGATGAGAAAGGGGGCTCTGTCTCACTTGTCTTAGATTGCTCATTGCCCCCACGCCCCATTCAGCCTGGACTGGGCAAGGAAGTTACGCGTCTTTGAGGGGCTGCTTGGGGTATCGTCATGCTTTCATTATCCTCTGAGGTTTTTGAAACACAATAGGTCAGCCCCTGATTCTAAGGAGAGCCATTGTTGGTTGTCTCCAGCTGAGGGTGGGATGGGAGCAGACTATAGGACGCAGAGTGCAGTGGGACCACATGGTGCTCACTTATGTTTCTTCCAGAACCAAGAAGGGAAGTTATTGGTCAGAAAATTCCAGTGTGTAGGTATGCATGTGAATATTTATTTACAATTTTTTTCTCATTATGATCCCTATTAAAAAATCAGTGTACAAGAAAACACAAAGAGGAAAACAGATTATCTGTAATCCCATTACCCGGAGGTAACCTTTGTTTGTATTTGGTTTATATGTTTCCCTATACACACACACACACACACACACACACACACATAAACAGATACATATATAAATATGTAATATGTTTGATATATGTGTATATAAATACATAAATATAAAAAGTAAAATTGGGATTTTGACAAACCCATATGTTTTCGAGATAATATAGTTTTATATTTATATTGTATTTCCAGATAAACAGATACATATATAAATATGTAATATGTTTGATATATGTGTATATAAATACATAAATATAAAAAGTAAAATTGGGATTTTGACAAACCCATATGTTTTCGAGATAATATAGTTTTATATTTATATTGTATTTCCAGATAATATAGTTTTGATAGCTTTCCAAATTAATAAATACAGATTCATACCATTATTTTTAATAGCTGACTTCTAACAATTTAATGGATGTGTCATAATTTACTTAACTAATCCCTATAGTTGACACCTGGAATTCTTCCAAATGTTTGCTAACATAAATGCTGCCTTTTACATACAGCTTTGCTTACTTGTCTGAATATTTCCTTGAGAAAAATACCCAGAAATGGAATTGCTGGGTCAAAGATTATGCATCTTTAAAAAAATGCTTTTGATGTGTTATTTCAAGCGGTTTTCCAGAAAACTTGTATCAATTTATATTCACACCGGTACCTTCTATGCCAGTCCTTACCCTCAAGGAAAGCACAGTCTAACTCTTTATACCTTAGGGTGTTAACCATTTGTCTACCTTATGTATTTGGAAATATTTTCCTAGTGTTTTAACATCTCTTGCTCTCTGACTGGCCTGGGTAAGTCCTTGATGTTTACTTAAATTTTATAATGTATTTCACGGTTTAAAAAGAGATTGAAAAACTGTCCTCTCACTTTAAGGAAACATAAATATGAGGCTATGACTATTGTTGGTACTTACAAATATAGTTACCTAATTTCAGACACTCAAGTTCAATCTGTATTGGTTGGCTGGATCATTCATTTGTTCATTTCATCAAACATTTATTGAGTGTCCTAAAGGTTTCTAGGTGTTAGATATGTCCCCTTAAGTCAAACATGACTGTAACTCTGAGGAAACTGACAATATAGTAGAGAAGAGAGAGGAATAAATCCATAATTATAGGGTAATATGCAGTGTGATGTGTTGTGATAGCAGAATGCACAGAATGCTCTGAGAACACAGAGTACGGAAATCTCTAATGAGATGGGATACTCAAGGAAGGCACTTGGGCAATTTTGAAAGTTTAGTAGGTGTTTGGTGGATGTAGGCATGGAAGGGCATTCTGTGAAGAAGGAACAGTATGAGTGAAGGTACAGAGACGATACGTATTGAAACCTTTAGGAAACGTGCAGTGTTTTTGTTTGTCTGGATCAAAGAGTGTTGGAGAATGGCAGGAGGGCAGATGAGGATGAAGTTGGAGCCAGAGTAAAATGGGCCTTTTGTGGGCTAAGTTAAGAATATTGAATTTTACTTTGAAAGTTTTGGGGGGACAGAGGGAGAAGAGTGGCATTGCAGAGGGAACAGTGGGGACTTGCAGGGTTTTTTCTGAGAGAATTTTAGATTTAGAGTAGAGTTGCAAAATAAAGTTCCCATATACCTTTCAACCAGCTGTTGCTTATGTTAACACCTTACCTAAACATAGAACATTTATCTAAACTAAGAAATTAACCTTGGTACTGTTGACTAAAGAACAGAACTTTACACAATTTCACCAGTTTTTCTACTAATGTTCCTTGTCTGCTCCACAATCCAATCTGGGTTCCCTCATTGTCTTCAGTTATTATATCACCTTAGTCTCTGATAGTCCCTCAGTCTTTCCTTGTCTCTCATGACCTTGACACTTTGGAGGAATACTGGTCAAACATTTTGTAGCGTTCCTCAGTTTGAATTTGTCTGTTGTTCTCTCATGATTAGAATTGAGGTTATGCATTATTGGGATGGCTAACTCAGAAATGACGTGCCCTTCTCAGTGTATCGTTATCAGGGTGTACATTGACTTTTTAATTGATATCTGGTGGTGTTAACCTTGATCACTTGGTTAAGGCAGGGCCTGCCAGGATTCTCGACCATGAGCTAAATATTTGGGGAATTCATCTAAAAATCTGGAAGAACTGTTTCTCGGAGATTTGGACACACCTAAGAAATGATATTGTTGATGCAAATAATACATCACCAACCTATAAATCAAAATTTGGATGAGTTTATTATGAGCCAGAGTGAAGATTATAACCTGGGAAGGCCTTAGAAGGTGTTCCAGAGAAGCATGGGTTTCAGTACAATCTTATATCTTTTTTAGAACAAAGAACATACCTTAAAAACACCCAGGATACATTTTCATCAAAATTTCAAAGAGGTATTCAGTTTCAAATTAGCAAGTCAACATGACCATGACGTCAGGACAGGGATTAATCTGGGCGTCACTAATAGGGCCTTACCAGTAGGGCGTAGGAGGGAAGTATGCATTCTTACTTAAAAGAGCGCGTTCTTTACTTTAATGGTTAAGCAGATGTACAATGTATGAGTGATAGGCCATAAATGCAGGCTTCTTAGTTCAAGCTGAATCAGTTTGCAACCTGAAGAGTTACCCCTTATACCTCAATATGTGAAAAATGTCTTGTCAATATTGCTATTATTATTATATTTATTGATGCGGGGTCGATGAGTCAAGGAGTCGAAAGAAAGATTTCTTGGACTCTCAAGGTCTGGCAGTAGTGCTCTTTTATTCAGAGAATAGCATGGAGTAGCACAGGGACAGGACCCATGGGCAGTAAGAGCTGCAGGCATGGGGACAGGACCGAAGAGCAGTAAGAGCTGCAATGTGTTGAGGGTTAGAGCTAAATTTATAAGGCATAGGTATGTCAGTTATTTCTTTACAAGACACAGGAAAGATCATGAGAAAATCATTAAAACGGTATCAGTGCAGGTGGGGTCTGGTTGTTGGGTGGTCCTATAACTTTAGATAAGAATCAGATCGGATTAAGTCAGGAGCCCTATGCTTCCGGAGGATGATATAGATGAGTATGTAGGGCAGGACGCCTTGAGCTTCTCTCCCTGGGGCAGCCTTGATCCTCATCATTTATTATTATTTTTAAGAGAATGTGCTTTCTGAGCTGGTAGTCTCTGTCTCATTAAAGCTCTAAGCTTTCTTGACAAACAAATCAGTAATGATTCAGACATTATTGCTCAACGAGCCTAACCCAGCTTCACTTTGTGATGGGTATCATAACATAGCCCAGGTGCACTTATTCTACCCACCAAATTGCCTAGGTCTTTAACCTCCACCCTTCTGTCTCCTTCTCTTTCTCTCTCTCAAATGTCTCTTTGCCCTCAACAGACACATTTTCTCAAGTCTCTCCCACATTATAAAAAAGTTATAAACATAAACCCCTCAAAAACCTCCTTTGACCCTGTGACTGTCTCCTTAGCCACCACCCTTTCCAAATATTCCTTCACAGTGAAGCTTCCAGAATATGTAATTTACACTCTATGTCCAAGTTCTGTAATTAGCCCAGCCCATGGCATTGTGGCTTTGTTCCATCATCAATTAACAACGTTACTCTTATTAGAGTCATTACAATCTCTCACTTGACACTTTTCAGTAATTATCTTACTTTACTTCCTGTGGCATTTGACACTGTTGACCGTGCCTTCATTCCTGAAATGCTTTTGTCTTTCTTGGCTACGTGGTGTCTATGCAAATAACCCATAACCAACCCATAAATCAAAGTTGGCATGAGTTTATTATGACCCAGGGTGAGGATTGTAACCCAGGAGGGCCTTAGAAGGTGTTCTGGAGAAACATGGGTTTCAGTACATCTTATATCTTTTTAGAACAAACAAGATACATTAAACACATCCAAAATACATTTTCACCAAAATTTCAAAGAGGTATTCAGTTTCAAATTAGCAGGTCAACATGACCCTGATGTCAGGACAGGGACTAATCTGGGCATCACCAATAGGGCCTTACCAATAGGGCGTAGGAGGGGAAGTATGCATTCTTATCTTAAGAGAGTGCATTCTTTACTTTAATGGTTGAGCAGATGTACAACGTATGTTTGATAGGCCATAAGTCAGGCTTTTTAGTTCAAGCCAAATCAGTTTTGAACCTGAATAGTTACCCTACATACCTCAATATGCGAAAATCTCTTGTCAATGGAAAATACTCTCTCTGGGTTTTCTATCCCTCTGGTTGCTCCTTCTTTATTTGTCTTTAGCGTATTTTAAGTCTACCTGCTTCTAAATAATGTAATAGTCACACTGCCAAAGACAAGCTGAAAAAAGAGTAAATTTACAGTGGAGAACCTGACAAACACTACCTTGGCTGTGAGGTTAATATCCCTAGTGATGTCATATGGTATCTGGTCCCCTGGTATGCTGTGATGAGAAGGGTGCTTTCCCTCTGTGGGATTCTTTCAAAAAACCCATAACTCAAGTTAAGAGGAGTTGAGCAAGATGGTGACAGAGGAGGCTCCTGAGCTCCCCTCCTCCCACAGACACGCTGAATATACAGCTACATATGGAGCAATTCCCTCTGCAAGAGATCTAGAGACTAGCTGAATGACTCCTACACATCAGATGAATGAGAAAATATCCGTATCAAAACAGGTAGGAAAGGCTGAGACACACTCTTGCCATAAACCCCAACCCTGACACAGCACCATACACTTTGGAAGGAAATCCGACTCCTAGCTTTTCCTTGAGAAGCAAAGGATTTGGACCCCACATCTACCACCCCCACATTTAAGATTCCCTCTAGAGGGACGGGCTCCCCAAACGCCTAGCTCTGAAAGCCAATGGGCTTGTGTTCATGAGACCCACAAGACGCTAGCAAAATAGGAAGCAATTCTTAACGGGTGAGTGAGCACTCACCAAGGGTATCCCCCAGAACTCAGTGCAGAAGGGTCAGTCAAAGTTGCCCTTTTCCAAGTCTTCTCCTGAAAGAGGTTTATTTGCTTATTTTAAAAGCTGCTGCGTTGGGGCCGGCTCCGTGGCCGAGTGGTTAAGTTCGCGCGCTCCGCTGCGGCGGACATGGCACCACTCATCAGGCCACATTGAGGCGGCGTCCCACATCCCACAACTAGAAGGAACTGCAGCTAAGATATACAACTGTGTACAGGGGGGGTTTGGGGAGATAAAGCAGAAAAAAAAATATTGGCAACAGTTGTTAGCCCAGGTGCCAATCTTTAAAAAAAAAAAAGGAAGATTGGCAACAGTTGTTGGCCTAGGTGCCAATCTTTAACAGAAAAAAATAAATAAAAGCTGCTGCTTGAGGGCCAGACTTCTAGTTCAGTAGGCACTAGGGGCTGGCTGCTATCATCCCCAGAGACTAGGGAAGCTGGAGGACACCTCTCTCACTGGCTCCTTCCAACCTGCTCCAAGTCCCGAGTTTCTCCATGGAAGGAGCTTGTACACAGGTCTATGCCCCAGCTTTTATGGCTGCTGTGGAAAGGACAGGCTGGATCACCTGCCTCTGATGGCCAAAGGGACTTCTGTTCACAGCTTGGAAATAAATGAAAGGAGACAAATATAATTACTAGGAAAGTCTTTGGGATGTCTGTGGTAAGACTTTAACTGGTAGGTGACGGTATGCTGCATGGGTGTGTTGGACCATCCAAAATAAATAGTGGTTTTCAGTTTATAGAGCAAATTTTGCATATATGATCAGTTCTGATAAACAAATGGAAGGCACTAGGATATTTTGGAGTATATGAGGAAGCCATTTGATGTAAAACTAATTTGGCCTGAACTTGTTTTTCCAAAAGGACCTGAAGTGGCCATTGAGCATGCATTGTATATCTGTTTTAAGCATTTGCTTTGTCTTAAAGGCAAGAACAAATGCCCTTAAGATAAAGATGCAACTCCCCCACATTGGCATTTCCTTAAGGATAAGCATCTCTCCCTAGGCTAGCAACTGATTGCTGCGCCCACCCTGTGACCACCCAGCTCCAGACAACAGACTTGCTATCTGCTGTGTGAATAGCTGTGCTGTACCTGCTAAGCAATCTCTCGATTGTTGTAAAAGGGACATTCCTATCATACGTGATGTGTGCTCTTTGTTCCAAGATGGTATGTAACCACTCTGTGCACCCCACTTCTTTGGTGCCCATCCTTCCTTGGGAAGGAAGGCCCCGGGCTAGCCCTCAGATCTGTTCATAATAAACTCACCCCAATTTTTATTTTTAGATTGGTTATGGATTGTTTGCATTGACAGTTCTTTTGTTAACCCTTGCAGGGACTCTGTGAGGGCATTATTATGCAATATTTCCATTTTACACATGAGAAAGCTGAGATAAAACAGCTTGTATAGGGTCACCCCAAGGGCTGGAGTCTCTAGTCAAAACATTTCTATTTTCAGCTGTGCTGATTACTGAAAAGGTTTTTTTGGTTGGTTTGTCTGTTCACTTGTTTATTGATTGATTCATTTATTTTGAAGATTGGCACCTGAGCTAACACCTGTTGCCAATCTTCCTTTTTTTTCGTCTTCTCCCCAAAGCCCCCCAGTACATAGTTGTATACTCTAGCTGTAGGGCTTTCTGGCTGTACTCGTTTGTTTTGCTAAAATGAACCCTCTCTGACTTGTATAGAGGAAATTTTTTCCTTCCACTCTTTGAAGTTTTGTATCTTCTCTTCATTTTTAAGGTTTCTTTGTTTAATGTTGTAGGTTTGGCTAAACCAAGATGTATGACAAAAAATGCTGCTGGGTCCTAGGTCTCAATTTGTGCTTTGGTGATGCAGTGCTGGGTAAGACTTGACTGAGCTGATTAAATTCCCTAATTGTTCCAAGAGAACTATGGGAGATACAGAGGTGGATGTCCACTCTGGTTGACCCCATGCTTGTTTTTTTTTTTTTTTTTGAGGAAGCTTAGCCCTGAGCTAACATCTGCTGCCAATCCTCCTCTTTTTGCTGAGGAAGACTACCCTGAGCTAACAGCTGTGCCCATCTTCCTCCGCTTTATATGTGGGACACCTGCCACAGCCTGGCTTGACAAGTGGTGTGCAGGTGTGCACCTGGGATCTGAACCGGCGAACCCTGGGCTGCCGAAGTGGAACGTGTCAATGTAACCACTGCACCACCAGGCCAGCCCAAAGCCCTATGCTGTTTGATAACGTATTCATTTTGCTCATCTTCCTTGGGCCGTTCTGATTTTTTTGTTGTTAAATCTTACATAGTAACAACTCTTATTTAAGAAGTGCTTCCCACAGGTTTAAGAGACAAATAGGACAAGATCTTGGACTTGTTGAAATGTCTCTTGAAAATTTCAAATAGTCCAAATGACCAAATTTTTTGATATACTTTAGAGTAGAACTATCAGTTTCTCCAGGTAATGTCTCTCTTCATGGACAAGGTGCTGTTTAGGAGATTAAAGCTGTGAGGGACTGGAATTGGCTACCCCAAGATATGTCTCTTTGGCATGAAGATTATTTTGAGCTGATTACTTTTAAAAACTGCAGACATGAGAAAAACTCTGAAAAGTAGAAGTTACCCTTTGTAAGAGACATTTACATTTGTAACGGAAATCTCCACCTGTAAAGGTATCTCCCTCTCTGTACCAGGAAGAAGGGGGGATGACCTTATCTCTAGAAACTCTTATCAATGCAGAAGGCAAGGACGTAAATCTGCATAATAACCTCACTCTTGTTTATTGTCCTTTTCTAGTAATCTCCCATAACTGACTCCCCCCACCCCTCCTTTGTCTTTAGCTGAGGTTGGTATTTAAGGTGAGAGCTTCTGCCATTTTGGCAAGTTGCTCAGTTTTCCTGGGTCTCTCTCCTGTATACACGATATAAAGCTTTGTTTAATTTTCTCCTGTTATTCTGTCTCATGTGAATTTAATTCATTGACTGACCAGAAGGACTTTAGGATGGGTAGAGAAGATGTCTTCCTCCCCTACAGAGCTTTTGAACTTATTAAATCCATTACAAATCTTTATAATAAAAGTTTTTAGTTCTTTTTTTATAATTTAGTTAATTTATATAGTAGAATTTAATAGCTTAAATTCCATAGTGTAACTCCCTGCAAATTTTGTCCCTTTCCTGGATTTAGGAAACGTTATTTTGATTGACTTTTACCACTGCAGGTAATTTTGTTTCTTGTGCGTAACAGCTAAATGTGCAGTAATTGTCCCTATTCCCAGGTCCAGTTTGAGAGACGAGCACATAGGAAAAATAATACAAAGCAGTATACGTTATATATCTGATGACAAATACTGATAGAAAGAGCTACTGAAATTTAGAGAAGGGAGAGCTCAGTATGCATTAAGAGGGGTCATGAGAAATGTAGGAGGGAAAAAAAAAAGAGTTAAGGAGAAATTTAAAGGTTGAAATGTCTTGAAAGCAGCCTAAATAAAGATTAGGTAAATGAGTTGGAGGAAAGAATAATTTAACTTCATAATGATGGAGAGCATGAGTATGTCATGATCTTATGATCCATCTCCCAGGAAGAAGCATTCTCGAGGAAACTGCTCCTGTGAGGAGAATGAGAGAAAAGGGAGCACAGATGTGAAAGTGCAGGGGACCATATATGTAGACTGCCTGTGGGCAACCCGTTCAGGTCTCTGTGGTTCCTTCCTTGGTCCTTCAGTGGATGAATAGCTGTATTCTATGTCTTGTCCTTCATGATTTCTTACCCCAAATCTTCATGATTTGGCCCCTCGGGCCCAGTGGAGGAAAGCCTTTTTAGATCGTGTGAGACCCAGACAGACTGCCAGGAAAGGTGTGATGTTTTAATTCTGCAGTGAGGTCCCTGCACTAATAACAATGATTTACACAGGTGTCGTATAAATTGTTCTCGGAAACACTAAACTAAGAGAGGATTGTAGCAGTGTGAATTCCTCATTTGTTTTCTGTTCATTGTTGAAGGGTGATATTGCTTTACAAAAGTGGAGTGATTTTCAGAAGATATAAAATTATCTAAACTCACAGGGACCAAGACATATGTGATTGGTGGCCAAGCTCATCCTTTACATGGTACAATATAAACAAAAAGTGATTCTTCAGACACTTATTGCTTGGAGTGGAGCTTCTATTCTGATTATCTAGGAATTCAGAGCCCCTTTCGAGGATAATAGCATCTTAGTGTTTGATGTTATTTTATTTGAGTAATTTAAAGGGTTTTATTTTTCACAGTTGTGTTTTGATAAATATACATTAGTAGAATAATCATATTTTTCTAATGTACATTAGAATTTCATAAAATATGCAATTAAAAATCTCTAAACTATTTAAATAATGGTCTTGAAAGGTAAACTTGACTTTGTATCATTAAGTGAGGTTAATAGATATACTGTTCTGCCTTCACTTCAAATTAATTGTCAGCCTAGATTTTATGATGTTAGATCAATTAGATATGAGAATTCCAAGGAGATAAGCAACAAAAAGGTAATAAAAGCATACATATCATTAATAATCAAAAATTTTTTTTTCTTCTCCCCAAAGCCCCCCAGTACGTAGTTGCATATTCTAGTTGTAGGTCCTTCTGGTTGTGCAATGTGGGACGCCGCCTCAACATGACCTGATGAACAGTGCCATGTCCGCACCCAGGATCCAAACCGGTGAAACCCTGGGCTGCCGAAGCAGAGCTTAGCATGTGAGCTTAACCACTTGGCCATGGTGCCAGCCCCTCAAAATTTTTTGAGGTAATTTTCCAGGTAAACTGCTTAACCTGCTCTGAAGGTAAATTAAGGTGGATGCCTCTACTTATAGGCTCCATATCTCAGAACACTTCATACGTTATTTTACCAAATATTCCAGTTAATTATCTAAGTTTTTCTTAGCCAAAGAAAATCCATATGAGTCAAAGTACATTAAATGAAAGAACCATCGAAAACCACACAGCACTCAAATAAGTGTAAAATTAAAATATGAGTCGATGTAGTTTTCCAAGATTTAAAAATGATTTTGGTCAAATTTTAATAAGTGCCCAAGTGAAGAGAAGAAAATATTTCTGGGTTTTGAACTCTCTGAAATTTAGCAGGAATGAAAATTATTTCAGCTTTAATACAATTAAGCCTCGGCACAGTTCTTTGATGGGATAAGGTAAGAAATATTAATAAACATAAAATTAGAGAACAATTTTTTAAACTAGCCTTGATGGGCCAGCCCCGTGGCACAGTGGTTAAGTTCACACATTCTTCTTTGGTGGCCCGGGGTTCACTGATTCAGATCACGGGTGTGGACCTGTGCACCGCATGGCAAGCCATGCTGTGGTAGGTGTCCCACATATAAAGTAGAGGAAGACAGTCATGGATGTTAGCTCACAACAAGTCTTCCTCAGCAAAAAGAGGAGGATTGGCAGCAGATGTTAGCTCAGGACTAATCTTCCTCAAAATAAATAAATAAATAAAAAGAAATAAACTAGCCTTGAGTGAGCCATAGTTATTTTATTTAATGGGAAACTTTTCATCTCCTTCTTTTTATCTCTTGCTGAAGGAGTGCCAGAAACCATTTGGGAGTGTTCACTGAAGTAAAATGAGAAATAAAAAGGGATAAGGAAACAGGGAGTTAAGGAAAAATGTCTGATCTTCAATGTGCAAATCTGTTGGGAAAATAGAATTTTTTATTTTGCCAAGCATTTGTTGAGGTTCACATAAGTAGCAGAATAAAAGCCTTTTCTTGGGAAAAAGAACTGGCACTCACATCTTACAAAAATTAAAATGTTGAGGCCCCTTGTACACTTTCGTTCATAGTGCATTTTTCTTTATTTAAAAATTTTTCTATTTTTTAAAAAAATTGCACATTTTAAGGTGTACAATATAATGTTTTGATATACATTTACATAGTAAAATAATTACTACAGTTAAGTCAATTAACATATCCATGTCTTCACATAGTTACCTTTTTTTTTCTTTGTAGTAAGAGCTACTCTCTTAGCAAATTTCCAGTATACAATATAGGATTATTCACTGTAGTCACCATGCTGTACATTAGATCTCTAGGACTTGTTTATCCTACATAACTGTGACTTTGTATCCTTTGACAAACATCTTTCCATTTCCCCCACCTCCTTGCTCCTAGTAGCCACCATTCTACTCTCTGCTTTTATGAATTCAACTTTTTTAGATTCCATGTATAAGTGAGATCATGCAGAATTTTTTTTTCTGTGTATGGCTTATTTCACTTAACATCATATCTTGAAGGTTCATCTGTGTTGTTGCAAATGGCAAGGTTTCCTTCCTTATTATGGTTGAATAATATTCCATTGTACGTATATACCACATTTTCTAGATTCATTGATGCACTGATGGACACCTAGGTTGTTTCCATATCTTGGCTATTGTGCATGATGCTGCAATGAACATGGGAGCATAGACATCTCTTCAAGCTACTCATTTCCTTGGTAGTGTTTAGTACAACTGTAATTAAACATTTATTTGTGTATGCTTTGTGCTAAGCTCTAAGCTCCCTGAGAGAAAAGATGGAATCTCTCGTCCATTACTTAGTTTCTAAGACTCAGCATAGTGACTGACACCTACTGGGGCACAGCCAGTAGTCATTGCATGAATTAATGATGCAAATAAAATGAAAAACTGAACCCATAGGGAAAGTTAAAAGAGGATGTCTGATTACTGTATTCTTTAAGAAAAGACTCATCCAAGATTTTGTGGAGATAAACGAAGACCACCCATATGAGAACAAACAGGCTCTTCATTCAGAACTCACTGTAACAAGGGTGTCCGCCACCATCGCTTGTGTTCAGTAGAGACTCAGAGGAGGCAGTGCAGGGGGAAAGCTTTATAGTGGAAGAAAGAGAAGCCTTCAGGTGTGCCCTGACTGGAGGCTGCTGGCGTGGGGAAGCTGGAGAGCAGCTAGTTGGAAGCAGGTTATGTAGTTGGTTTGGTGATCATATTTCACTTCTCTGGTTGGTCCTGAGTTGGGAGAGGGGGCAAAAGTTAGGAAAGCTGTCATCATTGACCGAATCTGACCATTCTAGGCCAACTGTGGTTTGGCTTCCCTGGCTTGTTGCTACCAGAGATTATGGGTCAAAGTTCTATAGTCATATATGATCTGGCCATGGTCCATTTGTCTATTCAGTCTTTCAATTAATGTTCCCCAAATATGTGACAGTTTGAGAGGCTTATTTGATTTTCTCCCCTCAATTTTATCTCCTTTACCAGGTATATGGTAGGTGCTTAATATATATTTGTGGGATGGTGAGACTGGAAAGAGAAGAGGGCTGAAGTTCTTTCTCTGCTGGACCCCAAGACTGTGCTATCTAGTGCAGTAGCCACGAGCCACAGGTAGCTGGTGAGTACCTGAAATGTAGCTAGTTTGAATTGAGATGTATTTTAAATGTAAAATACACACCAAATGTCCAAGACATCATATGAATGAATGAAGACTATCTCATTAACTGTTTTTAAAATAATTACTAAATGTTCAGATGACAATATTTGGGATATGGTAGGTTAAATAAATATATCATTTAAATTGATTTCACTGTTTCTTTTCATCTTTTTTTTTTTAATTTGGCTACTAGAAAATCTAAGATTACATATGTGACTTGGATTATATTTTTACTGGATGATGCTGACCTAAAGTAACCTTTTTGTGCATAAGTTTCTTCTTCAATAAAATAGGCAAATAATTTTTATGGCATGTTCATTTTTCATTGCCTCAATATAAAGGCATTTAAAAAGGCTGGAAACAAAGTTGTATTCATTTATTCATTCATCAAAATGTGTTGTGTGTTTACTATGTCCCAGACAATAAGCTACGGCTTTGTCACTCTTGAGTAATTCTCAATCCTTGCCTTTGACAACCTGGAGAGAGAGACTTAAATGGTGATTTGTGTGGTAGGCATACAAAACTATTTAAACCCAAGAAAACTTCATGGGAAAATGCTCTTGCAGCCTGATTCTCATAATTATGTATCAATAATGTTGTAATTTTCTTCTCTAAAAATAGTAAAACCAACACCAAAAATATCTGAAAATTCACCTCAGGAAGACCTTTGTTTACGTGTTTCAATGAATCAAGACCCGTCTCAGTTCTGGTTGTTTTTTTCCCACTTACGAGCTGTATGACCTTGATGAGCCCCTGAGCCCTGTGGGAATCAGTGTCCTCCCCCGTAAACTGAGTGTACATCATGAGATTGGTCTGAGGCTCAAATAAGATAATACGTGTGAAAAACCAATATAAATATGAAGGATAATTATGGTTATTATTATAAACAATTATGGCCATTAGGTTAAAATGAGCATACTGGGAAAAGAGCAGTTTGGGGACCCGTAAAATAATTTTAGCTTATATAGATTCTAATAGAACTAGAAGAGGCCAAATAAAGAGGCATAAACATGCAAAGCATAATACATGACATTAAGATCTAATCCTTTGCATGCATCTAAGTCATTTTTTTAAAACTGCCTGTGAACCAATGGATGACAGAAAACTCTCAGGAAGAAACCTCTTCAGGGCTGTGTGTTTTTGTTTGTTTGTTTTTGAGGAAGATTAGCCCTGAGCTAACTACTGCCAATCCTCCTCTTTTTGCTGAGGAAGATTGGCCCTGAGCTAACATCCATGCCCATCTTCCTCTACTTTATACATGGGACGCCTACCACAGCATGGCTTTTTGCCAAGCGCTGCCATGTCCGCACTCGGGATCCGAACCAGCGAACCCCCAGCCACCGAGAAGCGGAAAGTGCAAACTTAACCGCTTGGCCACCAGGCCAGCCCCTGGGCTGTGTTTTTGATTAAAGGTACACCCTAAGGCCTTATTCTTTGTAGGAGTCAAAATGAAAAAGAAAATCAATGCTCCTTGTTAACTCTGGTGGCCTTTTGATAAATTTTAGTTAAGTCTCTTCAACTAACCATATAAAGATAATAACATCCTTGGCTATAACACTGGATTACAAAAAGCTATATGTTAATGACGAGTCCAGGGCGATGTAAAGAATAGCCTCCTAGCCTCCATCATCCAGCGTGGTAGCCCCAGCTATGTGTGGCTATTGAACCCTTGATATGTGACTGGTCTGAATTGCGATGTGTAATAAGTGTAAAGTACAACCAGATTCTGAAGATTTGATATGAAAAATAAGAATGCAAAATATTTCATGAGTAATTTTTTATGTTGATTACATATTGAAATAATATTTTTAGCTATCTTGAGTCAAGTAAAATCTATTATTGAGTTAATTTCACTTTTATTTCTACTTTTTTGAATGTGGCTTCTGGAAAATTTAAAATTAGGTCTGCGCCTCTCATTTGTGCCTCTTGTTATATTTCTATTGGGTAGCAATCCCGAAGACCCTTCCTAATGCGTTTTAAAAGCTCAAGCCCTTGTCTGGATGAATTCTGGAATTCATTTCCTCTCCCCACATCCATCCTTCCCATTCCTTTCTTCTAGAAGGCATTAACCAAGCTACCAAAGTAGAGATTTAGGTTAATAACCTGGAAAATAAGATCCCAAACATTCTTTTCTCCTGTCCTTGTAGGTTTTTTCCATTCTTTTTTTCACCCCGGGTTGCAAAGGAGGTAAACTTGGGTTGGAAATGACCAGGGCAGAGTTTCTGTAAAAATTCCTTCGGTTAATAAATAATTGGAAACCATAAGATGATTTCTCTTTGCCAGTCAATGGCTTTCAGTTTAGTTTGAGGTGATCTGTCTCTGTTCATTTGTGCAATAAGCACAATTTATTAGTACTTTTCAGGGAGTAATTTTCTCTTCCACTAGACATTCCACTTAAGTACCTTGACTGACCACAAATCTGCACCAAGAAGGAAGTCTCAGGACAGAAACAGATTGAGGCACCGCTTTCTTTCCCTGTGTCCTCTCCCCACTCCTTTACTAGGAAAAAGCAGTAAAAGTCAAAGAGGAGCAGAGCTTTATGGGATCATGTTTAAAAGTCAACAGAGGGGGGGCTGGCCCCGTGGCCGAGTGGTTAAGTTCATGCGCTCCGCTGCAGGCGGCCCAGTGTTTCGTTGGTTCGAATCCTGGGCGCGGACATGGCACTGCTCATCAGACCACGCTGAGGCAGCGTCCCACATGCCACAACTAGAAGGACCCACAACGAAGAATATACAACGCTGTACCGGGGGGCTTTGGGGAGAAAAAGGGAAAAAAATAAAAAATCTTTAAAAAAAAAAAAGTCAACAGAGGGAAGGAAGATAATCAAGATTATTTAGAATTCCTCTAAGTGAAATTCTCAATTTACAGGGTTTTTTGTACACAGTGTGCTAGGAATGGTGGTGGCCACTGATAAATACAGATGAAAATTCTTTCCTTCATTCAGCTTATAGTCTAACGTGAGGAGGCAGCCAATAAACCAAGTGTTAAAGCATAATTTTCAAGAGGGTCATATAATGACTGTCTTGCAACTAGAAAATGGATGTGTCAAAGAATTTATTCAACTTGCTAATTAACAAGGGAACAAGCAGTAAGATGTTAAAACAACTTTAAAGATCATTTGAGAAGTTAGGTATTTGCAGCCAATGTTAGGACAAGCTTGCTGGGTTAGAAACAAAATTGGTTAATGACCAACAGGGCACACAAACTATAAACTTTGGTTTTATCTGTTCCACCAGACTGGAAGTTATTTGCAACTTTACCAGACAAAAATCATCAAGTTAACCTCCGCTTCTATTAAATTTTAAAATAGCCTGTACCATAGAGAAGTAAATCCCAGCACTGCATTAAAAGAACACCTAGAAAGATTTTGCCTATTTCCAAGTTTTGGATAATTTTCCTTTTTTCTTTTTCTTTTTCTTTTTTTTTTTAGGAAGATTAGCCCTGAGCTAACATCTGCTGCCAATCCTCCTCTTTTTGCTGAGGAAGACTGGCCCTGAGCTAACATCCATGCCCATCTTCCTCTACTTTATATGTGGGACACCTGCCACAGCCTGGCTTGACAAGCAGTGTGTAGGTCTGCACCTGAGATCTGAACCGGCAAACCCTGGGCTACTGAAGTGGAATGCGTGAACTTACCTGCTGCACCACCAGACTGGCCCCTGGATAGTTTTCTGACACAAGTAACTAAGTAAAATATATATAGTATTTTGGATGGTGGTAATTACTTTAGAGAAAAATAACGCAGATAAGCAGATGAAGGGGCATATGTGTATATGTGTTTGCTTGCTCAGTTTTAAATCAGGAGGTCAGAGGAGCCCTCTCTGAGAAACTGATCTTTGAATAAAGATCTGAAGGAAGTGAGAAAGTAATAAGTATATCTGGCGAGAAAGGATGCCAAGGTAGATGGAATAGTGCGTGCAACATCCCTGAGATGGGAATGTGATTGATATGATCTCAGAGCATCACGGAGGCCAATGTGGATGGAGCGGAGTGAACGTCTGGGAAAGGTAAAGGAGTTGACATCAGAAAACTTATGGTAGGGGGTGGGCCAGATCCCACAGAGCCTTGTAAACCATTTTAATGACTTTGAGTTTCTCTTTGAGGGAGATGAAGAAACAATCACAGCCTTTGAGCAGAGGAGTGATATGATATGACTTCCACGTTAATAAAATCCCCCTGGCTGCCATATTGAGAATAGACTGAAGGCAGGTAAGAGGGAAAGCAGGAGAGCCAGTGGGAAATGATGGTGTTTTGAAACATGGTGGTGGTGTGGGGCTGTGAGAAGTGAGACTGAATTTTAGATGTAGTTCAAAGGAAGAGCCCAAAAGATTTGCCGGTGGACCACATCCTGGGTGTGATGGAAATTGAGGAGTCAATGATGATACCAAGGTTTTTGGCTTGAGCACCTGGAAGGATACAGTTGCCATTAGTTGACATAGGAAGCAGTGTCCTTAGCTGAGAGCCATATATGGATTCTGAGAAAATAATTAACCAGTGATTTTTTTGCTTATTCTATCTGAAGAATGCAACATTTGGATTAACAAATGTTGCGAAACCAAAGTCTTCAAGGGAATTTCTTTTTGTTGTTGTTGTTCTTCAGTGTTTTGTTTTGCCTAGCCATCTTTTAAAAGCCAAAATGAAGAAAGGCCGAATAGCAAAGGGGTAATGCCCACTTAGGCTAGGAGAAGAAGGGGAAGAGGATGGGAAGGAAGAGTCCGGATTCTAGTTACTCAGGTACCTTATTGTATAAGTAACACATTAAAAAACAGTATATAGCCATTATAATTAGTGAAGTAATGCAGAGTTAGATTTTTAAAAAATAAGGGCATTTTTCCCCAGTCCCACATCCCAATGACAGGGGTCTTCATAAGGAGCACAGGCATTTGGGATGCAACAAAAACTAAAACCCGCATCATAGTCTTTGCCTGATGCCCAAATGCAGAAATATAAATAACCACAGATGTGTTAGTGTATGAGTTCTGCCCTCCGCTGAACGTCGCCTTCTTCAGACAATCTCACTGACAGTCCTGCAGAACACTTGTCCTGATCATACCTTTTGACACAAGAAGGGACCACTTCTTCAGACCCCTTGGCTAGATCTGGGTGGTGCTTTCGGTCACAGTCAGCTTGAAATTTGCAGTTCAGGTCAAATGAAATATTTTCAAAGCTCAGTATGTGTTCCCCAAACAGCAATAAATCACTCCGAAAGTTATGTGCTCATTTGCACATGGCTTCAAATTACTGATTTAGCCAGCTGAGGGCATGCATTATGGTTTTTCAGCATATGATTTTTTTATTTCTGGTGCTCTGATCGTCCAGTAATTAGTGGATACAGATGAAATTACAAGCTGCTGCCATTGCCTCAGATGGTCAGGTTTTCAGGATGCCAACTCCCAGCTCCTCTGGAGTTGACATAAATATTATGGAAGCAAAAAATTATAGTCATTTGCAGGGAAATCATGTGTTTAATTGCCAAGCGAAGCAGAGGAAAGATAGCAGCAGCACACATCATGTATCAGTTAATGTGAGCGCATTATTGCATGTTGCACAGGGGTCTAAAAGGACTTTTCAATAGCAAAATGAAAACAAAACCATTCTAAAAAATGCCATCTGTGAAGCCTCCAGATATGTCTGACTGGCTCATTTCCTTTCAGAAATAGTCCCTGCCTTCCAAAAGCTGTTAATAATGAATGGCAATAACCACGCAGTAAAAATGGACCATGGCTGATGGAATGGGACTTAACGTAAGGAGTTGCTATTGAAATAAACACGGAGAGGAATATTCTGCAGACATGTTTTGTGCAGATATTTCAATGTTTGCTGCAGATGGCACTTTAACACAACATAGCATTCCTCAGATCCTACACACAGGAGGACTATTTTGATAATTAACTTCAAACAAAATTTAAATTAAAAAATTTATTTCTAAATAAATATTATTTATAAAAAAGTTTATTGATTTTTTTGCCTATTTCCCCTTTATGTTTGGTAGACTTGTTATAATGGGAAAGACGATTGATAATCACGTAAGTTCTTTTAGGAAGCCAAAAATTAATCTAACTTGGAAATGCTATTATATTTCCATATTGGGTAGACAACCAACCACCATAGAAAACTTAACCTAATAATATGTCACATGTTTTATTCCTCTATTAAATTGCACATAAAATTGGAGACTTCATCTATTATTCTAAAAGCAAAGATAAAGCTCTTATAGGGTCTATCACTGCCAAGTGATCCACATAGTCTGGTGGTCAAGGTCACAACATTGGAGCCAGATTCTCTGGTTTTAATTTGTGTTCTGTCACTAACCAACAGGTGACCTTGGGCAAGTTTTACATTTATCTATACCCTGGTATCTTCACCTAGAAAATGGAGATAATACCAGTACCTGCCTCACAGGTGTTGAGAATTACATGAGACAATACGCATGAAGCGGTTAGTCTGATCCTTGGCGTCTATGAAGTGCTCAAGAAATTTAAGTTCTCGCTATTGTGTAAGTAACTGCTGTAAATTCTAGCATTCAGCCAGAAGCTACATGGTGACTTTCTCTGTTATATAATGACTTTTAGGCAAGTTGATGAAAAGAGCTGTTGTATTCTGAGAGTCTGTTACTGTCTTAAACCCCTTATTTTATCTTGTTTAATCTCCACAATAAATCTCAGATGTAGGTATTATCATCCCACTTTATAGATGAGGAAGCTGAGGTAAATTGAGGCCAGCAACCATGCCTTTTGAAACATAATAACTAGTGTTTATTGAGTGATGGCTGTGTGCCAGGCACTGTTCAAGCTCTTTAAGCTGTAATCACTCTCTCAATACTCACAAAGTTCTAGGAGGTAGGTACTCTTAATATCAATATTTGCACAGGAAGGAACATAGGCACGGGGAATTAAGTAACTTGCACAAAAATTTACATAATTACAAAGTGTCAGATGTAGGATTTTACTCCATCAGTTTGACTCCAGAATCCTTGTTCTCAACCACTTTGCTGAAAAACAAAACAAAGGATTCACAGCCATGTAAAAAAGAATTACTTGTAATAAATAATAAAAGAAATAGAGGCTGGCCTGGTGGCACAGCAGTTAAGTTTGCACATTCCACTTTAGTGGCCTGGGGTTCGCCAGTGAGGATCCTGGGTTCAGACATGGCACCGCTTGGCAAGCCATGCTGTGGCAGGCGTCCCACATATAAAGTAGAGGAAGATGGGCACGGATGTTAGGTCAGGGCCAGTCTTCCTCAGCAAAAAGAGGAGGCTTGGCAGCAGTTAGCTCAGGGCTAATCTTCCTCAAGAAAAAAAAAGAAAGAAAGAAATGACAGAAATGTGGGCAAAGTATAGACACTTGGTGGAAGAAATAACAAATGGCCAATATCCATGTGATATTGCTATTTCTAATTTCTCTAAGAAAGGCACACAAATTAAAATTACCATGAGACATAATTTTTCATCTATCAGATTTGCAAAATGTGAAAAGATGGATACTGTTAGTGGTACAAATTCTACAGAGGTCAATTTAGTGGAACCTATAAAAAATGGGAAATGCACATACCCTTTGATTTAACAATTCAACATATAGAAATCTATTTTACAGAAATAGTCACACAAATATAAGTGACTATTTGTGCAAGGATGTTTATTGTATCATTATAATAGTGAAAAATTGAAAAAAAACAAAGTACATCAACAGGAGAATGCTTTGATATGGTAGTTTTCCCATACTGTTGAATATTACGTGGAGACTGAAAATACAGGAATGAAGGAGATCTATATGAAATGAGATATAAACAAGTCTGCGACATTCTGTTCATGGTAAAAAGCAAGTTGCATTATGTTACATATTTGGTATAATTAAATCTTTTTCATAAAAAGTCTATTCATTTATCTTCTACATTTGTATGTTTACAGAAAAAAGACTGGAAGGAAATACATAAAACATTAACTGGAAGGAATACTTAGGCGTATTCATGGATAAAAATTTATAATGAGAGTTTGATTTTACTTTGTAACACTTTGGTTTTATTTAATATACATTATAATGAGCAGGTCCTATTATAATGTAAGTAGTAAAGTAAAACTATAATGTAAAAATAAAGTAAAAAAAACCAAGAAAGCAAGCAAGAACCATGCCAAACTTACATAGCTCTGAATGGCAGAACTATAATTAGAACCAAGTTCCTGTGATTCCAAAGTTTATCTTCTCCAGTATTCCATTCTCTAGGACAGCAAATCCTTATTGAACATTGCTATTGCTTTTCTATACGTTATACATAGATTGTTTTCCTAGAGACTTATATATTACAACTTGTCTGGAAGGAGATGAGACTGTTTTCCAGCTTATTTTCCTTTCTAGCTTCATATCAGATTTTGACCATGCAGTGGAATGGGACAGGGTAACATTTTTTAATGAGGGCTGAGACGATTCTGCTTCTTTCTTATGTACACTTGGGTATGACAAGTTTACAGACCTTCAGTAACCACTTACCTTTTTTTGGCCTCAATTTATGAATGGCAGGTTCTAAAACCTGCAACCCGAAGAGTGTGAAGCCATTCCGTAGCAGTGCCAGTGAAATAGGAATTTCTTTGCTCCCCTTCCCTTCTCTCCTCACAGAAGAGGAGCAGAGAGAAAACAGCCGACCTCACTCTGCCTCCCCTGCACCGCCTCCTTCTACAGCGACCTTGTCTGTGGGCAAGAAAAGTATTTAACTTTATATCAATTTAGAATTTGATTATTTTATGACACTAGATATTCTGATTTCTGAATTGCAACAGTATTTTTCAACCTAAAGTGATTCTGGGACGTTTTATTAATTAGTTAAAAGTGATCAAAAAAGTCATAAGACTGTCTGAACTGTCACGTTGGGGCACAGAAAGCACGATGTCCCTCCCAAGAGATGCTGCTAGGCAGATGGAGACAAAATGAGGTTACAATATGGGTACATCCCAAAAGTGTTGCTTAATCAAATACTAATTATCTTGATATACAGATACTTTGAAATAAATATCCTTTGGTGGCTTTAGGTATTAGGATACATTACTATTACTGTGATCTACTATTTGAATTCTAAATCAAGTCAAAAAAATTGTTAATCACTTACCCTTTGCTCAGCTTCTGTTAGAATTTACCAAGAACAATAAAAATATTTTTGGGGTGGCTTATACTTGGGCATCTACTATATTTTTAAGGTTTTGAAAATTATGCTTCACCATCCATGTTATACTTCACACACATTTTGAAGTAGTATTTAATCCTGGGGTAGGGAGAGAATGACATTTAAAATGTTTTCTTTACAGGGAGTGGGGAAGGAATTGTGTCCCCAAATCGCTGTAAGTGTAAGGAAGTGAAACCAGCAGGTCCATTTGGTAGGGATGTATCTGGTGTATGGAATGGTTTCCAGTGTTTTTAACCTATTTGTGTAATCCATGCCTGCTTCGGTGCTTTGTAACGATTGACAGCCAATTAAATGCAGCCCTCTGCACATCCAAACCTACACACACCAGTGCGAAATGACAAATACTGGAGTTGCTTGCAACATAATCAGGACATGAATGTGGACAAGAACTACAGAGAAAGTTCCATGGGTATAAAACAACTGAAAAGACTGCCAGTGAGTTTTTGAAGAAATGTTTAAATCATCCTATGTATAATGATAGTGTGTTATTTTTGTTTTCAGTATTTGCATATCCTTTCCTGCTTCCCCTATTTTTCTTTCCACTTACACAACAATTCATTAGTAGCACAAATGTGGTGGAACGAAATTCACTGGACAGTTATTTTTTTCATGCAAATAGTTAGTGGAGAGGTAGTGGCAAAAATATGTTTTTGAAGGGTCATAAATGTTAATTGTTTTAATGTTGACACAGCTCACCTAATGATATAGTACGCTAAGTGTTCAAATAATGAAGAACTTATGGCTATATTTTATAAAAATATCTTTTATAAAAGATTGTTGTTAGAAATATTTTAAAGACCTTAAACATTAAATATTAATGGGTGAAATAAAATTATTGATTATCTGATTGTATAAAATTGTGTAGTGTTGACAAGTACAGGCTTTGCAATCTTACGTCTTATGTCTTATGTCAATCTTATGTCTGGTGGAAATACAGGATTATCACTTGTTCATCACATGTGGATGTTACTCAAACTTTCTGTATCCTAGTTTCCTCTTCTGTCACAATTTGGTAGTAAAGCCTCTTCAGTGCATTGTTATGAAAAGTAAATTAAATAATGTACATCAGGCACTTAGGGTGCAGGGCATGTAATAAGTGCTCAATGAATGATAACTGTATTAGTAATACATGCTAACTAAGCAGAAAAAAAATGAAATTTTCACACACTGAGTACTCTAAATATTGTTATGTTTAAACTGAAGAAAACTTATACCAGTCATAGCATGACCCAGCCCATCTCATGCAAACACGCCCACATAGAAAATCTCCCAAACTCCTGCCATTTCTTAACTCTTTTCCTGGGTAGATGTGGAGACTCACTGTTAAACTTGACGTGGGGAACATTCCTCAGCCCTGTGCAGTCACATGTGTCATGTAGGGACACACTCGTTTCCGAGGGCCGCTCTGCTGATGAATGGTCTGCTTCCTGGGCTAAAACACTTCTTGACTGAGAGGTCCCTCCTCTCATGGAGGCTGCGCTGACACCGAAACATTACACAATATTTAGATTTCCTGTTTAAAGAGTACTTGGAAAGAATATCTGGTTGGTCTTTTATTTAAGTGAATTCCAGAAGAATGTTTTGGGGATCAAGGGTAACAAAAATTTAAAAGGAGCCAAGATGCACTAAAATTAAAAAAAAATCAACTATATAGGAGCAACAGATTCCATTCTTGACTGGATAATATGATAGCCAATGATAAAACAAGTAACTGTCCCTTTTTCATGAGCAAATAGTTGTTTTCGTCCTTAAGGAATAAGTGTTTGTCCACGTTACTGGGTTGGCTCACTGGATTAGAATGAATGAAGGGAACGTTACTACAGCACTGTCTTTGTCCCTGAGCAGAAACAACTCAGTGATTCCGAGATCCATGGTTTGCACTTATTCTCTGGGAATGAGCTGTTGGCTTTGGGATGTGGATGAAATCATCCTTCCCCAGGCCCTAAGGGGCTCAGTGCTGGGGTGGGGGTGGGCTCAGAGTAGAGGTGAGGAGCCTGCCCATTTTAAGTTTTAAGCAACTGATTTTTGTGAAATAGTAATGAAACATTAGTAGATCAATATTGTATGAGGTTAATTTTATGGATTTATTATGAAAAGCAAGCCAAATGACAAGGTGGTAGTTTACGATCACAGAGACACACATAGCTTTTAACAAGAAAACAGTGAAATAGAAAACTAATAGGATACTAGTTAGATTCTTCTGGGTATGTCAAAGGGAGAAGAATTCTCTGAGGATTATCAGGGTACAAGGAAAAATGCTTCCATCATATCATCATCATCATCATCATCATCATGATTAAGCTATCATCAATAGTATCATAATGACAGTAGCTAACAGTAATACCACATCCACCAGGCAATGAATATGTATTATGCATATTACATATTTTAACTCATTTTATCCTGAAAACAATCTTTTAAGTTAATTATTATTATTATCATCCTTATTTCACATATTAGGAAACAGAGGGGTTAAATGACTTGCTCAAGGGGCCGGTCCGGTGGCGCAGCAGTTAAGTTCACACGTTCCACTTCTCAGCGGCCGGGGTTCGCTGGTTCGGATCCCGGGTGCAGACATGGCACCGCTTGGCACGCCATGCTGTGGTAGGCGTCCCACATATAAAGTAGAGGAAGATGGGAACGGATGTTAGCTCAGTCCTCCTCAGCAAAAAGAGGAGGACTGGCAGTAGTTAGCTCAGGGCTAGTCTTCCCCCCCCCCAAAAAAAAATGACTTGCTCAAGGTCACATAGTAAGCGGTGGAGCCAGAAGGTCATGAGGGTTTAGCCTTTTCCCAGGCTGTACTAAACTATAAAAAGAAGTCAGATATTTCTGGGTATGGCAAATGGATCCTAAGGAAGTTATGAAGCATCTTCCATTACATCCTTTGAGATACCTTTATGCACACACATACTCACAGACACGGACACACACGCACACATGGGTTAGCCTTATGGAAATTTGATACCTCGATGTGGTGATTGTCTTAGATTGGCTCCTCTAGAAGCCAAAGATATAAATCTCTTATAATTTCTTAGATAAGAACAATTTGTGTTCTGTCTTCTGTTCCACTTTCTGTAGCAACACAGGAGTCAAGGCAAAATCTTTTACTTATTGTATATCCATAACTTGTGCAACTACAATTAGGGGAACTGGAGTTACTAGGGCCACACCAACGCCATTCACCACTCCAGGTCAGTCTACAGGAAAGCTCACTACAACCACAGGAGCTTAGCGTCATTTGCCTTAGCAAGATTCAATATGGCATCCACTGTGATTCCATTTCCAAGTCAATCTGTGCCTGTTGTAATGAGCACATCCAAGAAGGCAAGTACTAGTGCCACCGAAAAAACTTCATGCTTTCCTATTTTTCCATAATCTTGGGAATGTTTGCTGTATCTATCATTGCTGGCTCAAATACAAAAGTTATTTCTAGTAGTTACTACTAAAGGCCTCAAATCAAGCCCTGTTGGTAGTAATATAAGAACCATTGGTGCAGCCACTATGGCAAACAGTATGGAGTTTCTCAAAAAATTAGAAATAGAGCTACCGGGGCTGGCCCCGTGGCCGAGTGGTTAAGTTCGAGCACTCCGCTGCAGGCGGCCCAGTGTTTCATTGGTTCGAATCCTGGGCGCGGACATGGCACTGCTCATCAGACCACGCTGAGGCAGCATCCCACATGCCACAACTAGAAGGACCCACAACGAAGAATATACAACTATGTACTGGGGGGCTTTGGGGAGAAAAAGGAAAAATAAAATCTTTAAAAAAAAAAAAATAGAGCTACCATATGATCCAGCAACTTTACTTCTGGGTATTTATCCAAAGAAAATAAAAATACTAACCCCAAAAGATAGGTGCATGCCCATGTTTATTGCAGCATTATTTGCAATAGCCAAGATATAGAAACAGCCTAAGCATCCATTGATGGATGAATGGATTTAAAAAATGTGATTTATATTTATACAATGGAATATTATTTAGTCATAATAAGGAAGAAAATCCTGTCATTTGTGACAATATGGATGGACATTGAGGGCATTATGCTAAATGAAACAAATCAAAGAGAGAAAGACAAATACTTCACAATCTAAATGTGGAATATAAAAAAAATATGGAATATGTGAAATATAAAAAATAAAGGGGGAATCTGAAAAAAAACAAACCTCAAAACACCGAGCTCATAATACGGATACAGAGACCAGATTAGTAGTTGCCAGAGGTGGGGGCGTGGTGGGTGGGTGAAATGGGTGAAGGGGATGAAAAGGTACAAATTTCCAGTTACAAAATAAGTAAGTCAAGTAGATGTAATGTACAGCATGGTGACTGTAGTTAATACTGTATTGCATATTTTAAAATTGCTAAGACAGTACGTGTTAAAAGTTCTCATCACAAGAAAAAAATTCTAACTATGTATAGTGTTGTATGTTAACTAGACTTACTGTGGTGATCCTTTCACAATATATGTAAGTATTGAATCATTATGTTATACACTTGAAACTAATATAATGTTATATGTCAGTTATATCTCAGTAAAAAAGATGCAAATAAACAAAATGCATATTGACAAGAGGATACCAACAATGTGCAAAAGAGATGAAAAGAGTAATAAAGGAAAATTATGAACAACTCTAAATTAACATAGTTGATAGCCTAGATGAATTGATACATTTCTGGAAAAATATAAAATGACAAAGTTGGCTCAAACTGAAAGGGAAGAAATGCCTAGTCTGCTATTATGACAGAGGTTACTAGTGTAATCAAAGACCTCTCCTCCAAAAGGCTTAGACCGAGACTGTTTTATCAAACTTTGAGGAATAGATAATTACCATTGTAATCAGTTTATTCCAGAAGATAGAACAAGAAGAAAAGCTGCCCTACTCACTTTACTGGAAACTTGAATTTCAAACCAGGCAAGGACAATATCTGCAAAGCAAATTACTGGCCAATCTCATTTACGAAAATAAATGCTAAAGCCTTAAAGAAAACATTGGCAAACTGGATCCGATAGTATGTTAATCTATTGTGATAAAGTTGAGTTTATTCTAGGAACGCAAGGATGCCTCAACAGCCAACATTCTACCAATTAATTCACATTAGTGGCCTAAGGGAAAAAATAACCTACGGTTATAACAATAGACGCAGATAAAGCAGTGGGTAAAATTTACAAAAGTGGCTCTCATAAACTCAGAAATGTACGGTACAGGGAGGCACTCTTGGACCCTATTGAAATCTCTGCAGCACTGAGTGTTCCCATCCACGCCAGAAGCTTCTTAGTGTATGTACCCGAGGCTCTACCAGAGGACCACCTCTGGTTACTGGAGTGTGGTTAGTCTCTGCGTGGGGTAGGCTGGAAGCGCCAGGAAGAATATGGTCCCAATAGTAGCCCTCAGTCAATGATGGACAGGATTTCGTGGCTAAATATCCCAGCTTCCTCATCCTTCGTTTTGGAGGAGGGCAATTTAGAGGTGTGCCTATATCAGGCGTCAGAAAACTTTTTTTTTTGTAAAAGGGCAGATAGTAAATATTTTAAGCTTTGTGGGCAAAGCCGTCTCTGTTGCAACTACTCAATTCTGCTGTTGCAGTGCAAAACCAACCATAGATGGCACCTAGAGGATGAGCATGGCTGTGTTCCAATAAAACTTTATTTATAAAAACAGGCTGTAGGTATAGTTTACACAGCCCTTTTCTACATCGTTTCCCAGAGGTTCTCAGCAGGATTGAGCCCCAGGTGTCCATAATATAATTCACTTACTCACACATTCTCTATCTGACTTTTTTTCCCTTCTTAACCTCACTTTCTCATTCTCCTAATGGTGCTTCCTGGGATCACCTCCCACATAGTCTACCTGTCAAATTCTTATCTTAGAGTCTAATTCTGGGGAAACCGAAGCTAGGACAGTTGATATCAGAAGTGATTTAGGAAGCAGAACCTCAGGATGAGATTCTGGAAACAAGGACAACAGCAGGGACCCAGAAGGCCATGAGGATCCCATTGCTGTCCTCAATGTGGTGGTGATAGCCTCAGCACTCTTGTAGCATCATAATTACTAAAATCTTACCTCTAATGGATCGTAATGGGATGCAGGCAGAAAGGGATGCACTGACTTATGTAAACACTTGTGCTTGAAATATATGGGGACAATGGTAAGTCGAAGGCATGTGGAATTGGTTAGCTGTCATTAGAAGCCCTAAAGGAATAAAATAGACTCAGGAAAGCTAAGTATCAACTTGGGGCACTCTGTGAAAGTCAGAAAGCCTCAATGGCCGTGCTTTAACATACACTCATCTCCTGAAGCCAAAGGGCAGCCTGTGCTGAAAGTCTGGTCTCAACAGTAGCCTTCAGTCTGTGATCTGATCTCAGCGAGATTTATTGTGAGAGTGGCAGAGTTACTCAGGAGGCTGAACTTACTGCCCTGAAAAAAATCTCTTATTGAAAGTCAAGGATCTCATAGGCAAGGAGTGGGCCTCTTAGACTTGGGATGGGTTCATCTGAGGGTGACTTATTAAAAACCTCAAACTTCAGATTTCCTTGAATCTCCTGGGATGGGTTGCTATTGGAAACAGCCTTCCATTTCCTGAAAACTATGCAAAGACCTTCCTGAGGTAATGGCCTTGCAAAGTGATGTTTTCCCCCTCAAGATGGGCTCTCACCTCCTCTCATTGCTTATAGGTAAATAACTGAGGTCCAGTCTCAGCATGGCCTGATTGCACAACTGTTGTCCCTGTATGAGAGGAGAGGGATTATTCACCCAAATTTCTGCAGGGCCCAGCTAATAGGTACCAGCAGACTTGGGAAAACATGCCTGGGTGTGGAACCTGAGGGTGCTGGACCACGGAGGGCAGCTGTGAGGCTGAAGATATTGATATGGGACCCTCTCCAATGACTCAGGATCTAACATCTTATCAAGGATGCCTGGAGGCAGTCCTAATACCCTGCTGGAATGTCTCCTTGAGAACACTGAGGCATTATCATGGCTTTGTTAATTTGTTCACTGAGCCCAGTAGTGTACCATAAATATACCTCTTCACTTAAAAAAATGTTGCTATATTTTCCTATAATAGCAAAAAAAAAAAAAAAAGAAGACAAGATTCAGTATAATCTAAATGTTCATCAACATAGAAATAGTTCAACAAAATATGCTGCAATGGAATACTATGTAGTAGTTTACAAGAACGAGGTAAATTTATATTGACAGTATTGGAAAGTTGTCTGTGTTACATTGTAAGGTAAAATATGCAAGCTGTTCGTTGTTTCTCCTTCTCTTTCTCTGCCTGAACTCACGCAGATACAAAGATGTTTGGAAGCATATCTATAAAACTGTTGTCAGTGGTTATTAAAAGTAGGAAGGAAATTAAAAGCAGCAAAGGAGGACTTTAAATTTCTATACACCTCAATAAACAAGTGAAGGGAAAGAGAAGAAAACTTGGTGGAATCATTTTGGTGGTTGTTTTTTTCCCATTTCCAAATTTTGTCTAATGAACGTGTACTCTTTTCATAATAAAAAAATAAAAAGAAACAAAACTGATATCACTATTGAGATCAATGCTTTTGTATTTCTAATGCTCTCAGTATAATTGCCATAATGCATTCTCGAGGGCAACTTGGTATTACTATTACAATAAAAATGGACCCAGCAAATCTATTTTGGAGACAACTAACCTACAAAATTCTCATGCATGTTTCCAAAGATGCATGCTTAACCGATCTTCACTATAATATTGCTTATAACAGTAAAAATCTGAAAAGATTCAACTATCTACCAAAAGTTGATTGGTTAATTAACACTCCTATATTATGGAACACTGTGAGGCCACTAGAAAGAACCAAGTAGATTTATGTCATAGAGAATTGTTCTAGCTATATTATTAAGAGACATAAGTCAGCCTCAGTATATTGAGGCTGTATTACCCTAATTTTGCAAAAACGTTTGGAGGAATATATGGTAAATTGTAAATATGTTACCTCTATGGTTGAGATCAGCATAAGATTTTCACCTTCTGTGTGTTTTACAATTTTCGGTTTTTTTTGGTGGGGAAGATTGGCCTGAGCTAACTCTGTTGCCAATCTTCCTCCTTTTGCTTGAGGAAAATTGTCACTGAGTTAAGATCTGTGCCTGTCTTCCTCTATTTTGTATGTGGGACGCCACCATAGCATGGCTTGATGAGCGGTGTGCAGGTCCACACCTGGGATCCAAACCCGAGAACCCTGGGCAGCTGAAGCGGAGCATATGAACTTAACCACTATGCCACCAGGCTGACCCCATATATTTTACAATTCTGTATTTGAAGTCTTTGAAACCAGCATGTTTTTCTTTTATAACTGAAGAAAAAACAAAGAAGAAAAAAAATTAAAGTAGATTAGAGAGAGGAACTAATAAAAGAGTGTACTAACTGCTAGCAAATTGAACAGAATTATCTAAAAGGCTCTAGGAATAGATGAGGCAAGATGAATGAGAGAACAAGGAGCAATACCTGGAATAGCAGGAAGATAATAATAATAGGTAACGTATGAATTACTTCCTAGCATCAGGCATTTACCAAGTACTTTTTATGTGTTGCCTCATTTAATCCTCAAACAGTATGAAACAGCTATTGTAGTCCTCATGTTGTTGGTAACAAATCCACAGTTTAAGACATCCAGAAATTTGCAAGCCAGATAAAGAGAAATCCACATCTACACACATTATAGTGAAACTATCAAAATTGAAATATAAAGAGAGAATCTTAAAAACAGCCAGAGAAAAAAGATGGCGAAATAACAACATTAGAGATGAACAACTGAGAGCATTAGTCACCCACAGACCCTCAGGAAAGCCAATTCTAGACAATATAGTTCAGGCAGAAGGAAAGTGATCCTACAGAGAAAGTTTAAGGTATGAGAATAAGAAACCAAGAAAGAGGTGAATATATAGGTAAATGCAAATAAACATTGATTGTATAAAACAGTGACAATAATACATAGCGGGACTAAGAAACACCCCAACAAGATAGAACTGAAATATCAGAAAACAACACTGTACATGTCAGGAGTGGGGAAAATGGAGTAAACTGGTTCAAATATTCTTGCCTTTTCTTACAAAAGAGTAAGGGTTTGAATAAGCTTAGACTTTGATAAGTTGTGAATGCTAGGATAAATAAAAACATTTCAAACTTATGAAGAGAAAAAATTGGCCTTTCATATGCGTATATAAAACTATAAAGAAAAACAAGGAAATATTTGTTATAAAAATTAGGATAGTGGTCACCTTTAGGCAGGAGATAGCGCTGCGGTCTGGAAGGGATGTAGAGGGTTCTGGGTACTGATAAATTTTCACATCTCATGAGTAGTGATGAGGTGCATATTAATTTTATCATTATTTGTTAATACGTACATACTTAATGTAACTTTACTTAATTTAACGTAATTTTATGTGTGCTATGTATTTTTGAAAAATAATTAAACTAATTTTTAAAAGTTTTAATTAAAAAGCAAGCAAACAAACCTGAGGTGGAAATATGCAGATACCAGAAACTTTCTCGGGGCAAAAATAGGTAAGAAAAATGTATTAAGTTGAACACAAAGTTATCTACATTCAGTAACAAGTCCTTAGTGAGTACCTGTTGTTTGCTGGGCATTTTTCTAGAACTTGAGATGCATTACTGAAAAAAACCGACAAAGATCCCTGCCCTGTGGATTCCCAGGACAGTGGGAAGACAGTAAACAACAGACATAAAAAACTGGTAAATCACATATTTCTTGTTTTCCGTCACAAGCACTGAATGTAAGAGGGAAAGCATAGAGGTTTTTAACAATTCAGGCATTACGAGGCCAACTGTGAACTGGGGCAGAATTGTTTTCAGTGTATTTCGAGAGAAATAATTTATCCCCACCACTTATGGATATGGTCCGAATAATAGAGAATTCTACCTGTATAATAATCACTTATTTAGAATATGTGACCCTATGATTGGTATAAAGTTTATGACAAAAAAGCATTGTAGTAAAGGGCAAATATCGATCATAACCTCAGGTTTCTGAAAATGACTTCAGAACTTTATCTCAGAAAGAAGACAATAAAACAAAGGACATATAAATCAGAAACTGAAAAACATCTCCAGTCAAAAGTTTTGATTCTCTTTCGTAAGGAGCAATCCAGAGCTGTAGCAGATAAAAACTTCTTGTTAGTAACACAGAAAACAAAGGAGAAGATGTGCCAGTGGAACAGAAACGGCATTTCAGATACTCAGGATTTGAGATTAATGGCATGTGTCCCCGCTTACTGCTAGGATTTGGGTTTCCTGGGTCAACTGGTGCCCTATGGAGCAGAATGACTGCGGGTTTGTTCCCAGCATCTTCCAGGCTTCCTAAGCACATCCGCTTTTGCAAGCAAATCACAACTGAAGGCCTGTCCCGCATCTATCATCCAGCAAATCGTTAAAAGAGGTAACGAGGACAAAACAAGGTTTCCTCCAAGTTGTTTACTGGAGTAAAGACAATTTAGGGAACAAAGAGGAAGCCAGAGTAGTGAGGCAGAAGATAGAGCATGTTACTAATTCCAGATACAAAGGAAGCCTGAAAATTCAGCTCTGGCTTTGAGAAGCCCCTGACCCATCAAGATACGGCCCATTCATTCATTTTAAATTATATTCTCCCATTATATGTGCTGTGTACAAGTATCGCTATGTACTGGAAATAGCTCTGGACGATGAATTCTTCTGTATAAATTGCATTTAGAACATGCTGATAATAAATTACAGTCTGTTAGGCAACCAAATATGTACTTATTGAAGGTGGACTATAGATTTTAAGATTTTATAAGTCTTAACCAACACCAATTGTTCCTTATGACTATGGAAATTCTGTAATTTTAACTTCTGCCCTAAACACAGAATAAGACAACAGTCATTAATTGGAATTTTTTGATATAAAATTTGAGAAAATCCGGTGCAGGAAATATTCTCAAAAGTCGGGATAATTTTGATCTTCTTTCATTTTGGTTAACTTTATTTAGTTAATGGCAATGACTAACAGAGGAGGAATATTTGCCACAGCTAAGTGTTGGACACAGAGTAATATTCATAACTGGGAAGAATCGTTGGCAAGTTCATGACTGTTGTTTTTTTTTAAACATTGGCCCTGAGATAACATCTGTTGTCAATCTTCTTTTTCTTTTCTTCTCCCTAAAGCCCTCCAGTACATAGTTGTATATTCTAGTTGTGGCATGTGGGACACGGCCTCAGGATGGCCTGACGATCGGTGCCATGTCTGCACCCAGGATCCGAACCGGGGAAACCCTGGGCTGCCAAAGGGGTGTGTGTGCACTCAACCACTCAGCCACAGGGCCAGCCCCATGACCGATTTTTATTGCATAGATTTTCCTTTTTCAAAAAGAAACTGTTAAACAAGAGACTTGCTATTAATTTGAGCAATGAAAATAGTTACTGAACTTGGTTTTAGGGGTTTGAAATGCAAGAATCTGAAATTTACTCACGAATGTAATGCAAAATAGTTAATGTTTAAATCACTTATAATCAGGGCAAAATCATTTTTCTCAAACCGATGTTTACTTGGGTGAAGAAAAATTGCAAACTATACAACTATGACGCGTTACGATGCGTGAGTTTGGTGTTCCTTCTCCCGGGGGGGTTTCAGACGTAAGCCTAAGCCTCGGTGGAAGAATGTTTGATTGCTCCTCCTCCCACAATCTTCTATTTCCTACCTTTTGTTAAAAGACTCCAAGGTGAGAAATTTCAATGTTTCTTCTGATTCCAAAGTTCAGATTGAAGACTGAGACAGAGGGGCCACACTTTAGAGAGAAGTCTCATTTCTCAGTCCCTTTTGAATTTGGGGAATTGTTACCTTCGGGTCCATGCTTGCTGATATCTTGACATGTTCTTGCAATTGCTATTATGAATTTGGAACTGTAAATTTCCAAACAGAAAAAAAATCCTGAATCAAAACACTGTTGCCCAAACACCTCTCGTATTCTCAGCAATTAAGATTCTAGTGGTGTATCTAGATGATCCAGCAAACGGTTTTAGAAAATTCAGAAAAGTAACTCCTTTCTAGAAACATAGCTTCACTGGGGTCTGTTCGGCCTTTGTTTCCCACAAGAGCCCTCATCTCTTATCTGAGTTCTGACAAAATTAAGAGCAAGTAAACAGACACTGATGAAGGCATTCTCAAATTTAGCAGTTCCCAAACTTGGGTGCACGTGGAAATCACCTGGGAGTTTAAAATACATGGATTCCCTGATACCACCTCCAGAGATACCTAAGCAACTGGGGTGGGCTGCAGCCCCAGGAGTGGAAGTTTTAAAAGTTCTCAATGTGATTCTCACATGCAGCCAAGGATGAGACCCAGGCCTGGCTTACAGGACTGATGTAATTGAAAATATGTTCTATAATATTTCTTGAATTGGCAAGTTGAGTTCAAAGACATAGAAAACATGGGGCCTAAGTGTCACTTTGATCCCTTCCAAGGCTCACAGGTTTTCTGGGACCATGTTAAGACCTTCACATCCCAGAGGCATCCAGGCCTTTGGAGTTCCCAACCCACCTCACATCAAACATATTAAAATGCAGCCATATTAACTATAATTGACACATAATTACATGAGTCAAATTGTATTAAATGTTAATGTATTAATGTTTAAATGTTAGTTTAAGCATGTCGCAGTCATTTAGGGTCTTTGGGGCCAGGTCTCAGGCATTATTGTAGACCCTTGCCGTTTCTTGGCATTGATGGATAACAGAGACAGACCCTTAGCACAGCTCCCTAGAGAATAGGTGGGGAACAAAGAAGTGACTCGTGTTTACCTGCCCTGCCTCCATGCAGTGTAGTGAATTTGCACGCTGAGTCTGAATCTTTGAGCATGTCCCTAACCCATCTCAGATGTTGTGCATATTCAAAGACCCGGCTAGGTAAGCTCTCAGGCTTAGCATCTGGGTAACATGGGTGAAGATTCGAACCTTGCCCTTGCCAGCTCACTTGCAGACACCAGAGTTCTTTGTTGCAAAGCTGGCCCGGCAGCTACTTACAGAACTCTGTAACATGCCTGGGCAGGGCCGGTAACCGTCTGCCATTGACCGCCAGCCGGTGATGACAGAAGAGCTTCCTCTGTAACAGCTGTGAGACACATCTCCCAGCAGCTGGCCCTGGGCAATTGGCCAGGGCAGACCACCGGCCAAGCGAGCACCACCCGAGGGTATAGAGGTATGCAGAGAGACCCCTGCCCAGGTCCTTGCTTGCTTTAACCCCCAACCCTAACGGATGAAGCCGAGTAGTAATTCAGAAGAGGTGGCTTCCAGAGCGTGTTTATAAAGACCAAAGCCCCACACACTAAGATTTCCTAATCTCACCATCACTGAGGCTGTTGGGAGCAAGACCACTCCTTTCTCACGCTGTTACATGTCTCAGTCTGTATGATTTCTTTTTCCCTTTCAAGCCTATAACTGCTCATCATTTTAACCTACTCTCAATCACATAAACGTGCTGGAGAACAGATGATTTACTAAAGAAGAAACCCCCAAATGAACAAGTATATGAAGAGATATTAAAAATCATGAGTAACCAGAGAAAAGGGCAAATTAAAACAATAAGGTAATCCTTTATATCAGAAATTTCCAACCCTGGCTGTGCATTAGAATCACCTGGAAAGATTTTTAAAAACCCAACACCCAGGCCCTACCCTAAGAGGTTCAGATCTAAACGTTCTGGATGGGGCTTGGGCACTGATTTTATTTAAAACTTCCCAAGGTGTTTCTCCAGGTACTGTGCAGCCAGAATCGAAGGTCTGTTACACTGGCAAAGAGTACAAAGCTGGGTAAGAGCTGGCAGGGGTTCTAGAATCTGGCGCTACTCGGTAAAATGAAGGGCATATAAACCTATGCCTCAGCAATTCTGCTCCTAGGTATAAACATACCAAGGAAATTTTTCCCGGGCTCCATCAAGGGGCTTGTACAAGGTGCTGATTGCAACGTTATTTGTAGTGACTAGAAGCTGGAGACAACCTTGATATCCACCTGGGAGAACAGATGGTTCGATGGGGTGGCTGCCCAAACAGCAGTTAGACTAATGAGTGCACTATCAATGAGTCATAAAACCATAGCAAAAAGCAAGAATTGAAAACAATCATACTTATTTTGCAAAACCATTCATAAAAAACACGTTAAAATCTATAAGGTGGAGGAGAACAGGAGCGAGTTGTAGAGATGAAAGTGAATAAAGTAAGAGAAGAGCCACGCAAGGACCAACGATGATATCGTGCTACGGACTGAAGAGTAGGAGTCACTCAACCCTCTGCACTTCCGTTAAAAGAATAAATATGCGGGGACAGCACTGAGTAGTAGGAGAGCAAAGGGGCTGAGAAGGGAGCCCAGGAGGCTATCTGAGCTCAGGACAGTCTAGTCGGACGCTAAAGACAGGATGCCCCCTGCCTGCAGGATGCAAGAGACAGGAAGCAGGAGCATGCTGTTCCAGTCAGGGTTCATGTGTGCATAACTGAAAACTCTGACCCAGGCTCTAAGTTGGAATTCAGGTGGAAGGAGACTCAAAGAAGCTGAGGCTTTCAGGGAAGTCCCTGCAGGGGGGCCTTCACAGGGGGCAGGAAGGTCAGTTTTGAATAGACAGAAAAGGAAGGATGTCCCAAGGAACAGCCCAAGGGAAGGAACTCAGCTGGGACTAAGAAGAGGACTCACTGAGGAGAGGGGCTGACTCGGCTGAAAGATACACGGCGTAGGAGAGGGGGTTCATGAGAAACACAACTGAACAGGTGAGAAGGGACCACTGGGCTTTGCGAGCCAGACAGGAGGAGTCAGAACTTAGTCCATCAGGAAGTAGACAACTGTTGATGAAGGGTGGACCATGAAGAAGACTGATTGTGAGAAGTCTGATTAGGAAGCAATACATTAGCTGAATGGGGGACAGAGAGAATGTCAGTAGGGAGGCTCCGTGGCTGCTGCAGGAAACCCCGAGGGAGGTGAAATCTTGAATGGAGCGGGCAGGGCTGATGGCAGGAAGGGACCATTTTATCGGACCTGGATCCGGTCAACTGACTAGATTTAAAGGATCTTTAGACTTGTTGCCAATGTTTTAGGCATTTGGGACATTATTTTAGCATGAAAATACTATGTTATTTTAAAATATGAGGCAGCATTATATAGTGGTTCAAAGAATGGACTCTGAAGCCAAACTGCTTAGGTGTATATTTTGGCTCCACCACTTCCGAGCTGTGTCACCTTGACCAGCTGCTTAACCATTCTGTGCCTCAAACATGGTGCCTTGTCTGTAAGATCGGGAAAATATCTCCTTGGATTGTTCTGAGAATTAAACGAGCTACTGTTCGTAAAGTGCTTAGAACATTTGCCTTACACTCATTAAGCACTATTTAAGTGTTTGCTGAATAATTATAAATAAATGACTCTTTTCCTAGGTTTGGGATATAGATGCCTTTTCTTCGAATGGTGCTGGAATGCTTCTATTGTAGAAAAATCTCAATCTCTAAGCATCATGGGATAGAGTATGACTTGGTGGCTTCCATTTTGGATCCAGGGCCTGGAGTCTTATTTCTCAAACACCCACACCTGTGGTAATTCTTACATCCTGGATTGTCCTCTTTCCACAGCTCCTCCCTTAATCTCCGGAGCACACTCTGTCCATGCGGCTTACCTGGCTTTTGTGGCAGGCACACTTCCCTGGAGAAAGTGTGCAGCTCCGCCCGCTGAGACAGTCTCCAGTCAGGGGCACTGGGCGCCCTGATGTCCATCTTGGCCTGAATGTGGGTGGGCTTCTGGCGAGGCCCCTGCCCGGTGCCTGACACTCAGAGGAGAAGGGCAGAATGACCTGAGGTCATTCACCACTGTGCCTGGTGAGTAACACTTTCTCTAATTTTAATTGTTGTAATTTTCACACCTTGCTTACGCCTGAATCATGATTAGCAAAAATGGGAGAGAGAGAGAGAGAAAAACTTCCTCCTTTACACTTCCTCGTCTTATGCATGTCAGGTGTTTACTTTCTCTTCATCTTCAGTTTACTAATTTTTTAAGCTAAGAGATACTAGTGAAAAAAGTTAATTCTCCACCATTTCTTTCCTTGAGGAGCTCAGATTTTGGAAGGAAAGAGATGCAAAGGTAGAAAATCACAAGTCACTGATATGAGAGCCATTTAGAGGCCAGACTGAGGGCGAGGGAGCAAGCAAAGGGCAGGAGGGGCTCCGCCTGAGGCCATGTGGAAGGCTGGTCTAAGGGGGGAGGTCGTGCTGGGTTTGAAAGATGAGCAGAAGTTTGCTCTGAGGAAAACTGGGGCTCAGTTACTCCCTGGTTGTGTGACCTTGAGCAAGTTACCTACATCTCAGAGGCTCAGTTTCCTTTTGAGTGAAATAGGGTTGCTAGTATTTCCTACTGATAGATAAATGCTCTTGTGGGGATTAAATGATAAAATGCTTATGAAGTGCTTAACGCAGGCCTGGCGCAGGAGAAAGCTCGGCAAGTACTTGTTGAATTCACTCACTCACTCACTCATGAATGAGTGTGCACAGGTGCTCAGTCATGAAAGATCATGGCAAAGCTGGCAATACAAAGTCACTGCCTAATTGTGGTCTAGTTCGTTGACTCTTACCCAGTACTCTTACTTTGAAAATATAAATCTTGAGGAATCCCTGACATTTATCCCTTCACTCAAAGGTGGACATTAAAAAGTACTAAGATTCTTTGTTGTCCTGCACTCTAACCTTTTTTTATGTGATGGATAAGCGTTGGGATTTTGTCTTGATCGGTTCTGGTGCAGGTGTGGAGGCTGTAGTCAGTGGGTCTCAGTCAATCCCGGAAGATGTTGAGTCTGAGCTGCGGAAGTCCTTCTGGTTGCTTTAAAGGCACAAGCTGCTGAGGAAAGAGTTATTCACTGAATTAGAATAATCAGCTAATGATTATGAGTTAACTGATTAATATGAGTTACCCCCTGAGGTTCTGCTAAGAAATGGATCATAAACCACCCAGTCACAGGCCTCTGTGGGGGAGACCTGAGTCTCAGGATCTGATCGCTGGTGTTCAAGTTCCAGATCTGCAGCACAGTCGCTGTGTGCATTAATTATTCAGTATTTCTGAACTTTAGTATTTTTTTTTTCTACATTTAAAATGTATTATAGGGGCCAGCCCGGTGGCGCAGTGGTTAAATGCGCATGTTCCGCTTTGGTGGCCCAGGGTTCGCTGGCTCAGATCCCGGGTGCAGACGTGGCCCCGCTTGGCAAGCCATGCTGTGGCAGGCATCCCACATATAAAGCAGAGGAAGATGGGCACAGATGTGAGCTCAAGGCCTGTCTTCTTCAGCAAAAAGAGGAGGATTGGCAGCAGTTAGCTCAGGGCTAATCTTCCTCAAAAAAAAAAAAAATATTGCAGGCATGTGGAATTCTTCTCCGTATTTATTCAATAAATACTCATTCAGGGTCCACCACTTGCAAAGCACTGTGCCAGGTGCTGGGAATACAGTAATGATAAAAACTGCAGCGTCCCCATCCTTGTAGAAATGAGTCCAAAAGGATGATAGACATCAAATAATCACGAAAATGAATATATAATTACCAACTATGGTAAGGACTGAAAAAGAACACGATGCTGGGAAGATTGTAAAAGTAGAAGAACCCATTTAAATTGGAGAGTAAGATTTAAAGTGAAAGCTGAAAGATGGTGTATCAGTTTTCTATGGCTGCTATAAGAAATATCAAAATCTTATTGGTTTAAACCGACACAAATTTATTTTCTCACAGTTCTGAAGGTGAGAGTCCAACATGGGTCTCACTGGGACAAAATCAAGGTATTGGCAGGGCTGTATTTCTTCTGGGAGCACTAGATTGGGGAGGTTTCTTGCTTTATCCAGATTCTGGAGTCTTCCCACACTCCTTGGCTTGTGGCTCCCTTTCTCTTTCTTCAAAGCCAGCACAATTGCAGCTCTCTGACCATTCTCTCCACAGTCACATCTCTTTCTCTTATTGATTTCTGTCTCCTCCTTCTGCTTTTAGGGACCCTGTGATTACATTGGGCCCACTTGAATAATCCAAGATAATCTCTGTTTTAAGGTCAGTGATTAGCTACCCCAATTCCATCTGTGACCTTAATTCCCCTTTGTCTGTGACTGGCATTTAAAGATCACTCCATTTTCTTCGAGGAGAATAGACCGGAGAGGCTGACAAAGAGGCTATCAGAGTAACCAGAGGAAGAGGTTTATGAGAATCTTTAATCCAGGGCCTGAGAGTTAGCGAGGAGTCTCCTGTCTGTAGTCCTTCTCTACAAACAGGCTATTCTCCTGCGTCTCCCTCACAACATACCTTGTTTTTCCCCACTCTACCTCTCTCTCAAAGGCTCTCTTCATTTATAATACCTGCCTTCATTCTGTCTTGCCAACCTCCAATTTCCTTTAATATTTGGCTCAAGAGTCACCTCTCCAAGACGCCTCCAGTGACTGGCTTTATTCTACATCAGTCACTGCCTTTGCCTTATGCGTAGTTTGAGCTACATCCCCCTCTGCATGTTTGCTGTCAGTTTCACCACATTCCTCCTACATGAGTCTACTCACGCACCTCGCAGCAGCTTTTGCTCTGCCCAAATTCCAGAGCCACCATGACTGAGATGGACCAGGTAGTTAAAGCCCCAGTTTTGAACACTGGGGTGCTGGGGTCTTACATCATCTACTATGCCCTCACATCTAGTATTGCAGCCCTGAGCTGAGGTATAACGTACCACTGCTGACTGCTTAGAGCCCTGTGTTAGTTTGAATAGGCTAGGTTTTGCTGCAGTAACAAACAGCATGGATATTGCAGTGGCTTGTGACAACAAAGGTTTATTTCTTGCTCACACTACTGGCCTATTACTGGTCACTTATGGCTCTGCTTCATTTATCATTGTCCTCATTCTGGGACTCGCGCTAATGGAATCTGGCATCTTTGTGGAACACTGCCATTGACTATGGCTTATGACTTATCTCAGCATTAAATGCTCCAACCTCAAAGTGGTATACCTCTCTTCTGCTCACAACTCTGGACATAATAAATCCGACTTGAAGGAGGCTGCAAAGAAACAGAGGAGGACAGGAAGTACAATTCTGTAATGTGTTGGAGTGGCTTTAACTAGAAAATTTGACAAACAGCATGAATGATTAGTATTTTTATTGTGGTCTGGGGGTCAGTGCTTTTCTCAACTTTCAATGGTACCCCTGATCTGATAACCAAATTATGATGCTGGAGTTTACAAGTCCAAGTCCTCTCTCTACGACTTATTCTGTGGGCATGAGATTCTCCTGGGTCTCCCCCTGAGGTCCTGTTTTAGTAACCAGCTTGTTTCCTTTGGCTTCCTAATAGGGCTGGAAGACTTGTCTCTCTTTTTTAGTCCTTCCCTAAGGACTGGAATCTCATCTATCCAGATGCTAGAGCCCTGTTACCTGTAGGCAAATCATGACATCAATGGCAATGAACACTCAACTCTTGATCATTCTCCAATTGAATTGCCCTTATTGGGAAGCCTTGATATTTCTGTTTGGATTCTCTCATTCTCCAATTGAATTGCCCTTATTGGGAAGCCTTGATATTTCTGTTTGGATTCTCTCATGCTGATCATTTGCCTGAACCCGGGACAGAGATTGAGTCTACAAAGCCGGTAAGTTTTGCCTTCTCCCCAGGAATTTCTAAGCCTGTGATATAATTCGCGTCTAAATGCCAGCATCCTCTCCCTAGTGGGTAAATCTGCTCCAGGTGTTAGCACCACTCCTTTCTTGCTGCCAGTCAACAGCTATGCTGCCTTGATACATCCTGAGGCGTGTCACCAGAGTCTCTAGCTGTGTTTTGATTTTTTTTCTATCCATGAAAGATGAAATTTCTAAATATCTGTCCCCGTCCTCCATTCCCAATTTCTCTCAGCATCTAATGTGACACAGTGAATATAATCAGTATTTAATAACCACTTCTTGGGTGAATGAATGGGGAGCTGCAAACTTATCTTAGGACTCATAAAGTCTCACTAAATGCTTTGGTATTTCATCAGGAAAATGGAGTAATGATACTTAATTCAGGAAGGTATTAGCAGGATTAGATATGATCAGTGTGGCGTGCACTGGAAGAGGCACCCCTCCACAAGAACTGTCCATAATATTAATGACAGGATGCAGCTGAGTCAGAAGCCACTCAGGCGTGGAGCAGCACCCATTTAGTGTGCCCCAGTGATGTTCTGAAACAGGAGATGAAACTTTTGTTTTCTTACCTCTCATCCATATCTGAACTGCCCTCCTGCAGCCTTCTCCTAACGTGAAGGAAAAATAACCCCATCATTTATTGAAGTTGTTGTTTTTTGTTGGGAGGGGCAAGAGGGGTGGATTGTAGAAGAAATTTGCAGAGAGATTTAGGTTTTCACTCTCCCACTTGATCCTTTTTTGCATATCATTGCATTGGTTTGATTTTGACTTGACACTTTAAAAGTTCTTTTATAATTTCTATGAATTTTGAATGATTACCTTATCAATTTAACTTAATAGGAAACACAAATCTAAATACTCTACTGAACCCTTTGAAATCTGGTATCTATCTGTCTGGTTGCCATTTTTATCATTCAACACAACATGATACCTATAATAATGTCCTGGCCTAAAAAAATCGCTGAAGATTAGAGAGCTGGAGCTGTCAGATTTGCTCCCGTCACACTGAAAGACCAAAGCAGAAGTACAATGGTGTTTTGATTAGTATCAGATCATGGTGACATTTCATCTATGGAAGTGTTTGAAGTGGGTAACTTGATCAACAAATTAATTTTGTTGTAATCTTTAAGATGACAGTGTGGTTCATTTTATAACAATGACATATTAACAGACGCTGCATTCTTTTGGCTAAAATAAAAAGACCAGTTGTTAACAGACTGTCAATCACTCTCAATTAATATAGACTTCCAAACTCTTTTGGCTTAAAATTCCGCAGATGTCAAAGGGCTTTTCTAGGAGATGGTCAACATACCAATGAGAGTTACCTGTATTTCTTTGCACATTGTAATAATCTACATGTGCTTTACTCTGGCTGTTGGTCTGTGATGTAATGAATGCTCAAAAAGGGTTCTTTGGAAAAAATAGAGAAAATTTAAGTACATGGTAATTTACTTGTTCGTTCTTGCTTTGGCACTCGCAACAGTTAATCAATTAATGACAGCGAGGGTGGGACTCTGGTATTATTTTGTCGGTGACTTAATGATACACATTGGGGAATTTCACCTACTCAATGGTTACGGAACTCCAGTGCAAGATATAAATATGTGTGTCTTAGCACCAGGGTGCCATATTAGACTTTTTAAAAGCTCAAGTAAAATATATATTCTATCCAACTGAAATATGTGTTCCCTAGAGATATTAAATTGATTTTTAAATTTGTTGGCTTATCCAGTGGGCGTGGTTACTGCTAGTGAATCTTCTAACTCTCACGGGTTCCTTAAAGCTAAGTGACCACATGTCCTGGTTTGCATGGGTTAGTGTTGTTTCTGTGAAATTAAATTATTCATACAGCTTCCTTTGCTTTCAAAAGTATTTTGGTTTACAGTGATAAATTACAGATCACTCTACTTATCCAGTCCCAGAAGCCACAGTTTCATTGACTGAGTTTCAGCCCAGAGGGGTAAAGCATTGTCTTACTCCTCCTTAGAATAAATCCCTTGTCTCACTTTTTCACATCTTTTATGTTCTGTAGGCCCCAGGGCCATTTTACTTTGCTTTCATGGATTCCAATGGAAACTTTTAGCTAAAGAATGCATTGTAAGGGAACTTTACTAATGATCAAAAAAATGTTTTAATACATAATCAATATATGTTTTACTGTACTTCAGGAGAGCAGGAATCTTCACTCTTTAATTCACCATTGAGCACTCAACACCTTGCACAATGCTTGGGTACAGCAGAGACTCAATAATGCTTGTTGAATGAATAAGCAATTTAAAAACTTACCTATTTTTTAGTTAAGGAAAATTGAGATTTCTTCACACAGATCATTTTTTTCCTAAAGTTTTGAAGACACTCCATGACCATCCTTGGAATCATTGATTCGTAAAATATTTCTCAAACATTGTTTGAATAAAGATTACTTGACATTTGGCCAAAAAGTTAGACTCCCAGATCCTGCCCCTGAAAGTCTGGTTCAGTAAGTTTCAGATGGCTCCAGGTATGTAGCAGGCATCTCATCTAGGATCCTTTCCAACTCTAAGTCTTTGAGATCTTTGTTTCACTTTGTTTTCAAAAGGACACTTGACCGATTTCGTATTAGGCTGTCCATCTTTCTACGAAGTCACTATTATGCTAGTTATGGAGAGGGTGTTACACTGGAAGGAAACAAGCTTCCACCATACAACTGGTTTATCACTTCTCCTCTCTGGACCCAAATTTCCTCAACCTAAAAATGGCAAGGCTGAACTACAAGATCTCTCAGACTTCTTGCAGCTCTCTTATCAGGTAATTCTTATCTTTGAAACCTGACAGATATCTGGGCAGATAAGAAGTGGTACAGGAGACATTTTCAACAAAAGATCAAAAGTCATTGTTGCTTCATTTGCAAGATCTTACGTATGGATTATTTGCTACTGAAGAGATATTTTTAGGCTTTTAGGTTATGTGAGAACCATTCTTGGCAAATGACTTTCTGTAGCAATTTTATTTGGGATTCCCTGGATACATGTGTTGGGAGCCAATTGCTAACTTTTCATTTCGGAGGTTAAAAATTATTTCTTAACTCTTGCCAATTTTCTTTTAGATCCTGCCAAAGATATTTCTGCAGATAAGGAAAAAGTCCTTTTCTTTCGAGTATAATTTGCAGAAGTTGGAAGAGCCCAGCCTGCCCGGGTGCCCTGTTACTAAATTGTAAGCAAAATCAGAAGTAGGTTTCTGGGTAACCATGCCAAGTAGATTCCAGAAAAAGGGATGACAAAGGGACCCTGGTGAATACATTCACAGAGATTTGTTCATCAGATTAACTAACTGTGTTGGATTTGGGCTTGAGGAAGTATAAGCCAAATTAGATGAATTTTTTCCAAAAGCAGAGAGAATAGATTGGAAGTTTTAGAGCTGGGGAGGAACCCGAGAAGGTCAAGACCTGATGAGCAGTGAGTGGGTCCTGAGTGCCTAAACATTGATGCCAATAAGAGGGGAGAGACGGTCATGTCTGCTTAGTGAAGAAGCAATAGCAATGTTCTCTGATTTCAGAATTCTGTCTTGGGCTGCTCTCGAAGTCAGAAGGATGGGTTCTGTGAAATGATGTGATAGGAGAGAGAAGGAAGAATTGTACGATTGCAGTTTCCTTCTACTAGGCAGGCTGCCTGGAGGAGGAGATTGAGAATGCAATCTCGGAGGTAGGATTGATTTTCTTGTGTCCTTACGTAATTGCTTAACACCCTACTTCTTCCTTTAAGGTGGATCCCATATGAAGAATAATTATTTATTATTTAGTCTAATCCACACCGGCACCGATGTCTCATAGTAGATTTAGTATTAATCAACTCAATTATTTTTCAAGGTTGCAGGTATAAAGGGCAATGAACAGGATGAAAAATGTTTCTGGAGTTAAGCTGGTGATCTTGCAGCTCCAGAATGGACAGAAAACATGGGAAATATGTTGTGAATATTGAACCCTCTGGAAACCAGCCGGTGAGTATTGGTGGCACCACCATCTTATGTTCCAATAGCTCAGTCTTGTTTTCAAAATTTATACGACTCTAACATTTTTAAATTACAACAGTGTTCTTCCCCAAAAGGAATTCTTAATCAAAGTTTACATGGAAGTCAATTTTTAGCTATTCTATTACTATTTATTAATTAGAAAACTACTATCTTTTTCTGCATATCAGTACATGCATAATTGAGAAATTTCTTTTAGTATTCACTATTATGAGGCATTAGCAATTTTTTGGGTAACAACTTAATAATCTGTTCAAATAATACTCTACAGTTATAATTTAAGCATGAGCCAACAAATCTGCATTTGATTACATGAGAAAATCATGTTTTTCAAATTTGACATACATAGATTTTTGTGTGAACAGCCTAGATTTTTAGTATAATGTATAGATTTTTCAGAACCCAGAGATTTCTACATGTTTTTCAAAGTCAGAAGATAATTTTGTAAGTGAAGTCTTAGGGCTAGGGAGAAATTGTCTAGCAAATCCTTTAGATTGGCCTCTGTTTAACTACTTAGGAATTTCTTTTTCGGTAAGAATTATATTCAGGTGAAATATTAGAGTTCAATTAGGTACAGTATTATTTGACTATTGTTTATGTTTTTAGAAGAAACAGTTCACCACTGTAGGTTTTATGATTGCATTTTATGTAACTGTGCATGTCGGACTAGAGCCCCTGATATTGGAAACAGAAATGGAAATATGCTGAAAGAAATCAGTATAAGTTTGAATGGACAATTGCATTTTATGAGGAAAAACATTTTTGTCCTCATGCATTAACAAGGAAGTTACAAGGCAAAGAAATTTTTCCCTTGATTCTAGCTCAGCACCCCTTTCCCCTGAAGATGTTCTCCGTGGTCCTAACCTTGCAGCTCTGTCACCGTGTCTTTGCAGTGTCAGGATACTCAGATAAAAAAGTTCCTTTAGTAAGGAATTAGCCATTTGGAGATTTTTCTAGACAATGCTGAGAGTTTTCAAATAAAGGGCACTTGTCTTGATCACTGGACTGGCTGCCTATTTCATTTTACATTTGGATATTTGGACATAATGGCAGGGAAATATTTTTTTTTCCCATTGGGAGCCATTTTCACCAATGGATTAAAGTAGCATTGAAGGCCATATAAAAAAGGAAAATACATGTTTGTTTTTCTCTCATAGGAAATATGAAGTGGTACATTAATATCTTTTAAGTTATGAGCAGAGAATTTAAAATTTTATTCTATGAACATAGTAGTGCACATTAGATGTATATAGTGGAGATTATTGGCTTCTACCAAGAGCTAATTAACTATACTTCATGGCTCCCCACCTGCTCAAAATTTTGACTTTAGAGACTTCACTTTTATTAATAGAGGAAACCAAGACAGTCAGAATTAGACAGTCACGCGTTGCTTAAAGACAGGGATACATTCTGAGATGTGAGGTGAGGCAATTTCATTGTTGTATGAACATCATAGAGTGTACTTACTCAGATGTAGATTATGTAGCCCACTACTCGCCCAGGCAATATGGTGCTAATCTTATGGGACCACTGTTGTATATGCGGTCTGTCATTGACCGAAACGTCATGATGCGGTACATGATTGTACTACTCCCAAAGCTCTGGCATCATGGGTTCTTCACTCTCAGTGTAGACACCCACCATCTTCCTTCTTTTAAATATATTCAATTCTGGCCAGTGAAGTTTTATTTAATTACAAAAGTTCAAAAAATGTCCAAATTCATCACTCACAAGCAAACTGAATAGCTGGAGAATAGTAATAGTAATAATACACAGAAATACAAAGCTTTTATAAAATATAAATCTTTGTGATTTTCTCAATGTTGCCTGCTTAAAAACAGGTGGAAATTTGTTAAAGGGCCTTTGTGTAGCATATCTTCTCTTATTCGGTATCACTGCATGGTTATTCTCTTTATTTCTTTGGCATGATATTGTACCTTTAGAAAAATAGACTTTGACTAATACTTCATGCCCAAGTGTATTCCTTCTTGACTATATTTAATCACAATTATACTCCCTTTTATTCTTAGTTATAGTTGCTCAATGACTGTGTCTATACACATATTTAGTTTGATTGTTTTAATAGAATTTAGAGATTAATTGAACTAGCAATGTCAATAGCCTTTTTCATAACCATTTAGGATTGAGTATTTAATCAATATAATCAAGAGAGAGTATATTTAAATAATACTCTTACTGTTCTATGAGGGAAAAAATTCTAGATAATTCTACATAATATTTTTCAGCTGTAAGAAATTTACGTGTAACAATTTACACTCCCACGAGTATGTGACACAGATTACTCTCCTTTTTCTTAAAACTGTGTCTGGGATTATTTTTCTTTTAACCCCACTTCAAGAAAAAGCTAACCCCCTAAACGTTTCTTATTTGAACCCACCCTTTTAATTCATTTTCTTTTTAAATTTGAAGATGTATTTAAAAGATTTAAAGAATAATATAATAGGCATGCATGTTCCAAACACCAAGTTTAAGAAAGAAACCATTAGAAATTATAGTTGAAGTCTTTTGTTTGTATCTTCCCAACACCATTCTCTTTCTCCTTTGTGCTCTCCACCCTATAGAGACTGTGGTGAATATGGTTGTACCCAAACATTTTCCAGCTTCTAGTCCTTATCATATTTATCTGTACCTATTTTGTCAAATTCAAACAAATCTGTTCTGCCTCACCAAGGAAGCACAAGATCCATAACAGCAAAAAACTCCAAAAAGAGACAAGAAAATGCACGTTGAGCGATTGCTAAATGACTTGTCTTCCATAGTGCTTTCAGGGTACTGTGTAGTTGGTATTAATAATGCTAAGGCCACAGGACCCATTCTGGTGTGGGGAATTTTAGTTAGCGTAGACAGACATGCAGTGGTCTTATTAGAATCCTGGGCTCTATAACCTGAATAACGTAACTTTGTTATTAGTTTGAAAAACTTTTAAGTCTAAAAATAGTTTTAGACTTTTGGAAAATTGCAAACGTCTACAGAGAGTTCCCAAACACCAGCTCCAAGTTTCCCCTGTTATTAACATAGTACATTTGTTACAATTAAAGAACCAATACTGATACATCATTATTAACTAAACCCCATAATTTATTCAGACTTTCTTAGTTTTTTTTTTTTTTTAAAGATTTTATTTTTTCGTTTTTCTCCCCAAAGCCCCCCGGTACATAGTTGTGTATTCTTCGTTGTGGGTTCCTCTAGCCGTGGCACGCGGGACGCTGCCCCAGCGAGGTCCGACGAACAACGCCATGTCCGCGCCCAGGATCCGAACCAACGAAACACTGGGCTGCCCGCAGCGGAGCGTGCGAACCCAACCACTTGGCCAGGGGGCCAGCCCCAAGACTTTCTTAGTTTTTACCTAATGCCCCTTTCTATTCCAGGATCCCACCCCAGATACCAAATTACATTTCATCATCATGAGTCATTAGAGTTCCGCTGGCTGTGACAGTTTCTCAGACTTTCCTCGTTTTTGATGACCTGGATAGTTTTGAGGAGTACTGGTCAGCCATTTTGTAGAATTTCCCTCAATTGGGGTTGGTCTGATTTTTTTTCATGATTAGACTGGGGCTATGGGTTTTTCTGGGGAAAACCACAAAGGCAAAGTGCCATTCTCATCATATCATATCAACAGTACCTGTTATCAACATGACTTATCATTGTTGCTGTTGACTTTGATCACCTCAGTGACATTGCAGGTTCGGTTCCAGACCACTGCAATAAAGCGAATATTGCAATGAAGTCAGTCACATGAATTTTTTCCCAGTGCATATAAAAGTTATGTTTACACTATACTGTAGTCTATTATGTGTGCAACAGACTTGTCTAAAAAAACAATGTACATATCTTAATTAAAAAATACTTTATTGCCAAAAAAGTGCTAGCCATCATCTAAGCCTTCTTTTGCTGTTAGAGGGTCTTGGAAAAAAATGCATTATCTGTGAAGTGTGATAAAGCGAAGTGTCTTAAAACAAGGTATGCCTGTACATCTCTTTTTAGATTTATTCCCAGATGATTTTTGTGTTGTTTTAAGTGGTATATTAAGTTCAGTTTCAAATGTTTTTTGCTTTTATATAGAAATCCAATTGATTTTTATATATTTACCTTGTATCCAGGGGCCTCATTAATTAATTTATTTATTCTAATATTTTGTTTGTAGATTCTTTTGGATTTTCTGTGAGGACAATCATGTCGTTCTTTTTTTTTTTCAAATTTCAAAACTTTCATTTTTTTTTTTCTTGGCTTAATGTACTGGCTAATCTGTACTGACCAGCTCCAATCTAATGTGGAATGAAAGTGAACATTTTGTGTTCTTCCCACATTTGTGGGGAAAGCATGAAATATTTCGCCATTACTTATGATGTCCACTTTAGGTTTTATGGGTATCAGACTATGGAAAATTGCATCTATTACTAGTTTGCTGAGAAATTTTATCATAAATGGTTGTTGAATTTTGACAAAACTCTTTCTGCGTCTTTTGATACGTTAACATATTTTTTTGTTTTTCACTGCCATTTCTCCTTTATTCTTGTTAATGTGGTGAATTCCATTAACTGTTTTGAGTGTGAACCTAACTTGCATTTCTGGGGTAGATCTCACTTGGTCATGATTTTTTAACTTTTTAATATATTTTTGGATTTAATTTATTATGATTTTGTTCAGAATCTTTGTACCCATGTTCTTGAACAGTTGACCTTCAGAGGTTTCAAGGTCAACTCTTTAGCTTCCTATGCCAGGCAGCCTCAAAATCTGACAAATATCCTGAGGAAGGAATCAGTCTCGTGTTTGTGTGGTAAGTCCCTTTCCTCTCGCAGGATTTCATCTCCTAATCACTACGGTACTGTTGGAGGCTTAGTCTGCCTTTCCACCTCAAGCCTCTAGCCTCCTGAGCAATCCCAGAACATTACAAACGTCTTGTGATTGAGGCTCCTCCGTTTGCCAGTTTGTCCTACCAGCCTCACATGAACACCAAGCGTTTTGCTGACTCCCTTTGGTAGTCAGAACCTCATAATCAGAATCAATGAATGCCCCAGGAAAGAAAATAGCCCATGATGCTTAGGTCACTTTAGAAAAGTTCTTTCCTTTTCTACATTTTAAATAATCCCATTTTTATTTCTTTCAAAGTTCTTCTATTAATTAATCAATCAATTTATTGCATGTGAGAAGTGGCCTGCTGCATTTTACTCTATCCAAATCTCTCTTCACTTCTTTAGATCTCGGTTTTCTTATTTTAAACATAACTCAAAAGGGTTGTTCTTGATAAGCCTTACTGTCTGTAGAATTTTCATTTTTGGACTTTTTTTTAACATGATCTCCCTACACCAGCTTGCAACATAATGATATTTAACAAATGCACTAAATAGGATGAAGATAAAAGATAATGCCTATTTCTGGATTTTTAACATCAATAATTATATAAAATAATTAAATGTAACTTTTGATGATCTAACTAGATTTTCTTGTTTTGTTTTTTAAACCAGAGAACTTAAACTAGGTTCTCAAAGCTTGTCCTTTTTATTTTTTAAGCTTATTTTTTTTTTGATAAAGAAGGTTGACCCTGATCTAACATCTATTGCCAATCTTCCTCTTTTTTTTTCTCCCCAAAGCCCCAGTACATAGTTGCATATCCTAGTTGTAAGTAGTTCTAATTCTTCTATGTGGAATGCTGCCACAGCATGACCTGACGAGCAGTGTGCACGTCTGCGCCCAGGATCTGAACTGACGAACCCTGGGCCACCGAAGTGGAGCATGTGAACTTAACCACTTGGTCACAGGGCCGGCTCCGATTTTTCCTTGATTTGAGAAGAAATATAATGAACATTTTCATTTATTTCTTCAGTCAGCTTTCAAGTGATCTTATTTGATCAATATGCCATAATATGTCACAATCTGATTTATATTTGTCAGAATTATATTACTTTAGACATCAAATACAATACCTTCTTATTTTTTTCCCATTCTTTTTTATGTACAGCCATTTCTGAACCCAAGAAACCATGAAGCTCGTAGTTCAGCATGTTGGTTTCCAACATCAACTGATGCAACTGGTGATGTTGGTGTGAATTTAACTGGTGTCTGCACAAACACAGGGACCCTTGGACACTCAGAATTTCCAAATAGAGAATTCCAACATGGTCAGGTAATGTTTGGGGCAACACTGTTTCTCTGAGTTATGAAGTAATCCGCATGGAAATGCTCTTGATCTAATATTTTGCAGGAAAAACATTTCAATGAATAGATATTAACATTGTTCTTTTGAAAATCTGCAGCATCCTTTGAACACATCAAGTCATTGAATGGGAATACATGTGAGGTAGATTTATGGAGCTCTTCATTTAAGGAGTTAATGATCTTGACGAAAAGACAAAAATGTATACAGAGTTTAGAGAAAATATATAAGGGTCAAAGAAAATAAACAAAGTTTTAGGCTCCCTTGTTTTGTAAGACTAAGTAGGTGACCATGGCAAATGCATTGGCAGTGAATGACATTGTAACCTTTTCCTCCATGGAAGATAAAGTCATGTCTTAAGGCCGCGGGACGCAGTCTGGGTGACCCGCCTCACTCTCCTTCCCTTCCTGCCTCTGAGCCAAATTGTGGGCCTTCTGTTAGCCCTCCTGGTTCTGACCTTGTGTATTTTCAACCTTGACATAGAAATCGCTTTGTACCACCTCAGTTTGGTGCCCAGAAGCAGATTTCCTGTACTCCTGGCCCTATTTCTTCTTATTCCGTTTTCTTCACTATAGGGTCTGCTATCTGATCTTCCCCCAAGGTGAAAACTTGGTTTTGACTGGTTGCTGGTGGTGCTTGGCAGTTTGGTTCAAGGCTTCTAGCTCTGGATTACACCCCTCTGATTAATCTTTCTATAGAGACAGTTTGGAGAGATCCTGTCAGTAAGAGAGGATAAATTCTTTATGTCAAGAGACATTGTGGGAGAATATTTTTGATAGATAGGAATTATTTAGAGAATCTGCCTCTGATGACCTCAAACTAACCAGACCACTCAGAGACTGAAAGTTATTTTGCATGCTTTGACTTAGCCATAGATAGAAGACAATGTGGTCTAGGAATTTTAGAATGTTTATAAGAGTTCACACAACTAGTTAGCAAGCAGTGATAGCATTGGAGCACATGTCTGGGGTCAGGTTAAGATGAGTTTCTATTAATCTTGCTTCTTTTTGTAAATATTCAAACAAAAAACGAAGGGAATTGCCTCCCATATCCGAGATGTGAGTATGGTCCTTCTTCTCCATCCCTTTTGACTTCTGTCTCAGGCCTAGATGACATGGGGCAGGAGGTGCCATTTGTCTTTGGGCTTTCTTAGCTGGTGCCCCGAATTCCCTTGGCCTTGCTACCTAATGGCCCTGCACTGCCCCTGATTGCCTAGAGGGTGCCACTCTCTACACCCAAACTGGGGTTTATTAGTCAAGACAGTGTTCCATATTTGGGGACATTTAAGAGCGACTCTACATGCTCCAAAGACATCTGCCCTATGTTTGTTTCTTTTAGTAATCTGTTTTCAGTGATAAGAAAAGGGGTAATAATGAGTTAATTAGTGAAGTCAAATTTTTTTTGGATACTTAGTAAATGATAGGAAAATGTTACCCATGCTGTTTTCTTATTTAGTCTTTACAGCAACCCTATGAAATAGGTGACATTATCCATGTGCGGGATTGAGGCTTTGCAAGATAATGCAAACGTCCAAACGTCATCATTCATCTGGTGAAAAGTGGAGTTAAAATTTAAACCTAGACCTGTTAGACTCGAGTGCCTATGCTCTTAGCTTCTACAGTGCCCTGTCTTCTTCAAAATTCTAATTATGGAGCATATTTCTCATTCTAATTTTCTCAACAAAACTTTGAAGTAGATATTATTATTCCCACTTTTGATATAAGGCAAGTTGTGAATTAGACAAGTTAAGAAACTTAGAATATTAATGGTATAGGGTTTCAATTCAAGACCCTGCTCTCCAGACTTACGTGTTTTACACGGTGCGATGTTTCCTTTACAATAATACATTTTCTGTTGACAGTTATGCATCATTTAACAATGAGGATATGTTCTGAGAACTGTGTTAGACAATTTCCATCATTCTGTGGACATCATAGAAGGTGCTTACACACACTTAGGAGGTATAGCTTACTACCCTCTTACACTATATGGTAGTAATCTTATGGGTCCACCGTCACATATGCAGTCTGTCATTGACCGAAAGGTTGTCAAGTGCTGCATGACTGTGTATATATCTCTTTAGAATTTACAAAGTAGTTTTACTGCCATTAAACCTAATCTTATCACATAGGTTTTTATGGATGAAAGAATAGGATCAAAGAGGTAAGTATCTTACCCAGTGAAAGTAGCTGGTGGCCGCAGAAGCTGGCTTTCAATCAATGTTTTCAGACTCTAATTTCATATGGCCAAATACAAACCTGTATGAAAAACAAGCTAGAGAATTTGATAAGCAATTGATTATGTAGTTAAAATGGAGGGCTCCAAAGCAGCCAAATTTCTGATAGTTGACAGGCCAGAAGAGAAGGAAAATTTAATCAGGTGATCTTTTGGGTCCCTTACATGAATGTAGGCAGCACTCATCCACACAAGTATAGATATTTCTTTAGATAGGGGCAGGAGTAAAGAGTTTCTCAGAAGACATTTGTTATTTTTTTTTAATTTGAATATAGACACAGGAAAAGAAAGCATGAAAGGTCGGGGGAAATTTTTTTCTTCTTATATTAAAGACAGTACAAGGACCGGTCTTTCCTAAATGAAAACTGAAATATGAGTCAATATTGATTATTATGTCCAATTAAGATAGCTTTTTGTGTTTATATATTCTTTCAATGAATTAATCTCTATATAAAGAGGATTATCAATGGCATTAATTTTTCTTAAAACACTTGGTTTCATATTCAGTAATTTTATTTAATTTTTTCCAGGTGACAAGAAATTTCTTCAGGGACTGGTCTTTGTGGAAAATCTTCCTGGCTTGCCTCTTAGCCTGTCTGATAACAACAGCAATTGGAGTACTCATAGTGAGTCTGGTGTATAGTGGGAAAAATAATAAGGGGACCATTGTTATCCAACTTCCACAAAACCAAGAGACAACCTCATCTACAACCGGACCAACCTCATCTACGAGTTCTACAGCAGCAGCCACCACTACCATTTCCACCGAAACTACAACCACCACAAGAGCCAGCACTTCAACAGAACAGACTACCACCCCAACTGCCAGCTCTACCACTGAGGCTACCACCACAACACCGACCACTTCAACTGAACAGACTACCACACCAACTGCCAGCACTACCACTGCGGCTACAACCACAACAGCCACCACTTCAATGGAACAGACTACCACACCAACTGCCAGCACTACCACTGAGGCTACTACTGCAACAGCCACCACTACCATTTCCACCAAAACTACAACCACCACAGCAGCCATCACTTCAACTGAACCAACTACCACAATGACTACCAGCAGTACTACTGAGGCCACAACAACCACGACTTTAATGGAACCTAGTACCACACCAACTTCTAGCCCTACCACGGAGGTTACAACCACAACAGCCACCACTACTGCTCCCACAGAATCTACAACCACAATAGCCACTACATCAACTGAACAGACTACAACACCAACTACCAGCCCTACCACTGAGGCTACAACCACAACAGCCACCATTTCTACTGAGCAGACTACCATACCAACTGTCAGCAGTACCACTGAGGCTACAACCACACCAGTTACCACTTCAACAGAACAGACTACTACACCAACTGCCAGCACTACCACTGAGGCTACTACCACAACAGCCATCACTTCTATGGAACAGACTACCACACCAACTAGCAGCACTACCACTGAGGCTGCTACAGCAACAGCCACCACTACCATTTCCACCAAAACTACAACCACCGCAACAGCCACCACTTCAACGGAACAGACTACCACCCCAACCTTCAGCACCACCACTGAGGCTACCACCACAACACGTACCACTTCAACTGAACAGACTACCACACCAACTGCCAGCACTACCACTGAGGCTACAACCACAACAGTCACCACTTCCATGGAACAGACTACCACACCTACTGCCAGCACTACCATTGATGCTACAACCACAACAGCCACCACTTCTATGGAACAGACTACCACACCAACTACCAGCACTACCACGGAGGCTACTACTGCAACAGCCACCACTACCATTTCCACCGAAACGACAACCACCACAACAGCTACCACTTCAATGGAACAGACTACCACCCCAACCTCCAGCACTACCACTGAGGCTACCACCACAACACCTAGCACTTCAACTGAACAGATTGCTACACCAACTGCCAGCCCTACCACTGAGGCTATAACCACAGCAGCCACCGCTTCAACTGAACTGACTACTACACCAACTGCCAGCACCCCCACTGAGGCTACTACTGCAACAGCCACCACTACCATTTCCACCGAAACGACAACCACCACAACAGCTACCACTTCAATGGAACAGACTACCACCCCAACCTCCAGCACTACCACTGAGGCTACCACCACAACACCTAGCACTTCAACTGAACAGATTGCTACACCAACTGCCAGCCCTACCACTGAGGCTATAACCACAGCAGCCACCGCTTCAACTGAACTGACTACTACACCAACTGCCAGCACCCCCACTGAGGCTACTACTGCAACAGCCACCACTACCATTTCCACTGACACTACAATCACCACAGCAGCTATCGCTTCAACTGAACCAACTACCACAATGACTACCAGAAGTACTACTGAGGCTGCCACAACAGCCACAACTTTAATGGAACCAAGTACCACACCAACTTCCAGCCCTACCACGGAGGTTACAACCACACCAGCCACCACTACTGCTCCCACAGAATCTACAACCACAATAGCCACTACATCAACTGAACAGACTACCACACCAGCCTCCAGCACTACCACTGAGGCTACCACCACAACAGCTACCACTTCAACTGAACAGACTACCACACCAACTGCCAGCACTGCTACTGAGGCTACAACCACAACAGTCACCACTTCAGCTGAACAGACTACTACACCAACTGCCAGCACTACTACTGAGGCTACAACCACAACAGTCACCACTTCAACTGAACAGACTACTACACCAACTTCCAGCACTACCACTGAGGCTACAACCACAACAGCCACCACTTCCATGGAACAGAGTACCACACCTACTGCCAGCACTACCACTGAGGCTACAACCACAACAGTCACCACTTCAACTGAACAGACTACTACACCAACTGCCAGCACTACCACTGAGGCTACTACAGCAACAGCCACCACTACCATTTCCACTGAAACGACAACCGTCACAACAGCCACCACTTCAATGGAACAGACTACCACCCCAATCTCCAGCACTACCACTGAGACTACCCTCACAACAGCTACCACTTCAACTGAACAGACTACCACACCAACTGCCAGCACTACCACTGAGGCTACAACCACAACAGCCACCACTTCAATGGAACAGACTACCACACCTACTGCCAGCACTACCACTGAGGCTACAACCACAACAGCCACCACTTCAACAGAACTGACTACTACACCAACTGCCAGCACCCCCACTGAGGCTACTACTGCAACAGCCACCACTACCATTTCAACCGAAACTACAACCACCACAGCAGCTATCACTTCAACTGAACCAACTACCACAATGACTACCAGCAGTACTACTGAGGCTGCCACAACAACCACGACTTTAATGGAACCAAGTACCACACCAACTTCCAGCCCTACCATGGAGGTTACAACCACAACAGCCACCACTACTGCTCCCACAGAATCTACAACCACAATAGCCACTACATCAACTGAACAGACTACCACACCAACTACCAGCACTACCACTGAGACTACCACTGCAACAGCCACCACTTCAACAGAACTGACTACCACACCAACTACCAGCACTACCACTGAGGCTACTACTGCAACAGCCATCACTACCATTTCCACTGAAACTACAACTACCACAGCAGCCACCACTTCTACTGAACAGACTACCACACCAACTGCCAGCCCTACCACTGAGGCTACTTCCACAGCAGCCACCGCTTCAACAGAACTGACTACTACACCAACTGCCAGCACCCCCACTGAGGCTACTACTGCAACAGCCACCACTACCATTTCAACTGAAACTACAACCACCACAGCAGCTATCACTTCAACTGAACCAACTACCACAATGACTACCAGCAGTACTACTGAGGCTGCCACAACAACCACGACTTTAATGGAACCAAGTACCACACCAACTTCCAGCCCTACCATGGAGGTTACAACCACAACAGCCACCACTACTGCTCCCACAGAATCTACAACCACAATAGCCACTACATCAACTGAACAGACTACCACACCAACTACCAGCACTACCACTGAGACTACCACTGCAACAGCCACCACTTCAACAGAACTGACTACCACACCAACTACCAGCACTACCACTGAGGCTACTACTGCAACAGCCACCACTACCATTTCCACTGAAACTACAACTACCACAGCAGCCACCACTTCTACTGAGCAGACTACCATACCAACTGTCAGCAGGACCACTGAGGCTACAACCACAACAGCCACCACTTCAACGGAACAGACTACCACACCAACTTCTGGCACTACCACTGAGGCTACCACAACAATAGCCAGTACTTCAACCGAACAGACTACCACACAAACTACCAGTACTACCACTGAGGATACCACCACAGCAGCCACCACTACAACAGAACTGCCTACCACACCAACTTCTGGCACTACCACTGAGGTTACCACAGCCATAGCCAGTACTTCAACTGAACAGACTACCACACCAACTACCAGTAGTACCACTGAGGCTACCACCACAGCAGCCACCACTACAACAGAACTGCCTACCACACTAAGTACCAGCAGTACCACTGGGGCTGCCTCCACTGCTTCCACTACTGCAGCTTCCACTGAACCTACAGACACCACAGCATCTACCACTTCAACTGAACTGACTACCCCAATGACTACCAGTATTCCCACTGAGGCTACAACCATAATAGCTACCATTGCTGTTTCCACTGAACCTACAACCACAATAGCCACTACATCAACTGAGCAGACTACCACACCAACTACCAGCAGTACCACTGAGACTACCACTGCAACAGCCACCACTTCAACAGAACTGACTACCACACCAACTACCAGCACTACCACTGAGACTACCACTGCAACAGCCACCACTTCAACAGAACTGACTACCACACCAACTACCAGCACTACCACTGAGGCTACCACTGCAACAGCCACCACTACCATTTCCACTGAAACTACAACTACCACAGCAGCCACCACTTCTACTGAGCAGACTACCATACCAACTGTCAGCAGGACCACTGAAGCTACAACCACAACAGCCACCACTTCAACGGAACAGACTACCACACCAACTTCTGGCACTACCACTGAGGCTACCACAGCCGTAGCCAGTACTTCAACTGAACAGACTACCACACCAACTACCAGTAGTACCACTGAGGATACCACCACAGCAGCCACCACTACAACAGAACTGCCTACCACACTAAGTACCAGCAGTACCACTGGGGCTGCCTCCACTGCTTCCACTACTGCAGCTTCCACTGAACCTACAGATACCACAGCATCTACCACTTCACTGAACCGACTACCCCAATGACTACCAGTATTCCCACTGAGGCTACAACCGTAATAGCTACCACTGCTGTTTCCACTGAACCTACAACCACAATACCCACCACATCAACTGAACAGACTACCACACCAACCTTCAGGACTACCACTGAGGCTACCACCACAACAGCCATTACAACAGCTTCTTATGAATCTACAACCATCACAGTAGCCAGCACTTCAACTGAACCACCTACTACGATGACTGCTAGCACTACCAGTGAGACTACCACCACAACAGCCAGCGCTACCAGTTCTGTGGAACCTGAAACTGCCACACCAGCCGCCATTTTAACTGAACCCACCAGCAAAACTGTTACCCCCTTCTCTTAATCTGAAGATATCACCATAACTCTAAGCAGTGTCCTTTCAACGGAATGAATTACCACATCTACGATTACCATTTAAATTGCACACATAGCCATGACTACCAGGTTCATATTAACTGAGTCTGTGACCGATATAACTTTTACTAAATCTACTATTATGAGATTACAGTACCAGTACAACTCTTTTTTTATCCACATTGGCAACCCCTTCCACTTCAGCTGAAGCTACAGTTACATAAATTAGCAACCTCAACTCAAATGTGTATTATTCCCATTTCAAATGATCTTTCTTACAATTATCGTCAGTTTAACAGAATTTCCAGACAATACTATCTGCGCTTCACCTGAATCTACACTGCCCACAATAGCTACCTCCATCAGTGACTGAATCTAATCTGTTTTCTGAAAGAACTAAAACATCCTCTATAACCCTTACTGCCACCACCTCAAGTATAAATAAAATCAACACAGATGGCACCAATTTGACTGACTTTCCAATCACAACACCATAATGACTTTAGTTGAATTTATAATCTCCATAATCAAGCTAACCTGTTAATAGAAAATGCAGCCATATCGTCTGAGTAATCTACTATCACAATGAGTTAGAGATTCCACTATCCCTTCAAATGAGTCTATAGCTACATTACGTCAACAAAACGTAGTAATACCATAACTTCTACTGAAATTTCACAATAGAGACCACCACAGCAATAGATTCTGCAGTCACACCATCATTTCTACACATCACCATTTCTACTGCACATACTAGTACAACAGGCAAAACTTCACTAAACCCTTCAATACCCTATTACCCTAATCTATAAGCACTATAACTTCTACTGACATGTTACTCAAAGCCATCCATTGCTTATTCATCTGAACCAATGCTACCAGTGTTTATAGTAAATCCAGTAAGTCACACCATCACTCCCACTTGACAGAAATGGCAAATTCTTAATGACCTCTTCCACTGGAACTTGGTTAGGATACATGCAAATAATATCTTAACATCGACTACCATCACTCCCACACCATAACTGTTAGTACTGTAGGGCATTCCTTGGCCAATAACTGCCAACAACTACCAAAATAACCACTTCTAAAACAAGATTTACTTAATGACTAGTTCAACTATCATCATAATGAGAATGAATTTCACCCCCCAAATAATATTTAGATTTAAAAATTCCATTTATTAGATCTGATCATTTAATGTGGAAAGTCTCTATTTTTGTAAGGTTTTAGATGATATAATTTTCATACAAAGTAAATCTAATCTATTTATTTATGTTGGAAACCTATTAAGATTAAATAAAAAGTTACCAAAGGTGAATACAGTCTTTTATTCTCCCAAAGTGCTAGTCTTTAATGCACAAATTCCATGTGTAATAGGGAAAAGACATTCTATATGGTGAGGGTATATTAAATACATTTATGTATTACCACGTTTTCTTTAGATTGTGTAAAATTATTTTTATTTCATTTTCTCTTTAAATCATTTTGATATTTAAGAAATATTTATTATCTCTGTTTTCAATTTTAAAACTTTGTTTTCTACTATTTTTTGCAGTAATCTTATAAAGGCACTCAATGAAATTCTTTGAGTAAATATTTACTTGTGCCTGCTATCTGCTGAAATACTGGAGAAAATTCAGACAAAGAAAGTAACAATGAAGATAGTAATAAATTTACAAATTTGGATTCTGTTATTTAGAGTTCTTATTAATTGACAGATTTAAATCAGTGTTGATGCTACCTGCATTCCACTGCAGTCCTCCTGAGTCAGAATCATCAAGGATGGGCCAGTAATCTCTATTTTTCAAAAAGTGTGGAGCCAGGGCTGATGACCACTAATTGACACAGCGAACTCAGAAGGGCATCACGACTTGTTGTATCTTTTAGGTGGTGTTGGTGAGACTGATAGAAATCAGTAAATATTTTTTCCAAGCATTAATAAAAATCAGTCATTTGTTGATGTTAGTTTTACCCATAAACAAAGGATGAGTGTGTAATCTGTAGATGTGAACGCAAGTTTGGATGCAGGGTGAAAATTTTACTTACCCAAGAGGAAAGATACATTTTCAAGCAATTTAAAATAAATATTTTAATAGCCACTATGCTAATTAGAAATAAATTTTAACTGTCCTTTCAAGTCTATCCTACAGAGATACCTTTTCCCCGATTTTGCAAGCCTACTTGCTGTAATTATATGCAATTAATGTAATAAAACATTATTAAAACACTTTAATTCTATTTTTGCCTTCCTCTATTATTTTCTCTATTAGTGATTCTTTGTATATTTATTAAATGTATCACTAATTGGACTTTTCTCTTTTTGTTAAAGAAGACATAACTTTTACTACTTTCCAGTTCTACATTTCTGCTTTTAATCAGGTTGAGAAACATTCTGGAGTAGATCCATTGTGTAAGTAAATACAAATTTGCTCTTTAAGGAATGGAAGATTTTTCCAGTTTAACACATGATAGGTACTCAAGATATTTGTTTAACAAGTACATGCATTCATCATAGCAGCAGTCTGTTAGGTAAGCTTCCTGGCCTCTGTTTATCCAGTGTGTGTGCCTGGCAACTAGTAGATAATAAATATTTGTTCAATAAATGAAAATAGCACCAATTATAAGAATTTATTACTAAATAAAGAAGATTTTAGAATTGGAATTATACTGTTAAATCATATTTTAATACTTTCATTTATGTTAACCTATTCTAATTTGTATTATTTTTCTCAATTTCTTTTTAGTTTTGTACAGTGTATGTGCAGAAAATGCACAAAGCATAAGTTACAGCTCAATGAATTCTCACCAAGTGAACACACCCATAACCAAATCAAGAAATAGAATATTACTAGCGCTTCAGACACTCCCCGTGTGCCCACATCCAATCACTACCTCCTTCTTCCTTTTCCAAAAGTAAATACCGTCCTGATTTCCAACACCACGGATCACTGTCTGACTGTGGACCTAGTAGGAACGGAATGGTATCGCAAGTACTCTTTTGTGTCTGACTTCTTTGGCTCAGCCTTTTATTTGTGAGATTCATACAGGTTTCTGCTTTCACAATGGTTCCTTTGCTTTCGTTGCGGTAAATTAACCCATTGTTATTACCATGCCATGACTTATTTATTCATTATTTTGTTGATAGACATTAGGGTTATTTCCAGTTTTGCATATTATAAAAATTGCTGCTTTATGCAACATCATTTTATGTATCTTTTGGTACACATATTATGCATTGTGCTTTTAAACTGGAGAATAATTACTGAGTCACAGAGTAAGAAAATGTTCAATGTTAGGAGATACTTCCAAACAGTTTTTCAAAGGAATTGAAACTAGCTACACTCTCATTAGTATTACATGAGAGTTCTGGTTACAGCACATTCTCACTGACAGGATTTTGGCAGCCCTTTTAACTTTAGCCATTCTCGTGGAGGTGTAATAGTATCTTGTAATGGTTTTAATTTCATTTTCCTGATGACTCATGTGGTTGAGCATGTTTTAATCTATCACCCACTTGGTTATCCTCTATTTCAAAGTGCTTCTGCAAGTCTTTTGGCTATTTTTCAATTGGGTTGTCTGAGTTTTCCGTATTGATTTGTAGTTCTCTTTATATTAAGCACATGTTCTCTATCAGTTATAGGAATTGCAAATAGCTTCTTCTACTCTATCGGTGCTATTTGTGTCCTGTGTTTGTGACTCCAAAGTCATGAATATTTCTGCTATGTGGTTTTCTGAAAAACTTGTTGTTTTACTTTTCACATTTAGATCTACAGTCTAACTGGAATCCAATTTTGGTACCAATTGCAATTCATTTATTTTCCATGTGGCTAACCAATGGATCCTGCATCATTTATTTTAAAAGCTATCTTTTCCCCACTTCTCTGCTGTTCCACCTTGACATAAATCACATGTACCTCCCTTCTCCAACACAGGGAAATTTGACTCCTATTATCCTTAATCTATTTACTTAATTCTCTCCATGTATATAAACAAAGTCCCATCTCTGCTGCCACTTCTTTCCTGACACAGAAGCTCTCCTCACCCTACTTGAGCTGCAAAACTTCTGTGATGTCCTCCTCACCTATTCAGCCTCTGACTGTCCTCTCGGAGCCAACCTTTCACTTTCAGAGCAATGCACTTTCTTATGACCCACCTAATGGGCTTCAGCACTGAATTGTTCAGAAAGGGAAGGAGAAGGAATTAGCATAATACTGAGAGGAAAAAGAAACACGGAAAAAAGTATGGCAGTACTTATGTAAAGAAAAAACACGTGAAGACATTATTTTATATTACTTAGGAATACATAAAAATATAAGGAAGTAGGATAGTGGTTCCTTCCAGTGTGAGAGGAGGCAGGAGGAGTGGTCTGGGGGAATCTGTACGGTGTGTATGTAATGATGTGTCACTTAGGATGGGTGGTGGGTGTTCAATGTAAAATTCTTCATACCCTCTGTATATTTTAAGTTTTCCCTAATTTTTTAAAAAACAGCATGGCTAGGACATAGCAGGTATTATATAAATAAATGCACAATTGAAACTTGAGGGGTAAACAGAGGCTAAATTATTTAATATCTTATAGGTTATGCTAAGTTTTAGTGATTTTCTTCTCCCAAGAGGAAAGGCCGCTAAGGAGTTTTGAGAAGGAGAGTGACATACCTGCTTTAATTTTAGATGGAACAATGTAAATGCTTTGTGGAAAAGAGAGTGGAGGATTGAAAAAGTAAAGTAGAACTGTTAGGAGAGTTTCGCAATGGGTTTTGGAAGAGGGGAGGGTGGGTGGGATGAAGGTCATTGATATGGTGCCTGACACATGGTAAGGGATGGATATGGCGAATATTACTATCATTGCTCAGATGACGTCAGGGATCCAGTCATTCCTCCTTCACTGAGAGCACACCACCCCCCACCAACAGTATTTCTTTCAGGTACAATGACTATATTATTTTCTTGAAGTTTCATCTCTTCTAGATTTAAATTTTAAAGTTTTCATCATCTCCTCCCTCACTTTGTGTTTAGTCTCTTTTCTCTATATTCTCACAATGCCTGTCTGTATACCCAGACTGTTTCTATCATTTCCTTCAATCAAAGGGCCTCCTCTCTGCATCCGTCTCAGCTGCTCACCTCTTCTCCAATGCCCCCCTTCCTCCCCTCTCCCACCGCATATGCATCACAACTTTTAAGGTCTGATTCAGAACTTATCTCCTCCAAGCCAAGACCAGCTCCTGTGCTCAAAGATGATTTCCTTTGCTTTCCTTATACTTGGGAAGTCATCACTCCACATATGTTTCTTTTTAGCTCCATCCCTGTACCTGCCTGAACCGCCCTCAGGTCCTCACAGCTGAGTCCACCAAACCCTTCAACCTGTAGCCTCTGCCTTACCCTGGTTTCTGCCCTAGTCCCAGAACTGACCATATCAGAGAACAAAAATTTCTTTAAGAGCTCCAGCCCCTACTTGTCTGGTGCTGGGCAGGGACGCTTCAAACTCCCATCTTCTGTCATTTTCAAACTGGGTTAGGGGACCAAGTATGGAATCGCAAGCTCTGAACATTGTGACAACAGCATCCTGCCACGACCACTCTGCTCTGGACCTTTTCTGCAGCCCTGAGCAGGGCTTTGATATCTCAGTGTGACCCCTGCAGGGTTAGAGCTAGCTTCCATCGCCCCCAAGACCCCAGATCTCACAACTCCGCTGTGGCCCTGGAGCTTATAAGCCCTTCTCTGTGATCTGGTTTGTAGCCCGTGATAAGCTGAGGGTCCCTTTTGTTGCAGGTGAGTTATCTAATTGATTCCCCCTTATTTCCCAGTAGGGCTTGCAGCTTTACCTTGTTCTGTTAAGGCCCCATTCGTGGAGACTGGGTCTTTTCCATGAACCTCAGCTCCGGAGGCTAGGGCCCTGCTGACTCCAGGCGGACCTTGACAAAGACTGCAAGACTCTTGAAAGATTCCTAATTTCTATACTCAGTGCACCTGTTGGGAAGATGCTCTTCTCCAATACGGACACCCTAGTGGTGATCATCAGCTTGAATCCCAGTCAGAGACTGTAGCGTGTGCGTGGATAGGAAGCCTGGCATCCTTGACTGGATATGCTAAGCCTTTTCAATTATGTAGAGCTTGGACTCCTGCATCTGCTGCCCCCATGGATGGTCTATTTCCAGCTCTCAATACCACTCCTGTCTGGCAGCCCTGTCTTGTTAATATCCTGGCTTTCCTGATGCATCCTCTGGCAAGTCACCAGCATCTTTTTTATTTTTAATATTTTATTTAATGTCTTTGAGTGATTAACTTCTAATATCTTTTACTCCACTCTCTCTACCTCCCCTCAATTATTCTTTTTTATAACAGCCTTATTGAGATATTATTCACATCATAAGATTTACCCATTTAAAATGTGCAATTCCCCTCCCCCATTATTGTTAACGAAAGTGTACAATAATTATAGAAGGACCTTAATTAAGTGATTGATGGATGAGTGATTGGGGCAACCTCAGTTTCACACGCTAAACTCAGTTTTGGATTCAATAAATGTTTCTTTAAGATTTGATGTCTCATCAAGCATGTGGAGATAATAACCCTTAATTCTTGGAGAGGTTATGAAGATTAAATTATGGTCAAGAGGTGCACGACTTATAAAGCACACATCTCTCTTTAGTAAATGTCAGTAATAAATAGCACCAGGAAGCGATGCCACCCACGTGTCAACACCCATTTAGGAGGATGCAGTGACATTTTGCAACAACAGATGGCGCTCTTCTTCTTTTGTTTTAACCTCGCCCATGAAAAATAATTATGGGACTTAGGTAAAAGTCAAATGACTAATTTTTGTCTTTTAAGAAGTAGATTTTTTTTTAATCGTGAATAATGAGGGACATGGTTGTGGTTCCAAAATAATTAAGACTTGCTATTTGGGAGAAGAATTTGATTTATTTTGTGCATCTCTCTTGAAAATAGCATCAGGATAAACACATTGAAGTTACTGAGAGGAAGACTTTTACTCAACATAGAGAGAATGATGTAACAGGAGAGTCATCCCAGAAAGGAATATTAGATCCTAGAAAACGGGAGAAATCCTGGTCACTGCAAGAGGCACACAGACGCTGGAGTAAGAGTTCACTTTCATTCGTTGGAGTTTGATCTAAATGTCTAGGGACCTTTGAACTCAAACATAATTACATCCATTTATAAAAGCAGAGTATGATTCACCATAAAACACAACTGCTATTATTTAAATGAAATTTGAAATTTATAATCAAAAGTCAAATGTTACACGTATTATGAACTGCAATAAGACTAGAACGTAAACTCCAGTAGAACAAGGGCTTGTCTATTCTATTTATGGCTATATAAATCCCCATTGCCCAGAAAAATGTCTGGAAAGTATTAGTTCTCAATAAACATTTAAAAATCCTAATATTCTGGCAATAAAAACACATTTGACTTTTTTTTTTAAGGATTGGCACCTGAGCTAACGTCTGTTGCCAATCTTTTCTTTTCCTTCTTCTTCTTCCTCTTCCTTTTCCTCTGCCTCTACCTCTCCTTCCCCTTCTTATTCCCAAAGCCCCAGTACATGGTTGTATATTCTAGTTGTAGGTCCTTATGGCTCTGCTATGTGGGACGCCACCTCAGCATGGCTTGATGAGTGGTGCTAGGTCTGCGCCCAGGATCTGAACTGGCAAAACCAGGGGCCGCTGAAGCAGAACACGTGATGAACTTAACTACTCAGCAACAGGGCTGGCCCAACATTTGACATTTTTGAGTAGATGTAGAATGGAATCTAGTGTCATGTGGAATTAGGAAAAATCACTGATATAGATCAAACATTTGCTTCTTTCCATTTTGAGTGCTACTAATTATTGTTGGTCCAGAATGTTTATCTAAGTAATCCTTCATTAATTTTAATTCATTGAAATAACATTCTACCATAGATATTGGGAATTGAATTGAGTAAAAAGGAGAACCATTCTTCTCTTTTATGATAATCACATAAGAGAATGTGTAAAATTTTCCTTTTTTTAACTTCTATATTTACTGATTTTATGCAAAGCTAATTAATTAATACTAATTTTGATAAAACTTTTGAAAATTTCTTTGCACCTTCTATGTATTTTTATAACAATTTTTCATACATTTTAACTAATCGAATAATACTAGAAAAATAATTATCACTAAATGCACTGCATTTTTAAACCTCTTTCTGGCTTGTTACTTACTATGTCAATCAAACAATAAAAATGATGAACTAAGATAATTCCTTTGCCTAAAATTGCCAAAAATAAAGAAGGGGAACTGTCATGCTGGTTTCAGCCAATTAGTGGACCACAGGTGTTTTAATTGTCATTAGACCATAGTGAAATTCAAGCCAAGGAGTTTTCTTTGTGGGTAAAAAATGAAGCAATCTGAAATAGCATTATTAGATAAATCTGAAAGAGACTACCAAATTCTTTCAGCTGAAGAATGGCCAAATACAAAACACTTTCACTTCATTAACTAACAAAGATTTCCAAATTCTTTCAGCTAAAATTCCAAGAGTCTCCACAGGGAATCTCAGACTAACTGTGAAATATACCCAGGTGTAGAGTGTATGACTGCGAGGGTGTTGGAAACACAACTGCAAGAGTCATCATTTTCGCAACCTAGAATGCCAAAAGCACCCCTGGTGTTGGGCAAAGTGACAATCCTGGATTTACCCAAACACTCTCTGCACCTTATATTCATCCAGGTGTGTTCTACTCTGTCTCATTGAGTAACGTGGTAATACTTGCCTAAAAAATGTTCTTTGACAAAGCAGAGATCATGTGAATTTCACAGTAACATATTCTCTTCAGTACTTTGCAATTGTGTCTTGCAGCTGTTTAATTAATTAGGCATTATGAAAGTGGAACATTCCAGTTATTGGACAAGTATCAGAAATTATTTGTTCCTCTGTAGGCTATCAAAATAAGGTATAGATGCAAATGACCACTTGTGAAATTTTATCTACTCTGTGGTTATGGTGTCCAGGGCCAAATTAAGGTAGTGTCCCCGTACCATAATAAGATAGTGGGTTACTAAGGATGTTCTTCAACTGTTATAGAAGTCTAGGGTGCTCCGGTAGCTCTTCTTTGTTAAGGATTTAGAGTCCAGTTTTCTTCCAGCTGCTGCTCGGCTGTTCATAGGATATTGCCCTAATCTGTGTGTTACAGGAGGGCTCACTCATTGAGCTTCATTCAAACAAAAGGGAAGGGAGTGGGGAAAGGAAGCGTGTACTCCTTGTTCTTAAGCACACAACCCAGCAGTGGCACACATACCTTCCTTTCTCCTGCACTGGGTCAGACTTTGGTCATATGGCCACACCTGCTACATGGGTGGTTGGGCAGTGTAGCCTTTATCCTTGGCACGCCTGTGCCCCGCTAAAATTTGTGGAGTTTGCTTACTATGAAAGTAAAGGAGAGGATAGCTATTAGGGATAATTAGGAATGTATCAAACTTGTAGCCAGCCTGGAAAAAAAGCCCATTTTGTAGTCATTTCAAGTGTGGTATTATTTATTTGCTGATATTAACAATGTTCAATACTGTTGAAACATTTCATCCACATGGATTCTTACAGCCTGCAGAACCAAAAGATATTTCTCGGCAGGCATCATGTTATACTGTTTGAGGGACAAGAACTTCTCCCCTCTTCCACAGCTTTTTCTGTGCCTATATATGTTAGAAGCTGAGGCAATGTCACTGTATTTTAGTTGATTCCAATTAGAACTCTTAAGCTAAAAATGGTGAATATATTTGTAAGACGACTTTTGAAAAGGTTCAGCTACACACACACACACACACACACACACATTCTCTCTCTGTATGGCTTCAAGAGGGCACAGAAGTTGTTTATTCACTTAGCATCTAGCATAATACCCAGCATATGTTGAATGAATAAATAAAAATTAGCCACCTAATTTGAAAATTTAAGTTTATTTTTTCACGTACAAAAAATATTTCTTCCTCGCTATTTCAAGGAATCCTACCACTTCTTTTTAAAACATTTTCTGAGATAGTGCTTCTCAGACTTCGGTGTGCATAAGAGTCATCTAAGCAGAGTATAAAACCCTCCTGAGTTTTAGTTAGTCTGGTGTGGGGCCCAGGAATAAGCATTCCCAAGATGTCTTCCCATCCCGTTCCAACTCTGGGACTTGATTGATGTGCTTCTCTTTGTTTTCAAAAGGACGTCTAGTAGACTCTGTAATGAACTGTCTGCTTTTCTTCATCCTGAGCTGGGGCACATGAGTGACTACTAGCCTGAAAGACAGCAGAGAGGTTCTCACCATGATTATTAAACTGGCTGTGTCCTTTCTCCTCTTGGGGCCTCGATGTCTTCTACTATAAAAAAGCAGGGTTAGAATAGATGATATCCTCTAAGTCGGAGCTCTATCATTGGAAGATTGAGATATATTAAATTAGATGGATCTCTAGCTAGTCAATTAGCACTAATGATACATCTATCATAAGAAAACATTAATTTTGAATTACATTTGGGTTACTCACTGTGTAGCAGTCATTTTTTAAAGACTTACAAGTTATTCAAATACTATTCTTCACCAAGAATTTTCTGTGCCACTTTCGTGAAAATCTCCCTGGGTATAGGTTGGATGCTAATTGTTAATTTCCAAATTGACAGTTATTTTTAAACTCCAGTCTAATGCCATCTAGATTTTGCTGAATAACAAGAACATTTTTACCTGTGTAAAGCAGAGGCTGTCTCAACAGTTGAATTTGAAGACTTTGGAAGACACTTGATTCGTTAAATTCCGTTTAACTAAGTTTCCTAGTGCCCCTCTGGAAGATGGAAGACCTTGGTGAATATGTTAGTAGTTATTTGTATATCAGATTTGCCAGCTTTCAGAGTTGGGGCCCTGAGGAAGTAGAACTCAAGATAGACCCATTTTTCTGGAAGCTGAGGGAAGAGGTCTGAAAAGTTTTAGAGTATGAGACCCTGAAAATATCAAGGTCTAATAAACAGAGAGCTATGCATCCCCACGAGAAAGTGCCAACAATGAGGGAGAAGATGGCCATGTTTAGTTGGAAAAAAAATCAATGGAAAATGTCACCTGCTCCAGATTTTTATCATGGAGATGGCCCCAAAGTCAGAAAGAACGATGGATGAAGGATGTTGCTATAAGGTAAGAGAATGTAATATGACCTATAATTTGAGAAATTTTTTCTGTTTGGAGGACCAGGAGAGAGCACTACTTTTAGTCTCAGTATTCTTATTTATAAAACAACTGGCAGAGGTTGCTTTTGATAAGCAGTCAGTTCCCTTTTCGTTCTGATAATCCATAAACATTTACTTCTGTATCTCACCGACACTCTGTGGTGGTGTATCTTTGTAGGATGCACCTATAAATGCTTGAAACATGGAGATATTTAATAAAGAAATATCATATGATGACAATTAATGATATATAATCTTGACCTCAAAACGTTAATAAAGTATTTAAAATAATAAAAGACAATGACTTGACCAGATTTAATTATTTTGAGGAGAAATATTATTTTTAAAATTTATTTATTCATAAAATAAAACAAAACATTTGATTTATTTAATACAAAAGTTTTGTTTTAAATACTGATCTTCTACTAACAATCTCATGACATGTCACAAGCTCGTTTAGAATTTTCAGAATAATTTCACTTCAAAATTCAATATAGTGGCCTCTTTTTCTTTCAGTTTGTCCCATTGTTTTGTTCCTGTAGATATTCTAGAGTCCGAGCTACCATGAAGCTCACAGCTCAGCATGTCCGTTTCCATCATCAATGTGTGTCACTGATGAGGCTTGTACCAAAGTTACTGCTCTACATCAACCCAGGAACCCTTAAACACCCAAAATTCCCAAAAAGACTATTCCAACATGGACAGGCAATGTTTGCAACAACATTGCTTATTCCCCAGTGTTGCCCCCATAGCAGTATGGCAGTGCTTTTGGTTCAGTATTTACTGATCTATCTATTTATCTATCTATCTATCTATCTATCTATCTATCTATCTATCTATCTGTATCTATACAGAGAGAGAGACAGGGAAAGAAAGAATGGTATGCATGGTACATATATGTAATGTGTGTATATACATAATGGTATATACATATAGATAGATATGCAACGGGCAAGTGAACTATGCTCAAGTGGCACAACAGATATGTATATTCAGTGTTCCAGGACTCAAGGTCTCTGCTTTGTGGGGACCTGTGTCACATTCCAACCGTAATCCAGCCTCTGAGTCTGAGTCTTTCTGGATGCCTTTAGCCCTCTTAACCCTGACCTCTTTTTCCATTTTTTTAACCCTTTATTAGGGAAAATTTTAAACTAGCACAAAAGTAAAGAGAAGAGTATAAAATAACCCCATATTTGAATCATTGAGCTTCAACAAATATCAACATTTTCCCAATTACATTTTGTCACATACATTAGGTCATTTCCTGCAAATAGCTCAGCATACTTCTCTACCTGATAAGGACATTTTTAGTAACATGGCCACTTTCCTGTTATCACACAATAAAATTAAGAGTAATTCCTTAGTATCATTTAATATCTAGTCTATGTTTGAATTGCCCCTATTATCTCAAAAGTTATAATTGTTTGGTTTTAATTAGGATCCAACTAAAGTCTACATATTGCTTAGATTGTTATGTATCTTTATCTCTTTAGCCTAAAACAGTTTGCCCCTTCTCTCTCTCTCTTTTTCTAAACATATCATTGATTTGTTGAAGAAACTGGGTCATTTGCCAGATAGAATGTCCCGTATTCAGAATTGTATGGGTTGGTCCTTCATGACATCTTTCGACTTGTTCTTTTATCCTCTGGACTTCCTGCAAACCAGAGGCAAGAACAGTTTGTAGGCAATGCATAAAATCATGTGTCACATAAAGTCTGATTTTCCTGCTTTTTGTGATGCTAAGATTGTTTATAGTTTCAGATGGCATCAAGGTGATGCCTCTATCATATTCCTCCTCAACTATTTCACCTAATGGCTTTAATGTCTATAGATAATCTTTGCCTAGATCCACTTTTTTTTTTCACTAGGGGCTTAAAACTATGATTTTCTAATTATATATTTTCCTCTACATTATAGTTGAAATTCTTTAGCAAAGATGAACCAACTATTTCATTACCCTGAAAAACAATTCTCAGAGAAAAGATAGCATAAATATTTTATTTTTTATTTTGTTTATTAATTTTCAAAGAAATGAGTTGGTTGGTACCCTGGCATCCTCCTTTGATGACCAATGAGTATTTTTTCAGAATTAATTTCAGTCATTAGTTTTTTGATGCTTGACTTTTCCTTTAGGCCAGTCAGGAGCCCTTTCAAGTTGGCTCTTGTGTCTTCTTGACAAAGCCTGATCAGTGTTTGGCAGATTCCTTGCTTTCTGGCATACTAAGATGTCCCAGGAATATAATTTTGTACTTTCCCTGACCCAGACTTAGAATTAGCTATTTTTCCAAGGATCGCTGGTTTCTTTTAGTCAAGAATGATAGAGACCACAATCTGTCTTTAGCTCTCCTGATTCTGATTTTGGTGTTTTTAACTTTCACTTAGAAACCTCACTTGGTTTCCCAGTGTTCTCCCCCTTGATTTGTTACCCAGGCTCAGCTCTCCCATTTTCCTGAACTGTTGTCACGCTTACTATATTCACTTCCCCTCATAGCATGATCCCCAAGCAGAAACTTGACATTTCTTGATGGATGACATGGTTGGTAGTTGGGCTGGGTTATCCTGGCTCTGAATCCACCTCTGTTCTGTTCCTTGTTACGGTGGAGTATCCTTTGGAGGATCTGAGCCCTGGTTCTTGAAACAAAATAGTGAAGTGTCAACTTTGGCAGAGCTGAGGCGATATGGAAGAAGGGTGATCTTAAAGGAGAGAAGTAAGAGGATGTAAAATAAAGCATTTAAATTTTCAAGCTCAGAGTGATTTTAGATATCACTTAATCCAATCTTTTCATTTATTGACTAGAAAAACATTCAGGGAAGTTGAAACTTTTGCTAGAATTCATACAGCTAGTTATTGGCTGAGATAGCTGCTAGCTCAGGTGCCAATCTTTAAAAAAAAAAAAAGCTTTGTTGCAGCATCATGATAACCATCAGTGTCAACATAATCACAAACACTTTATGGCATTTACTAAGTGCCAGGAATTGATATAAGCACTTTACCCATACTACCTCATTCAAGTTCCACAACAACCCCAAGACATAGGTTCTATTATTATCCTTATTTTACAGATGAAGATTCTGAGGAACAGAGTTGAATTAACTTACCCAAGGCCACAGTGTAAGTGGCAGAACCAGGTTGAAACCCAGGTTGTTTGTGGCTCCAGACTCTATGCCGTCCAACCACCATGTATTCAGTCTCTCACTTGCACAGCACTTTATAGTTTACAAAGCAATTTCATCTCTATTAACCTTTATTCTGGTACTATAAGTCATGTGGTACTGTTACTACCATTTTACAGATACAGACATGAGCTCAGAAAGGATAAGCAATTTTCCAAGTGAAAATAGCTGGTATCTTGCGGAAGCTGATCTGTCTGAAAAATTTCATGCTGACAAATCTTAATCTGAGCTGAAGATTAGCATAAGGCTGTGTTTGGCCTAATAATTAAAATGCACATTGCTGCAAAGTTTCTAGGAAGCCTGATTATTGGAGGAACACAACCACAGCCTCCACTTCAGCTGAAGTTACTATCATAATGGAAACAACCGCCAGCATTTCAACGGAACCTTCTACTACAATGGATACGACCACCACTCTGACTGAATCTATCACTTCAGTTGAGCATAATACCATGGCAGTGGCCATAACCACATCAACAGAAGTTATACCTAGCGTTAGTCCAAAAAACCTCACAACAATAACTACTTCAATGGAACATGCAACTCCTGGACCTACAACCACCATCATAACTTCTTCTGAACCTACGACAGCCACCCTCACTTCAGGTGAGTCTGTGAGTATGACCTCTTCAACTGATCCTAGAACCCATTTGACTACAGGTACTTCAACTGAACTTATGACCACAGCAGAAATTGTTGTTTCTACTGAAGCTGAAAACACCACCATTACTACTGAACCTTCTACTATTAAAACTATGACAACCTCTTCAGTTGACATTACAACAAATGCAGTCAGTACCATCTCATTCACTGAACCTAAAAACGCTGCAACTTCTCCTGAACCTACTACACTTAGAGACATAATAACCACTTCAGCTGAAACTACAAACATCGTAACTCAAAATTCCACTTCTACCAAACTCTCAACCATAGCACCAGCTATCCTTGAACTGAACGTAAACCTCCCACCAATTCCACTGAGTCTGCAAACAAAACAGCCATGCCTGCTTAAACTAAATCTACAAATACCACTAGATGTATAGGTACAAAAGCGGGGACCAAAGCATCAACCACCTTTATAACCACTCAGCATTTTTTCAGAAGCTAAACAATGGCACTTCAACAGAATTTATAACACTTAAAATGAATCTACAACCCCCATAGCTTTAGCCACTTCAACTGAAGCTACATCCACAACAGGAGCCAACACTTAGCTGAACTTACAACCACCACTATTCTACTATCACAACAGCCATCACCACTGCTACTTTATGTCAGCTCTCTATAGCCAGTACTTGAAGTAAACCTGTAATTCACACAACTTTGAATTTACGACCACATCAGTCACTGCCACTTATTCTGTTAAACTCATCACTCACAATACAGCCACCTGAATGTCACGCATTCACTTTGCCCCCCATTTACCACTAACTCTAGTTAATTGCAAAGACAACAGCTAATATCCAGGTAACAAAGGCTAATTGAAGAGATTTAAAGTTATGCTTCCAATGACCAGGCTTCTCTGGAAACCATGGAAGCGGAATCAGTGAGGGGAACCATTGTTTTACAAATCAATGGACATTGATTTTGTCAATAGACATTGAAAATTTGTTGGAAAAAATTCGTTATTGAGACTGTCTTGGTCTGTTTAGGCTGCTGTAACAAAATACCATAGACTGGGTGGCTTATAAGCAATAGAAATTTATTTCTCTAGCTCTAGAGGCTGGGAAATTCAAGATCAAGGTGCTGGCAGATTCAACATTGAGTGAGGGCTTCCTGATTCATAGACAGTTATCTTTTCTCTGTGGCCTCACATGGCAGAAGGGGCAAGGCAGCTCTCTAGGCTCTCTTTTAAAAGGGCGCTAACCCTATTCATGAGGGCTCCACCTTCACCACATAATCACCTCCCAACAAACCCACCTCCAAACACATCACATCGGGGGTTAGGATTTAACATGTGAATTTCGGGGACCCAAATATTCATTCTCTAGCACAGATATACTGCAAAAATACTAGCCTTATTCAGACCTACAAATAATGGACTGCTACTTCTTATATGATTGCATCCTGGCAGGGGTAGGGAGGGAATATTTTACTTACCAAATAGCAAGAAAAGACATATATTTAAGCAAAACCTTCTAAAATAAATATTTCAATATTGACCATGCTAATTAGAAACATACACATGAGTTTACTTTCAAAAATGATAGTAAGATTTTCCTAGTTTGAGATATAGTAGGTGCTCAATAAATATCTGTTGCATGAATACCTGCCTACTTACTTGCCTACATAAACATATAAATAGGTAAATATTAATTGACTTGTGTATTAGTGTCCTATTACTGCTATACAATATACCAAAAATTTAGGGGCTTAGAACAACACAACTTTACTATCTTTAAAATAAAATAGAGACAATAAAAATTATCATCTCTGGGGAGATTCTATTTTCTTGTCTTGTCTAGCTTCTAGAAGATGCCTGCATTCCTTGGCTCATAGCCCCTTCTTTGTATCACTTTAACTTTGCTTTTGTCATCACATCTCCTTCTTTTATTTTGACTCTCCTGCTTCCCTCTTATAAGCACCTTTGCGCTTACATTTGGTTCATCTCATTAATTGAGGATAATCACCCCATCTCAAGATCCTTAACTTAATCACATTTGCCAAGTCTCTTTTACTATGTAGAGTATCATTGGGTTTAGGTTGTGTACATTTGGAGGGGGGAAGCATTGTTCAGGCTAACATTGTCCATGTGCTGGTCCCCAAAGATTCATATACATCCCACATATAAAGCACATTCACTCCATCTCAAGTCCCCCCCAAATCTCGATCCATTATAGCATCAACTCAAGTCCAAAATATTATCTAAGCTTCATGAGCTTAAAAGTTCCCAATTTCATCATATAAATCATCTTAAAATTAAGTATATGGACCAAGCTCTGTGTATAATCCATCCTGAGACAAAGTAGCTTTTCATCTGTAGACATATGAAGTTAGAAAACAAGTTGTCTGCTCCCAAAAGACAATGGTGAGAGAGACATAAGATAACATTTACAGATAGTCCCATTCGAAAAGGGAGAAAATAAAAGGAAAAAGTAGCCATTGGCTGCAAGCAATTTAGGGATCAAGCCAGGAAAACGCCCTTAGGTTTGGAGGTCTGGGAATAACCCTCCACCTACTGAGTCTGCAGTTTTACCCTTTTACTTGAAAGGCAGTCATTCTTCCTTTCTCTTGAAAAGCAGCATATATTTGAAGCTAAGTGGTGTTTTTAGCCTGTTTCCTGCCTGAAGAATTTTGAGAGTCCCAGAGACTTCTTTCGTTTCATTCTCTCTCTGTCCCTTGCATTAAAAGCTGGCAGTGTTTCTGCTGGTATAAAATTCTCAGGGATCTTCTGGGTCCCCTGTGTATGTCACTCCATTAGACAAGAGGCTCCTTCACAGATCCTTCCTGGAAAAATTTCATTCCTATTCCTGGCTGCTGCTGAGATGGCTGAGAGGATCCATAAATCACAAGCTTAATCTCTTCAGAGAGCCTTCTGTGGGATTGAATAGTCTGACATTTTATCCTTCCAAGGCACTGCTAAAAGGTTGTGGCTTTCTCGCTAGATCGTGCTTTCTTGACAGTGAATCTCCTATTTTCAGCATCTTTTGCAATCTGGATAGGCTGAGAATTTCCCAAATCATCGAGTCTTTGTTTCTTTGTGCTTAATAGTTCTTCCCTAAATTTATCTTTCCTCTTGCATTTTACTATAAATAGCAAGAATAAAGCAATCCACATCTTCAACATTTTCCTTGGAAATATCTTTAGCCAAATGTCCAAGTTCATTACTTATAAATCTGCTTTCCACATAACTGAATTGTGAAAGACAGCATTAAGCTAAGTTTATGCCACAACATAACAAGAATCTCATTTCCTCCAGTTTCCAAAAGCATGTTTCTCATTTTCTTCTGAGCCTTCACCAGCAGCATCTTTAACGTCCATATTTCTACCAATAGTCTGTTTATGATGATTTAAATATTCTCTAAGACAATATAGGTTTCCTCTACCATGCTCTTCACTTCCTTCTGAAACCTCAGTAGCAGAGTTATTAACATCCATATGTCTACTAATGGTCTGCTCAAGATAATCTAAGCTTTTTCTATCATGCTCCTCAAAATTTTCTGAAGTTCTTTTCATTGCTCAATTCCAAAGCCACTTCCACTTGTTTAAATATTTGTTATAACATCACCCCACCTCCAGGTCCCAAAATCTGTATTAGGTTTTTATTGCTACTGTAACTACCACAAACTTAGTGGCTTGACGCAACACAAATTTATTGAATTACAGTTCTGGAGGTTAGAAGTGCTGAATGGGTGAATCAACATATGGTTTCCTCACTCAATGATAAGTCAATACATATTCTTCTCAAGCTCACAGGGAACATATGCAAAAATTGATCATATACATAAAATAATTCTAAATAAATTTCAGAATTGGTATTATACAGATCATTTTCTCTCACCATGAACAATTAAGTTAGAAACCAGTTTTAAAAAGATAACTGGAAGAGCCCAAACACTGGTGAATATTAAAAACACTTCTAAATAATTTATAAGTCAAATAAAAATGACAGAAATTGGAAAATTCTAAGAATTTAATGATATTGAAAATGTTATAATAGCAAACCTTTTCGATGCAGATGAACTTGGAGGAAAATTTGTATTTTTTAATGTTTATATTGAAAAATAAAATGCTAAAAGCTAATGACTTAAGCATTGTCTTAAAATGATACAGGAAAACAGCATAAAGTCCAAGTGCAATTTTTTATTTTTATTTTTTCTCTCCTTTTTATAAACTATAACTTACACACAGTAAAGTATACAAACCTTGAATATATAGCCTAATAAATTTTTACACATATATGTATACGTCTAGATTAAGATATAAAACATTTCCATCATTTCAGAAACTTGCCTTATTCTGAATACTGGCACCCCATTTCCCCAGAGGTAAACATTATTCTGAATTCTGTCACCATAGATTAGTTTTGCCTGTCCTTTATCTTCACATTAATGTCACCTCATGGTTCAGATGCTTTTGAACATGGCTTCTTTCACTCAACAAAACGTCTGTGTCATGTATCAGTGGGTGAGCCTACGTTTAGCTTTAATTATCCAAATATAATTTTCGCATTATTTTCCTGTTTAAAATGTTGCTGTTTGATCTACTATTTCTACATAAAATATCAGAAGTCTCATATTGTCATTTAACTCCAGTTTCCTGTAATTATTTGACATCATTTCTCTCTGTTCCTAAAATAACCTGCTGTACCCTTAGAGCTGTCTCCATCAATCTCTATCCTCCCTTTTAATGCTTTACCTCTTTCTGCTCTTCTACAGTGCCCTCCTTTTTCTCATCTGCTAGCCTTGCCCATCATGACCTTGAACATCTGGATCAGAACTTGACTGCTACATTCAGGGAGCAATTCAAATTATTTATTTGCTTTACTTTTTAATGGCCTTGATTCAGACCCACTTATTCTCAGCCCCATCTCACTGGCTTTGATTGAGCCTCCTTCAGGTCCTCCTCGCTCAATCCACTGAACCTCCCCCTCCCCACCTATAGCCCTAGTTCCCACCTCAGTTCCAGACCCAGCTATGACTGAGAAGGAGTTATATTTATCCCGCCAGCATGATAAATCCTAAAATATGTCACTCGAGTCTTGTTGGTATTCATTATTGTTGTTTGGTCTTTATAACAGAGTTAATGTACTAAATGTCTTTCCCTGGCCCCTTCCCCCCATTGTTTTCCTCCTTAGCACAGAGTAATGCCTAGTCAATGGAAGGGGCACTCTAAAAATACCTTGGAATTCAAAAAGTATTTCATAAAGCTTCTATATCCCACCAGGTAAGTGGGAATAATAATTCTTCATGCATAATTAGAATTAGATTATGATCCCATGGTGCACCCATAGTAAATGTCACTATTAATGACAACTGCATCTTATCAGGGATGTTGTCCACTAAGGGCGATTGAGTGACATTTGATAATAAACAGAGTGATTCTTTCTCCTACCACTCACATGTTTTAAAAGAAATTTGAATATCAGACTTACGTAAAAGTCAACTGACCAATTTTAGCCTCTAAGAAATAATATTTTTAGAGTAAAAAAAAAACTATAGTATTTCTCCTTAAAAGCTTAAAAACTGTTATTTAGAAGAAAATATTTATTTTGTCTCTAGAAAAAAAGAAACAGGGGAAATCAGTTAAAGCTACAGGGAGGAACATTTCAACACAATATAAGGAAATGTTTTTGGAAATGAGTGTCATCAGAAAATAAAATGCCAAAATCCTAGAAAACTCATTAACTCTAGTCACTGGCACTGGGCACAAGAGTTTGAATGATACAGTTGGCCTTCATTCAATGGAGGACTGAATTATATCTAGGATCTTTAAAAACTTTTTTACATATAACCGTAAATTTATAAATAGTAAAACGATGTTATCCTTAATATACCAAAATATTAAAATTTAAACAAATTTTGAAAGTTATAATCTGAATTCCAATATGTCCTTTATTGGTGAGGTGACCATACATCCCAGTTTTCCTGGGACAGTCTTAGATTACACCGTTTGTATCAGAATAATATTAATAGTGAGTTTTTTCACCCTCAAAAGCGTCTTGGTTTAGATGGTAAAATACATGGTCACCCAATTTATAAACAAAGACTAGATTGTAAACTCCTTGATGGGAGGGATCTTCTCTATGTTATTTACTCTGCTCTGAACAGTAACTGGCACAAATTAGCTGCTCAATAAATTTTTGTTGAGTGAAATGAGTGTCTATTTTACAAATGAAAGGCAATATTCCCTTAATAAAAGCATATTTACCAAGTTTTAGATAAACATGGACTGGGGCTCTCAAGTAATTTCGAATTAGAAAAATCACTGAACTGCAACTGAACTTGTACTGAAATGTTGATTAAGTTTCTATTTTGCTTGTACTACTAATTGTGGTACCACAGTGTTCCTTAAATAATTTTTAATTGGTTTTACTTCATTGGAAGAACATTCTCCTGTAGATACTAGGACCAGAACTGTGAAAACTAAAATTAAAATAAATTTGTTTTATAATAATCATTTATATTAATATAACATAGAATTGTAATAAATAGGATTTAAAAGAATTATATTTTATGCAATGCAATAATTGCACTGATATTGATTCTAATATTACTCATGAAAGTTTCTTTTGTATCTCCTTGTGACTTTTTCATAATGATATTCTTATACATTAGAACTCTTTGTATTGTATAAGAACTTCAAATAACAACAGTAGTTAGCTTTTGAAATCTGATATCTGGCTAGTTAATTGCTATATCAAGTACATAGAAAATATGATGACTATAACAATCTCTTTGCTTAAGTGATTGCCAAGGATCAAAGAGCTTGAGCTGTCATACTGGTTCTCAGTGTAGCAATAGAGAAAAGGAGGGATGCATAGACATTTTAATTATCATCACGATGCTCATGGTCAAATTTCATCCACGAAAGTATATGATATGGGTAAATGGTTTTTTAAAAAGTCAGTGTTGACCCAGCATTTAAGACAATAGTGGTGTCCACTCTATTACTAGATGAATCTAAAACAGCACTCTGCTAACAAACTTGGCTAATAAAAACTCAAATATCAAAGCTCTCAATCACTCTGTTGTACAAGAAAAATATTTAGCTAATATTTTTGGCTAAAATGTCTGCTTAATTTAAAGAGATTTAATAGAAGAGTGTGAGAAATAGTAAGGTGTATCCATATACTTTTTGTACATATTCTAATCCAATTAGTTTGCCCTATTCAATACAAAATGCACAAGAAATGTGAGGTATTTTTTAAAAATCCAAATATCTGCATAATACAATACATGATTGTACACAATAACATGATTTTTAAGTGTTCAGTTTATATTTTCTTTGGTACTCTGTAAATAGGTCATTTAGGATTTTGAGAGTGGGAATTAAAAGTTTCTGCACAAGTGATAGAATGATGTACCACTCTCCAGGCTATTGGATAACACAGATGTACAATTGAATGCTTATGGAGTCTTATTTGTTCTGTGGTTATGTCACCCCAATTCCAAATTAAGATGTGTATCTCAGTATCGTAGTAAGGCAGTGTTTTAGGCTCCTCTTGAGTTTTGCTACGTGGAATTGGCCCAGGCTCCTTCTCACTTTGTCTCCTGTTGCTCCACCATCCTTAGGGTGTTGGCCTTCAATATATGGCCTGAGATTATGCACCACCTCATCTGCATTCCAGCAACCAAGAAGGGTTAAATGATTAACTTTGACATTGCAAACATAACTTAGGCTAATGTCCTATTATATAGAACTTAGTCATATGGTTGCACCTAGCATCAAAGGGGACCGGCAAATGCTGTCTTTATTCTGAGAGTCCATGTGCCCAACTGAAAATATGGGAGTTCTCTTACAATGAGAGTGAAGGAAAGAATGGTTACTTAGGACAACTTGTATTTTTGAAATATGTAGCCATATTTTAAAGAAAAGCCAGTTTAATTTCTATTCTATTTAAGGTTCATAAATTTTGTTGGCTATTGATAACAGACTGATTTTCGGTTGAATTAAATTCAATGTTCATGTTCGTTACTATAAAAACTTTCACATCACGTGGGCCCCTCATAATACCCTTGCCCAGAGGCCACAGTGGCTTCTCTGGCTTAATTTTATTGCGGGGCAGGCATCGTGTGTTCGTTGCTCCTTGGAACAAATACTTTCCTTGCTTTCTACAGATTTTTCATGCTCGTTATGTCCTAGAGCAGTTTCTCAGCCTTGGCACTATTAACATTTTGGGTTAAACAATTCTTTGTTATTATGGGTTGTACAGCATTGCTTGATGAGAGGTGTGTAGGTCTGTGCCTGGGATCCGAATCCATGAACCCTGGGCTGCTGAAGTGGAATCCCCAAACTTAACCACAACTTTACTGGGCTGGCCCCTAAACAATTCCTTAATGAATAAATTATTTTTTAAAATTAAGCATTTCTAAGTTTAATAAAAATTAGACTTATAAAACGTTGCTCTCTAAAGAGTGTTAAGGTGCATATCTCATTTACTGTGAACAATTTTCCTTTGAGATTTTCTCAGACATTGAGAATATCATTTAAGTTTCTGACTAACAACCTAACCTCAGACCCATTTCATTATTGTCTGAGATGAGAGTAGAAATCTTCACTTAAGAGCAATTGCCGTCTGGGACCTTCTCCAATTCTAGAACTTCAATCCTTGGTTTTCTTTGTTTTTTAAAGGACCTGTTATTGACAGCTACTGGGATGTTTACCTTCTAACTAATCTGTCATGAGATAGTCAGTGTGGAAAGGGCACTTGACTAAAAGGAGAGGCGTTCAACATGGAATTCGTCCTGCATAGGTTGTGTGATATTTCCTTCCTAGACTTAGATTCCTCATCTTGAATTTTGCTGTCAACTCTGTTAATGGTTAATTTTCTTTCTTTTCTTTTTTATTGAGGAATGATATCCATAGAGTAAAGTGCGTTAATCTGAAATGTACAGCTGGAGTATTTTTAATGTATTTGTACATATGTATAACTATCACCCAGATCAAGATACAGAACATTTGTGGTACCTTGTAAGATTCCTTCATGTCCCTTTCCTGTCAACTCCTCCACCATACTCCAGGATAAACAACCATTTTGACCTCTATCATCATCTGATTACTTTGGCCATTCTTGAACTTCCTATAATGGAATCATACATGTATCTGATTTCTTTCACTAGATAGAGTGGGTGAACATACAACATATTGTTGATTTTAAAATTATATGTGTGTGTATTTATTTAATATATGTGTAGTATTCCAATTTTTGTTTCTTCATTTTTCTTTTGAGGACATAGTGAATTCACGTTGGAATTTGGTGTTGAAACAAATGCAGCTTCTCTAAGAAAAGAGAGTAGGCCACAATTTATTTATCCATTATAGGCATTTGGATCATTTCCAGTTTGTGGCTATAACAATATATGAATCTTCTTCTACGTGTCTTTTTTGGACATAAGCATTCAATCTCTTGGAGATATATCTAGGGGTGGAGCAGCTAAATCATAGGATAGGCATACATATTACTTTAGTAGAAACTGCTAGACAGCTTTCTAAAGTGTTTGAATCATTTTACACTCCCACCAGTAATGTATGAGGGTTCCAGTTGATCCACATCTTACCAACACCTGGTAATGTCAATTTTAATGTCTTGATAATGTCTTTTAATTTTAGCCTGTCAGTGGGTGATTTTGATCTGACAAATTTGATGGATGTGTAGACAATGAAGGTTAATGACACAGGCATCTTCCCAAAAGAACAAAACTATTTTACCTTGATTGCCTCTGTGGGGGACTGGATTGGCCACCCCAAGATATGTCTCTTTGACATGAGGATTATTGTGGGCTGGTTACTTTTAAAAACTACAGACAGGAAAGAAACTCTGAAAAGTAGAATTTACGTACCCTTTGTAAGAGACATTTACATTTGTAAAGGGAATCTCCATCTGTAAAGGTGTCTCCCTCTCTGTACCAGGAAGAAGGGGGATGACCTCATCTCTAGAAACTCATACCAATGCAGAAGGCAAGGACTTAAATCTGCATAATAACCTTACCCTTGTTTACTGTCCTTTTTTGGTAACCTCCCCTAACTGACTCCCCCAACCCCCAACATCCTCCTTTGCCTTTAGATGAAGATGATATTTAAGGTGGTGGCTTCAGCCATTTTGGTGAGTTGCTCAGTTTGCCTGAGCCTCTCCCATGTATACATGATATAAAGCTTTGTTTAATTTTCTCCTGTTATTCTGTCTCATGTGAATTTAATTTGTTTTCTGGCCAGAAGGAACCAGAGTGGGTAGAGGAAATGTCTTCCTCCCCTACACATACCAAGAGTGAACCTATTGTTAAATTTTTAAATTTGCCCTGTTAATAGAAACAAATACAAAAAGGTAGTTTGAAATGGATAGTTTAAAGAATAATTATAAGCGTGTGGCAATGTATTTTTCTCTGTCCATGAGATAGACTAAGGAAGAAAATCATCTTGCTCAATAAATATTTGTTGCATGATTGAAGTTGGGGAAGATACTTCTGTTCAAAAGTAAGAGATTTTTGGAAAACATCTTGATTCTAGTTCATGTGACCCACAGAAAATTGTCTCTAGGTGTCTCTGAATCCTCAGAACTGGATCTTCATTATGTCAAAATACTCAGATTTAAAAAAGAAGTAGTTGCCTTTAGTAAGGCAATAGTTCACATTGATGGTTTTTTTAGATAGTGTCAATGAAAATAATCCATAACCAATCTATAAATGAAAATTTGGGTGAGTTTATTCTGAGCCAATATGTGAGGACCATGGTCCAAGGCCTTCCTTCCCCAAGGAAAGAAGGGCACCGAAGAAATAGGGTGTACAGAATGGTTATGTACCCCCAAAGAGGATGTTTCACATATGATTGAAATGTTCCTTTTACAATAGTTACAAGACTGCTCTGTTGGCATGGCGATTGATGGACACAGCAGGTAGGTCTGCTGTCTTGGTGGACACACAGGATGGCAGGTCTGTTGTCTCGAGCTGGGTGGTCATAGGTGAGCTGGGAGGTCAAAGGTGAGCACAGCAATCAGTTCCTAGCCTAAGGAAAGATGCTTATCCTTAAGGAAATACCAACGTGGGGGGCAGTTGCACCTTTATCTTAAGGGCATTTGTTCTTGCCATAGTAAATGTTTAAAGCAGATATACAATGCATGCTCAATGGCCATGTCAGGCTCTTTTGGAAAAAACAGTCAGGCCGAATTAGGTTTACACCAAATGGCTTCCTCATACATTCCAATATATCCTATTGCTTGCCATTTCTATTTGTCAATAGTAACAAAGTTCAGATAATAACGAAGTGTGAAATGTTTCAAATTCTATAGAAAACAAGGTGTAGGATGCTCTCTAACTGTAAATTTTACTTTCATGTGGATATTTCAACATTTTGACATAGTGGTAGGGAAACCTTCTCCATGTGAGAACAATTTCAACCAATAGAATAAAATATTACTTGAAATTTACATCTAAAAAAGCATTCTAGGCATTGTTTTTCTCTCTTAGAAAAACATTGTATCTTAAGTTATAACTCTATAGCTTTTCAATATTCCAAATACTTTTCAGTTGTAATGAATGGCTTTGTTGACTAATTCTGATTAGTTGATTAAACATTATCCTCAGCTCTCCATCTATTCAGAACTTAAAATTGAGAGTCAAACCAGAGCCAGAGCAAAACACAATAAAAATTGTGACTAGGATAGCAGTCTTGGTGACAAAGCCCAAACTTCTCCTGTAGGGCAGACTGGCTTCAGGATCATTGTTTTTTCACCACTGATAAAGACACTGCCTGTTGTCTTGTTTCTTCTAGAAAGGGCTGGGTTTCTAACAGGAGAATGAGATTCAGGAAACTGACTTGATGATTGAGTTTTGCTTTGATTACAGAGTGCATTAGATGGTAAAGTTCATCAGCCTCAGGCAAATTGAATAATGACTGAAGACTAAATGGTGGTATCAGTACATTTGAAATAAAGCACAGCTATTTATAGAGGGGAATTCAGATTTCCTCTGCTTCTCAGTGATTCACAGAATGTACTGAAAGTTTGCTTATTCCACTGCACTTGTTAACTTTGAAAATTAATGAATACCTCCAATACCTTACCTAGGAAGTATGCTTGTGTATATTTATTCACAATAATGCTTTTATTTTTAGTACTGGTGTCACAACGGACCAGTGTCCTACCCACACAAATAATTTGCCTATTTAACATTGTTGACCAGCAAATTTAATAACCATGTAGGAATTGCAAGATCTAGAGAGAGAGAAAGTGGAAATAGCACATTTACTATCCTATTATTAAGAAAGTCCCAGATTATTCTATGGTGTTTCTAGAGGTAACAGAGTGTCCCCCCAAATTCTGATATAAATGATTCTACTTCTCTTTAAAATAGTACATTGGATTTTTCCCTTCTTCTAAGCCTACTACAAAAAAACTCTTTATTTTGAAAAACTATCTTATTTTTTTCTTTACAAATTAAGTATAAAATATTTCAGATATTCAAAAGCTGTAAAGAGGAATATAAAGCCTTGCATCCACCACTCAGCTTAAGACATGAAACGTTACAGAATTCTTTTAAAATTGATGCTGATTAGGGTATGCTTGATAGATGTCTTGGGCCAGATTTCATATGAATGAATATGGGATGAAGGGTCTGTGGCACCCGCCTCCAGGGCATCCAGGAGTTTCCCAAGACCCTATGAGGCTGGGCTTCCTCTGGGATGAGGGGTCATGGGCTGCAGTGCATTGGGCCTGATGTGGCCTTTATCTGAGCATCCCCTGATGCTCAGAGCATCCAGACCCATCCTCACCCTGCCCCTCCATCAGGACCTGCACGCACACTGGCTATACATCCTGAAGCCATATAGGGTATCGTGCAGGCTCCACCTGTGCCCTGTTTGCCTCCCTGAGAAACCCTACACTCCACTCACACTCACCAGGCCCCCTCATGGACTCCCAGGCTTCCCCTGTGGTGTTCAAAAGAGAACATTTCCTGATGCAGGAGTTTGGGTGAAGGGGCCAGAAGAAACAACAAAACAAAGCAAAATAGGTAGGGAATGATGACCTGACAGACTCTGAAGAAGAATGAGACTTGTTTCATGATGAGCTGGGAAGTTTTTATGACTTGGATCTCTAGCAGCTTTGGTGGTGTGTGAACTGGTCTGCTGAGACTCAGACAGCAGCTGTCCCATACTCAATGACATCTTGTTTAGTATGTTTCTCTCAATTGCAATTGGTTGATACCAGACTTCTTCTAATCTTTAATTCCTCCTAACCATTAAATATTTTGGTACTATTGTGTGTGTGTGTAAATATATTTATGATTACATTTTATTACTTTGAAAGAAAAAAATCCTTGACTTTTTGTTCTTACAAAAGTAATGTTTCAATTGTGATTTTTCCACTATCTTATGGTATTAAACTAGCATAACTCTTTATTCCATCAAGAGCTATTTGGGTCAATGGAATAAAATATAACATGTCAAAATACAGATTATATTGGTTGGAATAATTTTACTTGGGAAGTTCAACTCAATGGGTTTTCTGTTTTCCAAACATTTCATCCCTGTAGCCATTCCCAAGTCCAAATGACCAGGAAGCTCACAGTTCAGTGTGTAAGTTTCCACCATCAGCTGATGTCACTGGTGAGGCTGGTAGGGATGTCCCTGATACTTGTATCAACTGGGCACTTTGGATGCTCACATTGACCAGAGACTTCCATCATGGACAGGTAATGTTTGGGCCACTCATGACCAACATTTCTGTGCAAAACATTTTAATAATGCATGATCAGTTCAATGCGTGGAAAGGGAAAGCAAGAGAAGTAGATTTGCGAGGGACCTCCTTTAAGGAATCAATATTCTTCTTCAGGAAAAAGAGTATACACACAACTAGAGAATAACACAACACACACAGAAGATAAAACAACATTTTGGACTCTTGTTTTAGGTGGGATAAATAGGTGTGAAGAGAGCAAATATCCTGGCAGTCGAAGGATATTTTTTCCTTCCTGTTTTGCAAAGGAGGCTCAGTTGGAAGACATCAGTGTTTAATGCCCCAGGGCCCTGCTCTGTGGGTGGTCTGCTTCTCTGTCCTTCCCTCCTGCCTCTGAGACTGATGGACCTTTCTCTCAGCCCTCCGTGTTGATCTCCCCCACTCTCTGGTTTTTCCTCTTTGCTTGGTGACTTGATTCAGATCTGTGTCCCTGACTGCATAGTCACCTCACCTTGTGCCTATAACTCTGAGTCTTCATCCCAGGGAGAAATCTGATTTGGACTGCTTATTCACGGTGCTTGGTGATTAGTTGGGTGTGTTGGGCTCCAGCATTCACTCCACAAGGTACCCTCATCCCTGCTTAGAGGCTCATTAAGGAGGGTCTGAGCTTAACTCTTTTTTTTCCCTTCTTCTCCTCAAAGCCCCCCAGTACATAGCTGCATATTCTAGTTGTAGGTCCTTCTAGTTCTACTATGTGGGACGCCAACTCAGCATGGCTTGATGAGCAGTGCTAGGTCCACGTCCAGGATCTGAAGTGGCGAAACCCGGGGCTGCCAAAGCGGAGCAGGTGAACTTAACCGCTGGGCTCTGGGGTTGGCTCCCTGGGTTTAACTCTTGAAACCAAAAAGGAGACTCTTACATTTTAGGTCTGAGAGCAAAGTGAAGAATGAAAGACGTTGATCCAGTGGAGTTACTTAAAGTGACTTTTCTTGCTTGCAAATTTATCCATCATTGAACCGAAGGAGATTGTGGTTACCACCTGGTCTTAACACATTTATTTAACAGATGGGGAAAATATTGTTTGGGAGGGCCACATTTTTGCAGGAATTCACATGGCTAAGTTAGTCGTGCACTCAGCCCGTGTGCTCAGTTCTGTTTCAAGGTTCCAATCTACCTGTACTTCACCTGCTCTGGTTTTGATTGATACCCAAGTGAAAATACACCTATTCTGAGTTGTGAGTGCAGCCAGTGTTTTGCTCCTCCTCAAGCTTCCTTTAGCTGAGACCTATACACTGTGGTACAAGAAGATGACATTTGGTGACCATTGGTGCCCCTTGTGTTTCCCCAGCCCTTGTGCTCAATGTCTAGTTCCTCTTGGCTTCCCAGGAGCTTCCACACTGGACATCCAAACTGGGGCTTCCCTCCCAAGACTGGGGCCTGTAATTTCTAGCAGTAAGACACATGCTAGTCACTTCTTATATCAGTTCTATGCTCCCCTTTCCTATTGCCCTGAACTCAGTCATGAACCAGTGAATGACAATGAGCTCACACACTCGACATGATGTCACACCTGACAATGACATTGAATGTGATGTTTTTGAAAGATTTTAAATTACTGGGGCAAATGCATATGCTAAAGTGTTAAATGAAAAAGCAGATACTATACTATATGTATCGTGTATGTGTATAATGTGATCACAATTTAATGAATGTATGACAAAAGATAGAAGGCTCCTAATTCCTGTAGTATGGAAACAACCACCTAGTTCTGATCTCCTCACATTTATTACTAAAATCCAAACAAGACAAAACAAAAAGATAGAGTAAGCAAAACAAAAGATCTCACAAGAAACTCTCTTGTGTAACTCAGAAACAAAGGAACCCTATACACTTCAACTTGCAGGTAAGCAGGGTGAAAAAAAGGGTGAACTCAGCAGAATATTTTTATACCATACGTGGTAGCAAAATTAAAAATCTGACAACACTGAGTATTAGTATTTTATGGAAAAATGAGAATACTGTTACAGAAGTGAATATTCATACAACCTTGGAGACAATTTTGGGAACATGTGTTAAGTTGGAAAAATACACACCTGTGATGCAGGAATTTCACTCAATTATACATCTAGAAACATTTTAATAAATGTTCCCAGAAGGGCATACACTATAATAATCATAGTAAAAAATGGAAGCAGACTCAATTTATACTAACAGGAAAATAAATTAATAACTGTAATGTATTCAATCAATGAAATACTATAAAACAGTGAAAATGAATGAAATAAGAGTTATAGATGTCAGTGTAGTTGAATTTTATAAATGTAATCTGGGCCCAAAAAAACCCCATATTGTGGGAAAATACCATGTAATAGGTTTCATACATATTTTAAAACATGCAAACAATATTATATATTTTTTGGAATGTATTAAAACATAAAAAAATATATGGGAAATATAATGGAGGGAGGAGAGTACGATCAGGAATAAGGACAGAGGTGGTTCTAATTATATGTGAACATTTTTTATCTGTGTCATATCACTCAAAGATATTTGGTCTTTGTCCTCAGTTCCTGATACAGAGCTCCCACATTGCTTGTGGTTTCCTGAGTGATGGGGGTGACTGAGTGTCTTGTTTTGACAAGGAGACTCTTAGCAGACCCCTGCATAACTTCAGGATGGGAGCTGGTCAGCAGAAAAACCAAACCCTGATTAGAAGCTTGGAACTTTCAGCCCCACTCCCCAACCTCCAGGGAGGGGAGAGGGGCTGGAGATTGAGTTAAAAATCCATCAAGCCTATGTGATAAAACCTCCATAAAAATCCCTGAACGAGAGGGTTCAGAGAGCTTCTGAGCTGGTGAACATACCACATGCTGGGAGTGTGGCACACTCCAGCCCCGTGGGGACAGAAGCTCCTGCACTCGAGACACTTCTAGACCTCACCTTACGTGTCTCTTCATCTGGCTGTTCATTTGTACCTTTTATAACATCCTTTATGATAAACTGGTAAATGTAAGTGAAGTGTGCTTCTGAGTTCTGTGAGCCATTCTAGCAAATTTTGAAACCTGAGGAGGGGAACTCCCCATTTATAGCTGGTGGGTCAGAAGTATGGGTGGTCTGGGACCTGAGACTGGTGTCTGAGTTTGGGGCAGCTTTGTGGGACTGAGTCCTTTACCCCATGGGATCTGATGCTAACTCTGGGTAGATGTATTTGCATTGACTTGAATTGCAGGACATCCAGCTGGTGTCCGAAGAGCTAGGGAACTGGATAGTGTGTAAAATGCCCACACATTTGGTTTCAGAAATGTTGCCTGAATCTCTTAAGCTCACTAATCATGGAGATTTGGCTACTTACCAGATTGTTCTTTATACCTTTTAGTCTATTTGAAATGTTTCTTTATACATTTTTTTAAACAGTGTGGCTGGGGCGTGGTAGGTGATGTGTGAAATAGTGCAGGATGAGGGTTCAGGAGTGGGCGCAGACCACTGAGTTCATAGCCTTGTTAGCCACGGAAAGGATTGGGGATTTTATCCTAAGGGGAAGGGGAAGCCATTTAGGAGTTTTGAGCAGGACAGTGACATAAGCAGCCTGACATTTTCCAAGGAGCATTCTGGCTATTTTTGTGAAGAATGAATTTGAGGGGGACACACATGGAAGCTGGGAGACTGGTTATGTGTGGTCCTCCCCAGGGGAGAGGATGGGGTCATTATTCCTATCTCAGCATCCGAGAGCAGGGGACATAAAAGACACCCAACAATATGAATGAGTGTTATAGTTGGAATTAATTCAGGAATAGTCATAATCTTTCCTTTTTTACTGGCACTAGCAGCTACATAATTAGTTATTCCAAACATAATTTTCATTTATTTTCTTGGACAAAATACTACCGTTTTGTTCACTCTCAATTCACATTTAAAGTTCACATCCTGACATTTACCTTTCCTCTTTGTCTATTTGATCTAATATCTCTCTATTTCCATTATAGCCTCATGCTACTACCAGATGGCTCATCGTAATTTCCCCCAATGCCTTGCTCCTTTCTGCTTTTCCCTGTGTGTCTCAGCATCTCTCCTCTACAATCTCTCCTTCCTCCTCTCTACCCATCTGGGTGTGTGAGGTCCTTTAAGATCTGGATCAGAACTTGCCTCTTGCAAACCATGACCAGCTTCAACCCTCATAGAGAGCTGCCTTGGCTTTCCTGATATTTCAAATGTTACCCCCAGTGGGTTAATTCTCAGCTCACTACCCTGACTGGCTGCCCTCTCCCCACCTGCTCCTCAAACCTGAATTCACCGCAGCCTCCTTTGGTCATGCCTCTGTTGCCATCCTTGTTCCAGATCCAAACTTGACTCTCATAGAAATTCTATGAATTGATTCAGCCCTATATAGCTCTCATCATTTACCATCCACCCTCCACCTCGAGTGAGGCTGATGAAATAAGCAAAGCCCTACCTTTGGATGCTGGGACTGCTGGGTCCCGCACTGTACCCGGAGCAGGGCTATAATGTCCCACTACTGAGAGCTTGAGAATCTTATTCTAATCCCAGGTTTACAGTTGACCCCAATTCCCCATAGAACCCATTTCTGATAACCTAGTTATGGTTCCGGACCTTATGAATACCAATTTCTCTCTTTGCCCTGCCTTGTAGACCTGAGGTTTTCTAAAATTTCCATTCCAAGTTCTCATTCTAACAACCAGTCTATTTGCTGCAATTCTTAATGAGGCCTGCAGCCTTATTCTTTTTTGTGCCCATCTCTGTGGACTGTATTCCCTTCAGTGAACCTCAGCTCCCAAATCTAGGGTGATCCTTAAAAAGATACAGTCTGCAAGGCTGGTTGGTGACCCTGCACTCTGTGAACCTCTTAAGTGCTCTAGTCCGACCATTTGATGCCTGGACAGAATGAGCAGGGTCAGCATGGGTGATGAGCTGTGTCTCCACCCTGGGAGTTACTAAATCCTTGCTATTATTTGGAGCCTGGATTCCAGCAGTCTGTGTCCTTTTGGGCAGGTCTAATTCTAGGTGGCAGCACCACCCTGGCCTTGCTTCCAGTAAACATCTCTACTTCCCTGATGTGTCCTGATATGTCACCAGAGTCTCCAGTTTCAACTGTTGTATGGTCTTCCCAATAAGTGTAACTGCCAAATAATCTTTCACCTTTTCTCCCCTCCTTCTTAAGGCACAGAGTGGTACACATGACACAACTAATGAATGGGTATAGAGAGTAAATGGATGGAGAGTCTGAACTCCACATACTCTAGTCTTAACTTGGGCTTATAAAAGGTCACTTAAAACACATGTGTCTCATCAGGAAAGTGGGGATAATAAAACTTAATTCTTGTAGGTTTTACAAGGATTAGCTATGAGCAGTGTGGTACACCCACTGGAATAGCATAAACATCTCTGTAATGTTAATAAAATGACATTAATCAAGTCTTGTGTCAGAGGCTGCCCAAGGGTAGCACCATTGGCTATGACCCAGCAAAGGTTGAAGCTTTTCTTTTTCTTCCTCTTCTCATCCACATTTAGAAAATGCTATTTATAAGAGTCAGCGACCAACTGAAGTCTTTATGAAGCAGTTTTTCAGAGTAATGAGAATAAGGAAGGAAATGCTAGTTGTCTTTAAAAAATTTGTAAAATTTCTACAACCCACAGTCCCTCATAGGAAGTGCTTGAGCGAGATCTGTTTCATAATTCAGACTTTCGAAAACTTTATAAAGACAATATGATACATTATGCAATTACCAGCAGGACTGCAATAGTAACCCTGGAATAGATATTAATATTTTTGTAATTAAACGTCTGAAGACTAGAAATAGCTTTATCAGTTCGGATTAACTTTTGCTGCCAAGTAAATTTGTGCCAAATGTATAAAATAATTTTCAGTTTTTTCAAAGCCTTTTAGATTTAGGAGTTGTGCATCAAGGATCATAGATCCATATTCTGAAGGAAAATGCTTTCATTTTGGGTGTCGCCAGATATAGCAGGACCAGAGTGTAAGTTAGGTGAAGAAACAAGGAAAATTTTGGCTCCATAGAAAAAAGAACTTTCAAACAGTGACGGTCACCCTAAAATGGAATATCAGCCCCTAGGAAAGCCATGAATTCCCAGTCACTGTGGTCAAACAGAGATGAATCAGGCAGTTGTCTACTTAATTGTGTAGAAGCTGATATATTCACTGTTACGGAATCAATTCCCCAACATACAAAAAATGCTTATCTTTAAATAAATAAAAAAATAAAATTCTCTTTGTTTAAACAAAAATATTACATTTTAAGCAAATTTGAAAGTTAAAATCAAAAGGCAAATATTCAATGCACAAAGGATAGAGTGTAAGCAGTTCTTTTCTGTCTTGATCAAGGCTGTCTGGATGTCCAGGTTCCAGACACGCCTGGGGTTAGTGCTTAATAAACAGTTGGGAATAAATTAATGAAAGAACATGTTCTGCCAGCATAAACATATTTAAAATCTGTAAATATACTTTAAATTCATAATTAGGAAATTCAATGATATGCGTCAAAACATGTTTTTCCTCTTGAAGTTTCTATTTTAAGTAGGGCTAATTGTTACAATCCCATTGTATTACTGAAATACTGTTTAATTACTTTTGATTTAGTGAAGAAACACCTGCTTTAAGAATAGGCTCAGCTTTGAAAAAAATACAATGAAAAACACCCTGATAGTGTTATGGTAACCGTACGTAAAACACATTTGCAGAATATTTCAGTTTTTATTTTTAATTTTAATGATTGCTTCTAATTGCTTTGATAATAAATTTAGTAAGACATTTTGGAAATTTATTTTCCAGTTTCTATTTTTTTCAAAACAATCTTTCATACGCTTGAATTAATTGGGCTGCAAGTCAGTATTTTACTTAGGCTTTGAAATTCTGGGTCTGATTGCTTGGTTGTCATGTTAATAACACAATGAGAAACACTGTAATTAGTCTCTGTTCCTAAAGTGTTGTCTAAGATCAGAGGGCTGAAGCTGTCATGTTGGCTCTCAGGTCATCAACTGACTAAAGAAATAATCAGAGCATAGCGAAATTTCAGGCAAGAAAAATTTGAGCAAGATGATTTAAAAAAAAAAAAGAGTTTTGACCTAGCTTTTCAGACAACAACGCAATTCACTTTCTGTTAGATGAATGAGAAATGGACATTTTTTTCACCTAAAAACTGGCCAGCTATCAAAGAGTTTTCTCAACTCCATGTCAACCAACAAGACTTTCAGATTTCTTTTTGGCTATAAATCCTGCCCCGAAGAAAGGTCTTTCGTGGGATCTTCTGACAGGGCAGTGAGAGAGACGCATGCTCTCTGTTCATTATAACAATTCAGGTGTGTTCAGTTTTTTCTGTTGACCTTTGGAGGAAGATATTTACAAGAACTGTTAATAATACATGCTGAAGAACGGTTCTTTGCAAAATGAAGAATAATCTACTTTTTACATGGTAAATTTAGCCATAGAGCAATGTGTTGTTTAATTTTGTTACTATTTTGAAAAATTTTTAATATTTCCTATACTTTCTTCCAAACTTTCTGACCGAGTCTTGCAACTGTTAGGCCAATTAGAGATTGTAAGCATGAAATTCAAGAGATAGAGTAAACTTTTACTTTTTATGCCGTTGATATGATGTGTGGATGCTGTAAAAAAGGATGAAGTTTTATTTACATCCTATGTTGCTCTAGTACCAAATTAAAATGAATATCTCTGCAGAATAGAGTGTAGTAATATTTTAAAGCAAAGTTAAATTTATACCTCTTCTTTGATAATTATATCATTCTGATTTTCAAATAAATCAGTTTATTAGAAGGTCACGTTTAATATTGTTGATGCCTTCAACCCATGCACATCCCTGGTGGCCCGTGGCCATACAGTGGCATGATTGGTTTTGTTTTAACAGGAATAAGAGTAAGTCATCATGTTTTAAATCCTCGTTAGGACAAATCCCTCTCCCTTCTCAATTGTTTGACAATTTTTCCACGTTCTTTATGTTCTAAGGCCTGAGGCTGTGTCATTTCAGTTGATCTAGTAAAACTCATTAAGCTGAAAGTGTTGAATACATTTATAAGAGAGATTTCAAAGGATTGAGCTGTTGAAAAAAAATCAGAATCCCAAAGTGTTGGATTGAAAGAGGATGGGGTGTGGGCTGTTTTGTTCGCTACTGAACTTTTTGCACTAGAAAAACACCGGGAACGTCTTAGAAACTCAATCTTCTCACTTGTTGAGTAAATAAATCAATAAAAGAGTTAATTCTTTTTCAATCTGAGACAAACTAAACTTCTTGACAGAAAATCTCTTCCTAAAGATTTTCAATATTCCATCAGTCCTTTGGCATTGTTGCCTGGGAAACTGAATCTAACTGTTTTTAAATGCATGTGAATTACTAAGCAATTGACCACCTAGACTTCCAACCACCAACCTGGAGACTGAAAAGGTAAAGTCACCCTTAGGCCATGAGTGACTAAGAGATGGTGCTCACTAAGGGTGAGAAGGCATTCAGCTCGGGTGGAGAAACAGCACTGGCAAACTTTCTACTCCTGAATTTTTTCTTAGCTTCATCCTAAAATAGAAGACAAATGTTTGAGAGATGAGGCCAAAGGGAAGAAAAGGAAGAATTCTGTAAGATTTTCAGAGTTCCTTTCTGTCAGAAGGGTTGTTGAGGGGGTAGTCACAGTAGCTCTCAGAGGCAGTATTGGCTTTCTTGGGTCTGTCTGGAATTGACACCTCATTTCCTTCTCTAAGGTGAGTCCGTGTTAGTGAATAATTACTTATTATTTAGTCTAATCCACACCTGTAGTGATGCATCAGAGTTGATTTTCCACAAGTCATTTTAATTATTTCTCAGGGTTGCAGATATAAAGGGAGATGCTTGAACTGAAAAATATTCTTGGAGTTAAGCTTGTGGTATTGCAAGCTCAAGAATGGACAGAAAGCATGGAAAATACGTAGCGAATATCGAACAATCTGAAAACCAGCCAGTGAGTATTGTTGCTCTATTTTAATATTTTGCTTATATTACAGTCTTCTTTTCAGCATTTGAAAGCAATCTAATTTCTTTACTTCTATAAAGTCAATATCATAATTTTGCATTCTTCTCCAAAAGGAAGAAGAGCTATGTATTAAATTTTTTGCTTCAGCTTTTCATGCTATATCCTGCTACATTATACTTTAGAAATTATTTTTTGTATTTCTGATATAAAGCATTAGAAATGTCTCTGTAACCACATAATATACAAATAAACCCATTTAACTTTCTATATTCGTCATCATGTAAACATAAATCTCCAATAGTGTCTTTGGTTTAGTTCTGGTTTTATTTTTGTAATTTGATTACTAGATTTTATACATAATTTCTAAACCTGTCAGAACTCAGATTTCTAAATATTCTGGAAATACAGATATTAATCCTAGATATTGTCTTTAGGACTAAGAAAGAAATCCTCTAAAAACTCCTACTTAGTATAAAAATATGATCATTTTACCTATTTTAAAATGTTTTACTCCAAGACTCAAGCCTTCACTATATAGTTATAAGTGCTTTTTATGTATCTGGTTATGTCTGAACAAATAATCTTTGATATCAGACAAAAGATGGAAATGTGCTAAAAAATTAAAATGGTAAGTTAAAATTCACCACCTGAAGAATAAATGAATTTTTTTTTTTTTGAGGAAGATTAGCCCTGAGCTAACATCTGCCCCTAATCCTCCTCTTTTTGCTGAGGAAGACTGGCCTGAGCTAACATCCATGCCCATCTTCCTCTACTTTATATGTGGGACACCTACCACAGTATGGCTTGCCAACCGGTGCCATGTCCGCACCCGGGATCCGAACCAGCAAACCCCGGGCTGCCAAAGTGGTATGTGTGCACTTAACCACTGTGCCACTGGGCCGGCCCCTAAATGAAATATTTTGACTTTGCAATTTGGAGCTATGACAATAAGCCTGTGCTAATTGCCTACAAGATAAGCCAAAGAAGAAAGCCCTTTTGCTCAGTGTTAGTTTAATAAAAGAATCCTTTGCGGGAGTGCTGGGTCACCAGCTTGCCCTTTTGAGTCATTATACAAAAAACTCTCCTGAAGCTGTTCTTTTTGTCACTTCTGAGTTTGACACTGTTTAAGTGGATCTTCAGGATGCCAGGATGCTCCGATGAAAAACAAATATTCCTTTAGCCAAGTATTCATCATCTTGATAGTTTCTCTAGATAACAACAGACTTGAAGATGTTTACAAATATTAAGTTGTTTTCACAGCATATATCTGGATAGTGGACTGAATATTTCACTTTATTACGGATATTTAAGGCATAATTATAAAAATATTTTTCCTTTAAGACCAAATTGAATAATAGAATTTAAGAATTCTTTGCGGATTATAAACAAAAAGAAAATAAATTTTGGTGTTTTGTTTTTCTCTTGAGATACATGAGAACTTAAGTTAATTCTTATAAGTTAAGGGAAAAATCTATAGAACTTTCTTTGGTGATTATAGATAATGCACTTCAGTTGCCTATGGCCACTATTACCTGAGGCTGGTTGTCTGAGTAAACATTTCTCACAGCTCTCCAACTAGTCCAGTTTTGTATAGACTTCACCTGTGCTGAGAGTCAGAGCAACCAACATAGCACAGTAGAAACTCTTACTCGGTTTGTGACATTACTCTAAAGCTGAGCCTAGATCACAGGTTCTCCACCCTTAGTATAGATGCCACCTGTCATCTTCCTTCTTTGAAAGGGCGGGATTCCAACAGGGCTAGAAAATTCTGGAAAACTGGCCTGCTGACTGAATTTTACTTGTTTACAAAGTGCATTAAAATGTCCAAGTTCATCAGCCATAGGCAAACTGGATGATCACTAAAGCAACAGAATCAGCACTTAGGAAACTAAGCAAAGTCGTTATTGAAGGTAAGTCCAACTTTCCTCAGATTTACCTAGTGAATAACATGGACTTAGTTTATTCTTACTCAACAAAACATAGAGCTGTTTTCTTTATTTCTTTGCTATAACACTTACAGAAACATCTAACTTCGCAAACTCTTTACTGCCAAGTGTATTCCATCTTATCTGTGTTTAATAGCAATCATATCTATTCTTGTATTTTTAATAATAGTTCCTAATGGACCAATGACTACGTACAATTCTAATTTGACAGTTTTATGGAACTCACTGGTTGATGGGCCAGCAATTTTTATAGCTATTTACTCATGGGTTATTAAATCAACATGATCAAAGACAAGTAGTATAGCAGTAGAAGGAATAAAAACCCTGAAACTACTACTAACAATGATGATAGCTGACATTTACTGAGTGCAAGCTATCTGCCAGATATTGTTCTAATCAGTCAGCAGTTATTTATTCATTAATTCTCACAGCAAATCTACGCATAGGTAGCTTTAGTGCCCCATCCTTTTGAAGATGAGCAAGAAGCGGCGGAGACGCCCTTGATTCCCAGCTGGAAAGTAAGCATTGCCACCCGATGAGATGAAGATCCCCAGGCAATCCTACATTATTCTTGAGATGTAACAAATCTTTTGGTCCAGACATAAATTCCTGAAGCTAGTCCTCTCCCATTTTCACTTTATCTTGTTCTTTGCGCTCTTTTAATGCATTTCTTTCCCAAAATATTTCCCATTGAACTCATCCATTTTCAATCCTTATCATTGCCTTTTCTCAACAATATTTTGCAATTATCATGTTTGTTTGTTAATTATACAAAATTTGTTTTGCCTCCCTGTCACCTTAGCATATAAACTCCCTAAGAGTAGAGACCATTTTTGTTGCTGTTGTTGAGAACTATTTTTACACTGCTATGTGCTCAAGAGGAACCCAGCAAAGGCATGTCACAAACCGGATGATGATTTGTCTTTTGTGTCCCTGTTAGGATCTTGCTAGTTCCATTGCATAGAGCATGGTATGGATTATGCAAAGGAGTCATTTTGCGTGAGAATTTTTCATTAGTATAGTGTAGTATAGTATGTACTGTATTAATGTATTACCATAGTTAAGTGTAACAATATATTATATATAGTGAAGTGGAGTGGAAAATACACTGGCCTTAACACTGTAAGGTCTGGGTTCTAGCCTTTGCTATCGTGTCATTATGAGATAATAATAATAATGATAATAATAATAATAATAACTTCAACTCTCTTTGCTTCAATATTTGCATTTCCAAGATGACCTGAACAGGTTGTACCTGATTAGCTGCAAGAACTTTTTCAGCTCTAACATTCTATTCCTTATATGAATAGAAGCTTCCTAATATATACTCCACCTACAGCAGCTTGCAACATCGAGTATTTAACACAATGCAAGTAATATGATGGGAAAGATTGGATGATATACATGCTTGATCTGAAACAGTGGTAACTTACAAAAATTAGTTAAAACGTAATGTATAATAATCTGTCTAGATTTTTTTGTCTTCAGAGACTTAGAAAACATTCCTTTTAAAAGTCTTGTCTTTATTCCTTTTAAAAGTCACATCCTTGTTTATTTTTGACAGAAGAGTTTGATTTTAGAAATTCAACCACGTGTCTTCCTATTCACTTACACTTCATCTCTCTAGCCAATCACGTGTTCCAATGATCAAGAGGCTCACAGCTCTGCGTGCTGGTGTCCACCTTCAAATGACATAACTGGGGATGTCTCTTCCAACTTAACTGGGGTCTGCACGAGCCCAGGAGTCCTTACATACTCAGGACACCCACACACAGCATTGTGCAATACACAGGTAATGCTTGGTATAGCAACTTTTACTCAAGTTGGGATGTGCTCTATATGGGGATGTATTTGTTCTATTCTTTCCCAGGAAATGTATTCAATTCCTTAGTTCACCCACATTCATGTTAAGCATTTGCTGTATTCTCAGTATAATTATAAGTTACCGTGAGGCAATTCACAAGAAGGAGAATATTTGATAGTTTCTCTGTTTTCAAAGAGCTAACATTCTTGTTGGGGACTCAGATATTCACATAGAGAACATATATGAAAATTAAAGGAATAAATGTAAAGTACAAATGCAAGGTTGGAGGGGGCAGGGGAACAAATATGTTGGCGATGGGGTTTAATTCATTAATTAGACTCCAATGGGAGACTAGGTAGTGTGTAAAGCTTCAAGGGTCCTACTCTATTGACGTTCACTTTATTTTCTCACACTGTTCCAGCCTCTGAACCTGTATGTGACACTTTCTATAGCTTTCTTGGTTCTGACCTCTTGTTGATATGACCTTGACTTAGAAACCTGGCTCTGTTCTCCGAATCTTCTCCACTGGCTTTGGAGGCTAGACTCAGCTCTTCTTGGTTCCTGACATTGTCTCTTGGCTAAATTAAGGTTACCTCAGGAATGGGTCTCTACATCTTCATCCCTAGTATAGAAATTTGACCTTGACTATAAATTACTTATTCTGCTTGGCGATTTGTTTGGGTTCTCCTGATTCTGGAATTCCTACCCTCCGCTGCTTAATCTTGCTGTAGAGTTTTGGCCAACAAAGTCTGAGCCTTGTTTCTTTATTCTGGATAAAACATATAAACTGTTTGTACCATTGCTGGGGCAATGTGAAAGAATGAATGAGCTCAATAGGGTGGAGTTAGAAAATGTTTCTTCCTGCTCACAGAAGTAAAGTCATTTATATCAATCATAGAATTGAAAGTGGTCTTAGATAATATCTAGTCTGGTGGTTCTTAGCCCTAGCTGCTTATTAGAATCACCTAGGGGTTGTTTAAGACATACCAGTGTCTGAGCCCCATCCAGACCAGTTAAATCAGAAACTTTGGAGGTAGGGTCCATGCATATGCAATATATATATATATTTTTTTTTTTTAAAGATTTTATTTTTCACTTTTCTCCCCAAAGCCCCCTAGTACATAGTTGTGCATTTTTACTTGTGGGTACTTCCAGTTGTGGCATGTGGGATTCCCCCTCAGCATGGCCTGACGAGTGATGCCATGTCCTCACCCAGGATTCGAACTGGCGAAACCCTGGGCTGCCGAAGCACACGAACTTAACCACTCGGCCACGGGGCCAGCCCCTGTAATATTTTTTAAAAGCTTCAGGTGAATCTAATGTGCAACCAGTGATGAGAATGACTGATCTAGTCCCATTCCATCATTTAGCAATCAGGGAAAATATGACCCATGGAATTTCAGACACTTGCCAGAACTCATGTAGAAGTGACTGAAACAGGAGAACTTAGGTATCCCATTGTCTGGTTATGTGCACTTTATTTCACTAGGCTGCTCTTTTACGATTTTTTTAAACGTAGTATTATAGAATCCTCCCAGATGGGCATAAGCCTTTTTGCCACTTTCCTTTCTTAAGACTCCTTTGTAGTGCCTCTGGTCAAGGTAAAGAGAATGATATTTTTCTAGGTCTAACTTGGACTTAGTGGCACCCATTTCCCTGGCCTTGTTAACCTGCACTCTCATTCGACTCCTGCTGCCTTGGGGCCGCCGCCCTTTGCACAAAACCCTGGCCATCCAACAAATAGTGTGGCTTGTATTTTGTAATATTTAAGACCTACTCTTGTCTGTCTGAAAGGCATGAGTATCGTATTCCATTCCTTGAAGGTCTTGCTCCCATCCAGGTGATAATGAAATAATCATGTTGGATGATTGGAAATTTACATAGCTAACACTGTGCCAGGCACTGTATAAATATTGTCTTATTTTATCCTCTCATCTTTTTTATTAGGTAGGTATTCTTATCCTTATGAGGAAACTGACACTTAGAAAGACAAAGCTGCCAAATGCTAAGAAGTGACAGAGCTACAATTCAAACCCAACTCTGTTGGACTCCAGAGTTCTTGATCTTAATTCCTATAATATGCTACACACAAAATAAAAATATTTTTGAGAACTAGTGACTTTCTGTATGTTAATCCCCAACAACAATATGAGATAGATATTTTTAACACTGTATTTCAGGATAAGGGGATTTGGGCTCAGAGAAGATAAGAAATTACTTAAGATGTCATAGCTCTGAAATTTTACCACATCTCTCCAATTAAGAAGACTGCACTCTTCCATTATCCTCGTTGCCTACCTAAGACTAGTAGCAACAAATATTTGCAAAAACACTTTAGCATTAACAAAGCAATTCAGTTTTGTTAATTCTTAAGGTAATCTTATAAGTCACAAGCTATTTTGTCACCAATTCATAAGTGATGATAAGGATTAGTGAGAAAATAAGCAGGGCTTTGGTTTACCTTGTTGAAGTGCACATCACTGGAAAGCTTCTAGGGAGTTCTCTTCATTGTGCACGTTTAGGTATTAAGCCTGGGAAGAATATAATGCCCTCAAGTAGGTTCCCTGTGTCCCTCTGGTCATACTAGGTTCCAGGCAACTACCTATGTGCTGGATGATAAGATAGGAAATTATAAAGGGTCATTATCAGGTGTTAATTCATCACCTGGCAATCAATGTTACATAAAGAATTTGGAATATTCTAAGAACAATTATGAAAAAACTTCACAGTATATCATTCCTCTCCTGATAACACAGCACTGACCAATACTCAAGTACTGAGGCAAAAACAGGTGCCTGAGGAGACTGTGCTGTGTTGAAGGTGAACCATGCTGCCTTCTGTGTGGTGAATAGAGTATGGGAAAGGCATTTCCAAGCAACAGAATTGTTCAAGATCCTGTTTTAGAAGCAAGCTTTGAAGAAACTAAATGGAGGCCAGTGTGGCCCAAGGCTATTGCAGTAGTCCAAGGCAAAGATAATGGAAGCTTGAACTAGAGTGGTATCAGTAGAGACAGAGAAAAGTCAACAACATTAGGAGATGTTTAGGAGATAAAGTCAACAGGGCTTGGTAATGGATTGGGAGATTTAAAAGATGATCCATTTGTTCCAGCTTATGGAACTGAATGCAATGGATGGTGGTGCCATTTAATGAGATATGGGAGCTGGCCAGGTTTCACTGCGAAGATCATGAGTTTGAGGCATCTTTGAGCCATCCAAGATGTGGTATCTTTGAGCCATCCAAGATGTGGTATCATGTAAGCATTTGAAGGTTGGAGGGGAGGTCTGGACTGGAGATAGACGACAGTCATTCAGATAGAGATGCTAATTAAAAATCATAGGAGGGAAAAAGCATAGAGTGGCCAAATCCAGCCCATTGTCTATTTTTCTTAGTAAAGTTTTTTGGAATACAGTCATGCCCACTTATTCACTCACTGTCTATGGCTACTTTCACACTGTAATGGCAGATGGGAGTAGTTGTGACAGAAACTGCATGGCTCACTAAGCTTAAAATATTTACTATCTGGCCCTTTGCAGACAAAGTTTGCCTATTCTAGACCTAGAATGAAAAGAGACAAGGGTCTGAGAATGTCAACAATAAAGGCTGAAAGTGGATATTGAGCTTTCAAAAAAAAAACCTGAGAAGATGATTCTGGAGGGGGAGGGGGTTATGAGGAAACCAAAGGGAATGGAATATCACAGAAGAAAAGGGAGAGATTGTTCAAAAGAGAGAAGGAGGAATGGTCTCCAGTGGCAAATACCACTAAGGACTTAAGTAAGAGGAGGGCTAAAATATGTCAATATATTTTGGTGAATGAATGTCACTGATGACTTCATTAACAGGTGTTTCAGTAGCATGACAGAAGCAGAAGCCAGACTGGGTTGGATTGAAAAGTGTGGACATGGAGATGTTGCATTTAGACTTCTCTCAAGAAATTTCGTTTTTCAGAGGAAGAGAAGTCAGCAAAAGGGGATTTGGAATCAAAGGAGAATTTTTTGTTTAAGATAGGAGAGACTTGAGTGTATTAAAATGTTAAAAAGAAGAAGCCATCTAAGAGGAAAGTGGTGAAGTCTTCAGTCCAACAGGAAGAGTAATCAAAAGAAAAGAGTTGCTGAGAAGGGCCGAGGGGATGCAATCCAAAGGATGGATTGGCAGACTGGCTTCAGGCAGAAAGAGGGATAGCTTCTCTTGTGTCAATCAGGGAAGGGGAGGTGGAGTCCAGACTTGTTTAGGTTTACAGGCTTGGTAGCCAGTGGGGGTTTGAAAGAGTTCCCATATGATGGTTTCAAGTTTCCCAATGAAGTAGGAAGAAGGTGAAGTCATTTGATGGGAATAAGGAGGACAATTTGTATGTGAGGGTTGGTGGGTAGAGGTTACAGGTTTGAGGAGCGAGGAGAAGACTGAGAAATAGATTCAGATAAATACAGTTGGATGGTAGAGCATTGCAGAAAGTCCATTCGAGGATGGACTCCGATCTGCCCAGGTGCCTGGCTTTCCCCAACAGTGTGGCTGCTCAAGAACAGGTCCCAAAAGAGCAGATAGCCATTTATTTGCCAGCTGGAGGAAAGGAGAAGTGGGAACTGCAAGAGATTTTAGGGAATTAGTAAGAATGTTATTGAAATAATGGACCATGGAACAAAAGATGACTAAAGAGGGATGTGAGTGAAGCAAGGGCTGCTGGGCCGAAGGTTTCAATAAAAGTAAAGGATGGTCATGATGGGAATCACTGAACAAACCACTTGAAAGGAGAGGAGATGGAGATGATAGCACAGGATACTTGAAGTGATTTTGGAAGCGGACCAGTTTGAGTTTGGGGTAATGACAATGTCCAGTGGAGGATCAGGTGTATGGCAGAGAATTTATCACTAAAGTACTGTTCCACTTACATGAAAAGAAAAGGGGCCCCTACCCATTATTTGAAAATAGAATAAGAGAAGATGAGAACTTTCTTCTAATGTTAGAGAAAGCACACAATTACTTTCCACTGGATAAAAACCTGGAATCTAAGCCTAAACTTCTCCAAAGATATATAGTGATTCAAATGACAGTAATGCAATAAGTTAAAAATAGCCCCAAAGAGATGATAAGTCATAGCATTTTTGTTTTTCATTACTGATATTTTCATTTATACTTTTCTTAGGTAAAAGAAAATTGCTGCAATAACTGGTCTTTGTGGAAATTCTTTCTGGCTTGTCTCTTAGCCTGTGCCATAACAACAGCAGTTGGAGTACTCATAATATGCCTGGTGACTAATAGAGGAAATGACAATTCCACCATTGTTATCCAGCTGCCCTCAAACAATGGGAAGCCTGTAGTTATCATTCCTGGAACAACCTCTACTGCTTCTCAACCTACAGTGACCACCACTTCAACGGAACCTACAACTACAACTGTTTCAACAGAATCTACAACCACTGCAACGTCCACTGAAGCTACAACCACAGAAGCCACAACCATCACTTCAACTGAACCCACAACCACAACAGGCACAACCATCTCTTCGACTGAACCCACAACCACAGCAGCCATAACAATCACTTCAACTGAACCCACAACCACAGAAGCCACAACCATCACTTCAACTGAACCCACAACCACAACAGGCACAACCATCTCTTCAACTGAACCCACAACCACAGCAGGCACAACCATCACTTCAACTGAACCTATAGCCACCACCTCTTCAACTGAACCTACAACCACGACAGCCACCACCACAACTTCAAGTGAAACCACAGCTGCCACCACTTAAACAGAATCTACAACTGCTGCAACTTCAATAATAGCAAATGCTACTGCCACTTAATCTTAGCTGACGACTAAAGCAATCACTATTCCCACCATCTCTTTGACTAAATGCACTACATTCACTTCAACTGAGTCTATAATCATTACCATCTCCACTTAGCCTACAATAACAATGGTCATCACTCTCATTCAACAATCTCGAATCACCACCTATTCATCTGAAGCTGCAAGGACAAAAGCCATCATTTCACTTTAACCTAATAGAAGTACCATCCATCATCAAATTGTTGTCTTCTACGGCAAGTTAACCTTTAATTATTATCACTACAAATTAACCTACAACTACCCCGACCTCTCACACTGGCTCTTCCCCCAAATTGTAGCTACCTCTTCTCCAATAGCCGAGTCTATATCCACTGCCAGTGCTATATTATTCCTACAGCAGCTACCATAATGCCATTTGAAGAACAATAATTTAGACAAAGAATAATTTTCATTAAATCATTTTTCGCTAAATCTACCCTTGGGACTTCCAAAAATATTAAAACTTTTTATTTTTAAAGAACTGACAGTTTAAGCTATAAAGAATCTGCTCTTTGTTCTATAGTTCAAAATAATATAACTTTATAGAAAAAGTAATCCAATTTGCTTATTCAGGAAATCATTAAGAAATTCTACATAAAACCTTATAGTAAAATGAGCCATTTAGATTTAATATGCATTGCTTTCAATTCAGAACATTGCATTCCTCTGCACAGAAATTACATGCATAATAAACAGAAGTTTTTATAGGGGGAGATTTAAGCAAATTTATGCAGAGAGAATTTTAGAATTTATAATGACTGTTTCCTTTATGGTGAAGTTTGTTATGTTTCTTCAATTTCTCTTTAGATTGCAATTATCTTTTAAGCAATTATGTTCTATTTGCATTAATATTACCAAAAATGCACTTGAATCTCTATTTTAAAATTAAGTAATTAATTTTCTGCAATCTTGTAAGCCAATCAATTAAGTGACATGTCTTAAGTCCCAACTATGTGCTAAAGTAAGGAAGACACAAGAAGAAAATAGCAATGCAGATTAAGCAGTAAATTTATTAATTTAGACTCTGTTCATTTTGAATTATGAATAATTCTAGCAGATTTAATTGCAATCAATGATACCCCAGACATACTAAATCAGGATCTTTAAATTGGGACTAGTAATCTGTAATTTAAAAACCTTCACAAATGTTTGTAATGTCCAAGGAGTTTTGAGAATCACTGGTTCAAAGGTCACAGTCTAAGAATGACATTAGTTAGACTGATATAATTTTTAATTAAAAATATTAAAAGTCAGAATCATGTTCTAGGCATGCAAGAAAAATCATTATAGACCTAGCTATGTACAAAAATCTTACTTAACCAATTATATATATGATCAAGAGGAGAATGTTTCATTTACCAAATGAAAAAAATATTTTCAAGAAACACTTTTAAATTAAAACTTCTGGGCAAATTATAAACATTTAATATCTCTTAAAGTGAGACTGAAGTGATACTCATTGTTAACTTTTTCTGGCTATTTTAGTCATGTGCTTAGAAGTAATGACGTTTTAGTAAATATGTTAATTTTTACTAATAATTAGATTTCTAATAATGCATGTTGATCTTCCCTTCCCTCTTTGCCATTTTGATTAGGGATATTTTATGAGATATTTAAAACTTCACTGATTAGACCATTCAATTTCTGATTTGGAGTTACCATTTTCTAATTCTTTCACAGCTCCATGAGTTATCAGAATGATAAATGACCTGAAGTTTACCCATACTCGTAAATAAATACATCGACAGCTTATTTTATAAAGAATAAGATTTCCTCAGCCTGCAACACAGTTGGTCCTTATGAAATACACATTGAATAAATAAATAAATGGTAGCTAACTCGTACTGTATAAGATCCATGAGAGCCAGCCCGGATGGCCAGCAGTTAAAGTTTGGCACTCTCACCGCTTCAGTAGCCCGGGTTCGTTTTCTGGTCCCAGAACCACACCATCTGTTGTCAGTTGCCATGCTGTGGTGATGGTTCACGTAGAAGAACTAGAAGGACTTACAATGAAGATACACAACCATGCACTGGAGCTTTGGGGAGAAAAACAAAAGAGGAAGATTGGTGACATGTTAGCTCAGGGCAAATCTTTCCTTGCAAAAAAAAAAAAAAATCCATTAGAATAGACCCTCTGTATTACTTATTATTGTATCCATCTGGCATATAGTAGACCCCAAGAAATATATATTTCAAATATTTATATTTGAAAGATAATTTTTAATGTACGATTGTGTAAGAACAAAATATTTGGCATCTTAAATACTAGTTTTAATAAAACACTTTAGCACATTTTTGTTTATGTTGAATTATTCCAATTCTTTTAATCTTTTTTTCACAAGACTTATTTTCCACCTTTTAATAATGTCCTTGGTTCTTTTCTGAGTTCTCACAGTTTTCATAAATTTAGAGTTCCTAGTTCTCATAGTACCAAGTGAAGGCTTCTGGTCACTGTGGATCATTGGAGGAGGAGCTACGGTGGGGGTAGGGGTGGGGTGAAACAGCAGTAATTATTAAGCAACTACTATATACCAGGCAAAAATTATAAGAGGTTTTCATACATTTGGCTCACATTATGTTTCCCATAATGTTGCTTTTTTACCATAGGTTCAGTTTGTAATCCACTATACATCCCAGTACCTTCCCATTCTGAAAAATATCCACAACTAAAGAATTTTCTATGTGCAACACTTCTGCTTGTTTTTATTCTCAACATTCATATATTTAATGAATATTATTTGGAAGTTTTCTCTCAATTTAAACTATTTGGAAATGGTCACTTTTGTTTATTGTCTTATCGTTCCTAAAGCCATCTAAAGGGAAGGGGGCAGTAGGGGGTACGTGATAGGGGACTTCTGTTTCACATAAATGGGAGGAGCTTCACTTTTATTCAGTTATAAGCCACCTGATCATTTAGCAGGTTGAATTCCAATTTCCAGCCTTTCTGCAAGTAAATCAACAGCGTAGGTCAAAGGTCATAATGACAAAGGATTCACTACCCATACTGTGTGACACACTCTTTATTTGGGAAGGCTGAGATGCAACCTCAGGTGCAATTTTGAGAGGGTAGAAAACATGCTGATTCTACATTAATTACTCATGGAACACACATTCTTCCTGTCACATAAGGGACCAAATCTGGTGCATCTGCTGACATCCCGAATGAAGTGCAAATGAGAAACGATTCACAGGTGTCTTGGCTGTCAGGTCGGTCCTCTCTCCACCACAACTGGGCTCAGTTCTGTGCTAGGGATGAGGAAGAAATGACCTCAGGGGGCTTACATTCTAGCAGAAGATTTAACACATAGAGGTACAAAATAACAATTACTGCATTAGTGAGCATGCCTTTGAACTGAATTAGGAGTTCTTCTGAACCAACTTCATAATGACAGGGTTTGGAGTCAAAGTTTCTTTGGTTTATATATATGTATATATATATATATATATATATTTTTTTTTTTTTGAGGAAGATTAGCCCTGAGCTAACATCTGCTGCCAATTTCCTCTTTTTGCTGAGGAAGACTTGCCCTGAGCTAACATCATTGCCCATCTTCCTCAATTTTATGTGGGACACCTGGCACAGCATGGCTTGACAAGCGATGTGTAGGTCCGCACCAAGGCTTCAAACTGGTGAACCCTGGGCCACCGAAGCAGAACTTGCAAACTTAACCACTGTGCCACCATGGGACCCTTCTTTGCTTTATATTTTTGCCCTTTTTCATGCATTGATTCTATCATTCATCTATTAATTTATCCACTCAACAAATATTTATTCAGTACCTACTATATCTCGGGTTCTGAGAATACAGCAGTGAACAAGAACGAGATTTCAGCTACTGGAGTTTATACAATAATAGGAGAAATAGGCAATAAATAAGCAAATGCATAAATGAAGAAGATAATTTCCAGCAGAAATAAGTGCCATAGGGTTGTTGAAAATAGCAAGTGGTGGGAGTGAAGGTGGGGATACTTTATATCAAGTGTTCTCACTATTGACATTTTAGGTCATATAATTCTTGTCCTGTGCATTATACTATATTTAAGGGCATTTACGCCCTCTCCCCATAGATGCCAGTAGCACCTACCCCCTGCTGTGACAACCAAAAATGTCTTCAGACATTACGAAATATTGCCTGTAGGAAGAAAGCAAAATTATCCACTGCTTAAGATGGAGTAGTTGTCGAGATGGCACTTGGGTGAGAACTTCAAACACTGGAACAAGGGTCCTACTCTGGGCCCTGAACCATCTTTGCTGCAGCCCTGAGAGGGATATGATGGCCCTCTGTTGGCCTTTGGTTTCTACAGGGGCCCCAGAGTCAAAACTCTTCCATGCAGTTGAATGCTAAGGTGTGTTTGCTGACCAAAGGCTGGAGCTTCCTCATCCAGTTCCTCACTGCAGACCCAGTTGCAGGCTCAAGGTTCTCTGGCCTCCATTCTGATTTTTTCTTCTCATATCTTATTTTTCCCACAATCCTCTTAATGGCCCTGGAACCTTGCCATGTTTTTGTTTTCATCATGTTTTGTTTCCATCTCTAGTGATGGGAGTCTCATCTATGAACCTCAGCTCCGTGGCTAAGACTCTGCTTTCCTTGGGCAGATTCTGGCATGTGCTGCAGGACTGGCTGTAGGGTTGATCATTCTGCCTGCAGTCCTGATCACTTGCTCTGGACACCTGCTGGGAAGCACTGCTCTTCTGGTCTGGCAGCTCTAGGACTGATAATTTGCCTAAGTCCTGCTCAGAGATGCCAGGGGCTGCTTAGAGACTGAGCCTAGCCCCTCCCAGAGGTAACTGAGCCTGTTCTCTCATTCACAACTCTCGGCAATTCCTTGCTTAGAAGGCAGGTCTGTTTCCTGGCTTAAGCACCCTTCTGGAATCTTCTGTTCCCACTGTTTACCTACAGAAACTTTGCACACCTTTGTTACTCACTATATTTCTTGTTTCCTGGTTTCTTATTTCCAGATCTCAGCATATGCTACCTTGAAACTTTGTAGTATATTTTCCCTTTCTAACAATATTACAAGAAATTTAAAACTTCTTTCTTGCTGAGAAAGATTTGCCCTGAGCTAACATCTGTGCCAATCTTTCTCTATTTTATATGTGAGACACCACCACAGCATGGCTGGTGAGTGGAGCAGGTCCACACCCAGGATCTGAACCCACGAACCTGGGCCACTGAAGCAGAGGGAGTGGAATTTTAACCACTCAGCCATGGGGCCAGGTCCAAGAAATTTAAAACGTTTTGTGGGGGCATCACAGACAATACCAAGCATGATTTTAGCTAGCTGCCAGACAGCAATTCTGAATACAACTGCTTTAAGATAGATAAAGCCCTGCTTCCCGGAAAAATAGAACACAGCTATCTAACATCAAAAAGTGTAGCCAAATCCTCTCTGCTTGACTTCATTTTAAGACCATAGCTGGTGGACTCTGATCTTTATTTATTGCTTTAGTTCTCCTGGATGCTACTATATCTCTTTTTCCTGTAGCTGCCTTGGCATAGTTTTCTGGTTTTTTCATTTGAGTTAATGTTTCCGGCAACAGTCTTTGATTTTCTTGCAGTATCCCTGTTTTATTTCCCCTTCAGATTTGTAATGACTTCTACCCCACTTACTTTTGGCCCACAAATTCGAACTTCTTCCTATTTACTAATTTAAAATGGTTTCTCCGCCATTTGACTGAGAAGAGGTAGAATGCCATCAGAACTCGACAATTTAGGCTTCTGTGTTGATCAGCACTTCTGTTCCTTCTTAGGGGAAAAGGTGGGGCCACTGGCAGTGAAGCTAAAGATAGAATACAATTCATCTAAGATTGTCATTGCTTGAGTGATAGCAACTTTATCTATATCAGGACAAAAGTTTGCTCAGCAGCTCCTATGAATTTCTTTCTCAGAGCTAATATCACAGCTAATATTAAATATAAAGCTAATATAATATTCTACTTCCAGAAAGTTGATGCTGAAAATAGTTTCAAGCAAAGATAAGAACAGTCATTTCCTGGGCCCTTGCCAAAGCTGGCAGAAATTCAGATGCTTTGAAACAGCTCAATGCAACCAAGACATTCTTTTAAAAAGGCTCAGATTTCACCCCAGTAAAAAATGTAACAACTATGAACACACTTTTTGGATATATTTTCATCAGTTCAACATTGTGTTAGGATTAAGTCACTTTAAGAGGACCAAGGAAGTTCCTTCTAACTCTGATTTTCATTTTGAGGAAACTAGATTTTTTAATAGTTCACCTGTTCCAGCAATAAACAGCATCTTTTGGGCTCAACTCTAAGCTTCTGGCACCTAAAGCCCTTTGCCTTTTAGACAAGTTTCCTCTTTTGCCCCTCTCATTTTCTTCGAGATACACAAGAAATTCCTCCCAGAAATAAGTTGTCTTGCTATAGTTGTTATTCCTTGGAATATGAGGGACCAACCATAATCTTTGGAGTAGGCAAACAGAAAATTATTATAAAACTTTTCTGCTTAAAGATAATCATACTTGGGGCTGGCATCGTGGCCGAGTGGTTAAGTTCACGCAGTCTGCCTTTGGCGGTCCAGGGTTTCGCTGGTTCGGATCCTGAGCGCGGACATGGCACTGCTCATTGGGCCATATTGAGGCGGCGTCCCATGTGCCACAACTAGAAGGACCTACAACTAAAAATACACAACTATGTGCCAGGGGGATTTGGGGAGAAAAAAAGCAGAAAAAAAAGAAAAGAAAAGAAAAGAAGATTGGCAACAGTTGTTAGCTCAAGTGCCAATCTTTAAAAAAAAAAAAAAGAGAATCATACTTTCAGAAAATCCCTGAGGTCTCTTCAAGTACATGTACAAAGCATATTAACAAATATGAAAGAGAATAATAATTCAGTAATAAAAAATCTTCAACATAAATAAAAATAAGATTACAAATACTTTTTTTTAATGGCATTGGGAATAAAATACACTCAATAGTGGTGATCTTGAAGTGAAATAGGCAATCTTGTTTTGGGCTGATGGCACTATGAATCAGTTCAAATGTATTGAGGGAAAACCTTGGCGACCCGTATTAAAAGCTTTAAAATGTTACACCTTTTGTCAGAATAAGTCTAATTGTTGGAGTCTATGCTAAAGAAATGCTATGCTGGGGCCAGCCCCATGGCCTAGTGGCTAAGTTTGGTGTGCTCTGCTTCAGTGGCCCAGGTTTGCAGGTTCAGTTCCTGGGTGTGGACCTACACCACTTGTCAGCCATGCTGTGGCAGGGACCCACACTTAAAATAGATGAAGACTGGCACAGATATTAGCTCAGGGACAATCTTCCTCAACCAAAAGAAAAAATGAAGAAGATTGGCAACAGATGTTAGCTCAGGGCAAATCTTCCTCAGCAAAAACAAAACAAAACAAAACACAACAAAAAAATGAAATGCTAGGCTAAAGAAAGATCTGAAATACAGAACAGTATTTTGTGGTACAAATAATTTTTGTAGTTTTACTCACAAATGCAAATTATTGGAAAACAAATACCCCAAATCAGAACGGTTACGTGATGAAATACAGTACAGTCATGATATTTTCAAACGTCTTGAAATGTGGTAAACAAAGTAAACTATAAAGTACATAGTGAGATTTCAAGATGAAAAGAAAGGACTACTAAAAGATGGTTCTCTCAATAGTGAGATTTTATGCAATTGTTTTTTGGTTGGTTATATCTTTCTGTATTTTCTAAATCTTCTACTTATATTTTTACCATTCAGAAAAAATATTATTAAAGAAAATTGGATTATCTTTTCAGCAAATACAGATCATCTATCTAGCACACTTTTTTCCTTTTGAGAATAGTTTTATGACTTTGCAAAAATGACACCACCGAGAGTACTTTGGGCAGAGATAGATGTCTGCGGTGGTAACAAGGACAGAGAGTCTTGAGAGGAGAGGTTTGGGCTGCTCATGCCGTCCACGTGAAGTGAATCTGGGAGCAGATGGCAGGGGAGCAGAGAATGTGTGGAACACAGAGCTAACAATATCCCTGCTTTGTTGAGAAGCTCTTCAGTGGTGCCTCCTTTTCTTGCTTTGAGGTTGAGCGGGAACTCAATTCGTCATTTCATTCTGATTTCAACATACTTTCTCTTACTTGCCCTACACTGAGGTCCACTTCTGCACATAATCTCCAATTGTGTCAAACCTCTCCTACCTTGTCATGTCCTCCTCCAAGCTGAATAGTCCCAGAACAGCCAGGCTGGAACAATATCTAGCCTAACACATTGTAAGAGCTTAATGCCCACTGTTGAATAAATGAACCAATTAAATGAATAAAAAGCAAAAGAAATTCCATGGGCTCGCTTATAACGTTAGACCCATTTTGATCAGGTGCCCTGGTTAGAATCTTGTAATCCCTGTTACCGCTATCAACTATTTCAATCTTGGAAAGAGAAAACTTGTGTTGAAACAGGTTGTATGAAAAGGGCACCAAAATTGCCAACTAGTTACTGAACCGTGTAGAAGTAACATGATTTATGCAACAAAGACTTAATGAGTTCCTAATAAACACTGATGGGCAATTTGGGGGAGAGAGGACGTTTAATAAGCACCTATTGTGAACCAGGTGCTTTACATCTCAGAAAATTCTCATGACAATTGAATGAGGTAAGTGTTAATGTCCTTATTTTCTAAAGGAGAAAACTGCAATTCAGAGCGATTAAGTTGCCTAAAACACCAGTGTACTAAGATGTAGGCAGCTGAAAAGAGCATCACCTTCACCCTAATGAGAAAAGATGGATCATCTACCAAGTCATAACATTTTTGAACCCATCAAAGAGCTGACATTACAGGGCAACCTACTAGTCTGACATTCAAATAATGACAGGTGCCGCCAAGGAAAGATGGGACCCAAGTACTGGCTTACTTGTAGCCAGAACACAAGAGGAAGATGGTGTCACAGTACAGCAGGTAGGAATTTAAGTAAAAAATTTTTAATCAAATCACTAAAAGCCAAGTGTGGGCTAGTATAAGAAAACAGAAATACTGGGAGCCACAGACATAAGGGGATTTCATACTCACTACCAGAATCTTCTGTCTGGATTGACACTGGGTGCTCATGAGAAAGACTGAGGACAGTGTGGGAGATCAGAGAAACTGCCTTTGTGATGTAGGCATGGAGGAGGGGGAAAACCGCCACTTCAGGAAAGGTATCCTCAAACACCCTGCTATCCATTGGAAAAGAGGGAGCCAACATAGCATGGTTGAAAGCGGCTTATATAAAATATATACTCATTTCATGTTTATACAAGCTTAAAATCCCCAATAAGCTGGTTAGATACACTAGCGGATAACCTAGGTCAGTCACAAAAACTATGCACACTGAAAATCCTACTAGCTGAAATTTTAATTTCAGATGTTGGGTTGACCCATAATTAAATTTATAAAGGATATTGATTTTACCTCTTTACTATTTCTTAAAATCAGTCCTTTCTTTCAATTTACAGCCTGGGGTCTCTCTCTTTCCCCTTGACCTTTCAACTCATTCTCCTCACTTTAGCTAGAAGAAGTTTCCAAAAACACAAGTTCTATTTTGTCATTCTCATACTTAAATGTATCCTGCAGTTTCAAATAGCTTTCAGAATAAATGCTAATTTCCTATGTGAGACCTGCCTCCTTCTTTCCTTTCCACCTTGCCCCTACTGAACTTCCCAAAGTTCCATTAGTCTCTTCATAGACTGCTGGCTCTCCCTGGAGCTCTCACTATTCTTTCTTCACCTGGTTCACTTCTTACTCATCCTTTACAACTCAGCCTAGCTGCAGAACTCTACAGAATGCCTTCTCTAACATCACCAACTGGGATATGTGGTTTGGTACCCTCCTTTGAGTGCCCACAGAGGTAAGTATCTTTATCAAAGCACAAAGCACACCATATTGTAATCCCCTGCTGGAGCATCACTGTCCTTTATCTCTAAACCACAGCATTTAGCATAGGACTGTACCTGGCACAAAGTGGATGTCAGTAGGTGTTGGTTAAATGAATGAATAAATGATTATTCCTTAGTGATGAAGGAAGTTTCTCAACTAAGTCACCTCTGGTAAAAGGTATTATGGAACAAAGTGCTCAGCAAGATAAATGTAAAAGGCCAAGTTGTTCAAGTTAAAAGAAGCTCTTCATTGTTCAATTATTATAAACATGAACTAGGAAGTGAAGTCATCAGGGAATGATGTCTTGATTATAGATTCTTTATCAGCTCCTCAGGCAAGTTTTCGTGGAGAATGTTGATCTTGAGCAGGATTTCCAATTCAAAGAAAAACTTGAGTTTTCCAGACAGACAAAGAGTTAAACACTAACATAACTTGCTTAGCAGAATTTATTTACACAACATACATGGTCCAATTTTCCAAGCCAGCCTACTTCCAATAAGGAAGAGGATCTTCTTGCTCCATCTTTATACTTCATTTTAGATAAGTTGGCTTCTCAATTCACTCTGAACAATTTTTTTTTTCCAGCTTGGTTATTGACTTCTCAAAGAAACTACAACTTCTGACTCAGTGAATATTTAAAACAAAACCAGAAGAACAGAAATCATGAATGGGGCACTTGGTTGTCAGCAAACCTCTACTTTGCAAATCTGTTAAATGAGGAAATGGGTCTAGGTGATTTCTAAGGTCCCTTAAATTCTATGTTATAATTAAAGAAAATAGTTGAATAATTACGTAAATCAAGACAATACGCTGGAGGCATGGTTTTAAGTAGGAGACTGACAGGTAAGCTAGAAGTTCACTTTGATTTTTCAGTAGGAGGCACTGTCACCTTTACTCAAGAAATGTTTTGGAATTAAAAAAAAATCTAGAACTTAAAGTGGTTTGGGCAGTTGCCAGTAGAGTTTCCTAATAATCATTCAGAGGGGTTTGGATTTTGCCAAAAGAAATGGTCTATCTATTTCTTTTTGGAAATTTTAATGCATTGATATTAATACACTAGTATACTGATGGAAGAAATTTTATGTTGGATTTCAGAGTCATTTTCTTGCTAACAAATCTCATTAAGAAGTAGTTATTTTTTTTTTCAGTCAAATGGTGGCATGGTTAATATTATTGTTCTATGGAATATATATGCTCCAAACATCCTATCCCCAAATATGTAGCACATAATATGAAATTATAATTATTGAATTAAATCCAATTTAATTCAATAATTAATTATTGGAGAGAAGTATCATACTTAACTTAGTGTTAATGAAGTCCAGTATTTCCCGAAATCTGCAACTATGAAAGGCATTGAACAAAGTGACAAATATTTCTAGAGCTGGGATTGTGAAATTGGTTGCTATGGAACGGAAGGAAAATACAAGACACATCCTACAGATGTTGAACAACTTCAAATCCAAACAGTGAGTAGTAGAAATAATGTTTCTAAAGCTTTCATTTAACTTATACTTGAGTTTTCCACCTGTCATGAGATATCTAGCTTTCTACTGGTAAAGCAATATGTTTTTCAATAGTTTTTATTTCACTTATATTAAGACTAAAATAGGCACAGTTTCATAGGGAAAGGCATTTCTACTATGTGAGTTTCTCATTGTGTGACTAAATGGCAATCATTTAGATGTATCATTGGGGCTGGCCCAGTGGTACAGCGGTTAAGTGCACACGTTCTGCTTCGGCGGCCCGGGGTTTGCAGGTTCAGATCCTGAGTGCGGACATGGCACCGCTTGGCAGCCCATGCTGTGGTAGGCGTCCCACATATAAAGTAAAGGAAGATGGGCACAGATGTTAGCTCAGGGCTAATCTTCCTCAAAATAAAAAAGATATATCGTTAAATTGCTTTTCTATTTCAACCATTTGAGAGATCAATTTCTGCTGATACTGATTCAACGTCACATATTCACAATATTAACTATGCACACATAGCCAGGAAGAAGATAGAATACACGATTTCAGAGAATAATTTCCAGATGATTCTTCAGGACTTAGTTAAGTTTTTAGATGATAGTATCAAATTGAACATAGATTTTTCAGCCTAAACAGAAAACTTATCTAGAAACAATTAGTTTATTATAATTTTATTACAAATAATACCAAGTGCAATATATACTATAAAAGACCACTGCTTTTTTGAGAAGATTTTCCTCTGCAGGAGTAGCAGATTGGATTTGTGTTTGTAATCCTCACATAAACCACTTAGGAAAGTTCCTGGAGTTGAGGTGGAGGGAGTCTTGTTCTCCAAGAGTTGAAATAAGATGATGTAAGAAAAGTAATTCACTCTACGTCTCATCAGTGGATAGTCTATACCTTTCTTTTTCTGGATCTTTTTCTATGGCCTGTTTTTGAGAAATAGACTTTGAACAGGACAGAGAGAATCTGCAAAACAGGCGGGTTGAGAGAGTCTGAGATGTTTCTTTCTGTTGATGAAATACTTCTAATTTATTTTTCAGAGTTTCCACCCCCAGGCAAATTGAATAATCTCTAAAGATAGGGAATAACACCCAAAATTTAGGGAGGTCAGCAATTGTGTTTATTGAGCATGTTGGGACTATGAGCTAAGTTGTGTTTATAGTTCTAAAGCCAAGCTGTACAGATGTTTAATCCTCAGTGCTTAGCCTAGTGCCAAACTCATAGGACATAGTCAGGAAATGTTTGCTGAATGTGTTGAATTAGATCTTGACTCACTCAGTCAATGTCTCACCATTTGGAACCCCAAGACATCAGGCCTTGGCTTGTATTGCACTGAAACCACATTAACCAAAGTGACCCCTGGAACATTGAGTTCTGTAAATTCCACCTGGCCTATGACTCAAGTGGGAGTAAATCCTTCTCATCACCAATCCTTGATCTGACTCCCATCCCCATCCTGCTCTCTACTTCCTCTCTCCCAGTTCATCCTTCCTCATCATTCCCACCGTACCCTATGGAATACCTGTAAACTCTCCTACCTTTTCAGGCTCTGTCAACAATGATTCCACCACCTTGTTGCTTTAATGAATTCTGTCTTTTTCCGTAGAATAATGCTTCCCTTTGTCATCTTTAGTGACTATTTCTCATTACTCGATATCATTTGTAGTGCTTTGAGCAGATTGCATGCTGCAGTCAGGGGGGAGGTGGTGAGAGAAAGGTGAACATTCTAGTTCCCTATCATTTCTGGCAAACATTAGTTATCTTTTCTCAGTAAAACACCCATTATTTGAGGCTCTTGCTATTTGACTATTCCTTCTTCTTCCCTCCCTTGCTACAGTTATCATTCAGCTCCTGGGTACTTTTATTTGACACCTGCTCATCCTCTTTACTCAATTCCTGCCCTCATCATAATTCTTTGACTACTTTAATACCAGTGACTATCACTTTGTGTAGTTAGTCATCATTCAGCCTCCAATAACCCACAGCCCCACCCCAGCCCCTGTAATCTACAGGAACAGCCCCCCGACTGAGAATTTAATCTTCAGTTTTATACTCTGACCCAAAACACCTCTGTTTCTGGATATCCCATTTCCTGATTTCCGTTAGATCTATTCTTGGACTTCCTTAAGACTACTAATGCCCTCATTTTCCCCCAAAAACTCATCCTTCTTCAGGCATCATCACTTCCTTGCCTATCTATTCTGGACCAGCACACAGTCTTACTTTAGGCAAAACTAGACAGCCACCTTTTCTTTCATTGTTCTCCTCGAAAAAACACAATTCAGGTTAGGTCAAACAATCGGTCTTCTGTACTCCCCCCTGCTCTCCACTGAGTGTTCCTGGAGAAAAGCACATGACCATGCATATTAGAGTTAATTCAAGTTTATGAGCCCCCGCCTCAGCCAGATCCACCCAGCACATGTTGAGGTGTCTTTGGGATATACAAGAGAAGGCCTTTGGGAGGGGCCAGATGCACAGACTCCAGAGAAAGGTCTGGGTGGGAGGGAACGATTTTGGAATGATGTTCTCCACAGATTTGCTCCTGCACTGCTCTCCTCTCCTCAGTGAACAGTGCCACCTCCACTAAGTCGCAGGCCAGAACACTGGAAGTCACCCTTCATTTTCTCCTCTCCTTTAACCCTGACACCTGACGGTTGATAATTCTGTTCAGTTCTATCTGTGCACTGTTTCTTGCATTAGTTCAACCTTTTTAAACTCTACTGGCAAGATTTTATTTCGTTTGTCATCTGCATTACTGTCACAGCTCCTAAGT